>NC_086290.1:11510196-11820131 GCF_963924245.1 Chroicocephalus ridibundus | reverse complement strand
AAAAAAAAGGGACACAAGATGGAAAAACACACTGTATTTCAAGGTAGGTTAATTTTTGAAACCCTTGGTATTAAAATACCCCAGATGTTCAAAGCAAATCAATTTACTTTTTTCCCTCCTATAGATCCTCTCTATTGGAATATTTATACATGACAGTCACTGCCTGGACACATGAATTATTCAAATTACAGGTATTACAACTTACAGAAGGTCTGTGTAGTTGTGTGCCGAGCAACTCATATTACTGTCAAAATAAAAGAAGGGGATGGCAGTCTCACCCTGGGCTTCTCCCACTCAAATCAGCAGGAGAGAGCAGAGCTGTCTGTGGAGAAACTTTGTCTCCAAGTCAGGCTTTTTGGTTTTTATTTTCCCAGGCTGGGGCCGAGAGAGAGGAAAAGTTGGGCTATCACATAGGCACAAGCAGTGCAGTGAGATTGAACCCCCAGATGGAGACTGGAAGGTCCTTGAAGCTGAAGTCAGCGGGCAGGTCAGCCACGCGGGGAGCTTTGGCAGAGTGGCGTGAGGAAGTTCACATGCTGTGCAGTGCTGACTGTAACGATCTGCTGATAAAGAACGCATTTCAGCCGCCAGTGTAGCCCTGACCCTCACTGTTCAACTAATTCATTCCTTACCAACTAATATATACACACATATGTACATATATGTATAATTTTGTGCCTAGAACTGAGGCTTCGCTGTGGTTTTACTGGGTAACAGGGGACATATTTTTAGCCATCAATAACATGAAAAAATGTAGTCCAGTCTAAATTGAACATTGCTTAAAACAAAAAACCCACAATCAGCAGAGATCCAACTATTAAAACTATCTGAGAAATGTTAATTGGTTGGTTGAAATCTGGACAGGGAGAAGAATTCAGGCAAGAGTCCACATGTTTGCACTTGAATAAATACCAAAAAAGACAAAAAATTATCCTTACACTCTGCACTTTCCAGCTCTTCTGGAAATCATTTGTAACTGGCACCCAACTTGACTTGTGCAGGAATTTCCCCATCATTCTGGGTTTGTTCCATATCAATTTTACTACCCTGGCATGTATGTGAATGAAAAACAGCTATCACGATGTAGTCAGTGTTGTCCACATTAAGTATAAACAATATAGTCATCAGCTGGACTGAACCAAGGATCTCTACTGTAAACTTGTAACACCAGAGCAAAGAAAGAGCAGGCTGCTGTCACATCAGCCTCTAAGGAGAGGCAGAGGAGACTTTGCATGTTCACTTTGTCCTCACCTCCCCTTCTCCGTCCTGACTTTCCACAGAGTCCACTACACAAAGGAAAACTCCAAAAGATGGCAATGGTAGTTAGAAAATGCCACGAGCGAATTTCACTGGAAGTTTGCGGTGGGAAAAACATTTTATTTGGATAGGGCCAGCTTTGTAGAAAGTCTAGTGGCGAACCACAGGCCACATCTTGTCTTCAAGGAGCAGTGAAGTAGCGGGTTTGCAGTCCAAACCATCTGCCTCATCCATACTAAAGCTTCTCCTTCAAAAACACAGATCTGCCTGTGATTTTCCCTGCGGAGCAGGCTATGGGAAGCTGTGCTGGCTGTGGGGGGCTGCCGTGGTGCAGCTGCTCTGCGGGTGGCTGCAGCGAAAGGGATGGGAGGACATGGCCTGCAGCTCCCACTCCACAGCAGCTGTTCCCCCCATTTCCCAGGTGATGTGACCAGCCTGGAACGACAGAACGATTTCAGTGGAAGAGTGATTGGGATATGACAACAATGCAAAGTTTGTATGATAGAAGACAAACTGGGTGGGGGGGAAGGTAAAAAAAAAGGTTGAAGGGAAATAGGGTGGTATAACAGTTGCAGCAATTCTCCTGCATCCCACTCCCTATGCGGCTGTGGGCAGTGAGACCATGGCGCCAAGAAGCACACACTGCATCCCTCTCACACACAACGCTGCTTCAGGCCTCTTCCTCGGTCTGGTCTCCTTAAATAAGGGAACTGATGTGTTACTCTTCTGGATAAGTGCTATGAGACTCGGCCTCCATTTAGTGAGATAAATAATGGGGCATTTGGTTTCTGAAGGAGGAAAATCTCAGATACACCAGCTGTACTAGACTCCTGTCCGGTGTCCTATTCCCATTCCTAATGAAAATATTGGGAAGACTCCTACTAATTTTCAGCAGAAGCACAATACCCATTAACACTTATTCTGAAGTGCCAGATGAAATGTAGGAATTCCTGATTTAGAGTCCAATTTACACCACTAGACTTAACAGCCTAGAAAAATACAAAGGAGCTCTAGCTCCACAGCAAAGTCAATGGGAGAGAAGATTAGCCAAGAAGTATATAATCTGAGTATTTGAACCATGCTTACACCATTACTGGAGTATTAACACCTGCCAAAAATGTATGTTCATCAGAAGGAAGGAATACTCTGCAAGCTACAATTTGCCTAAAAAGATGCAGGATAACTTTGATGGAATAATGGAACGCAAAATGTGGAAATTTACCCTGTGGTTTAGGGGGGGAAAAGATGATTTTAAGAAAGAAACATTGATACTTTGCTGTTTGAGAGAAGGGAAATTAGAAGTGCATTTGTGATTGTGTAATAGATATGCACTTTAACTGTTTCATACATTACTACCCCTTATATTGCACTTAAAAATTCTGATGCCGTATATTCTGTAATAAAATGCATTACAAATCTGATGATATGATCCTTCTTGCTAATAGGAGGCAGTTTATTTTATTACAGTCCATTAAGTAGAGCAATTGTAGCTGTTCCTTTAGTCAAGTGATGCCGTGTGGGGAAGCATTTCCTAGAAATGGGTATTAGCTGACTTTCTGGAAAAGCAGCATAAGAAAGATCAAAAAGATCAGTAACATCTTCACTTCCTTCTTTATTTTCCATCACCTCTACACTTTCTTCTTCTAGCAGTGTCAAAAGACCCTGGAAGTGATACATAAGCAGATGACAGAGTTTTCCCATTTACAACATGTAATATTAACCCTTAAGGATCTGTGCAATGCCAGAAGGCATAGCACCTGTGAGAGACTCCTCTGACTGAGATAAAATCCACTCAGTGAAGGGCCATTTCCCCTCTCTTATTTCACTGCTGGAAGCACTTGCTTTCTTTGATCTGTTCTATGTGCCATCTATACAATTGCCTCCAAGATTTTGCGTAAAATGCTGGCTTAGAAATTACCGTAAGGGGTATGTGTCCCAGGGAATAAGGCTGGGAAACAAATGAGGAAAGTACTGAGAAGCTGACGGTGGGAGCTGTCCTACGTGAAACGAATACAAAGCCAATGAGTTCTGGGGAGGTGGTTAATTAGGACTGGGGAGGAGGCAGGAAGCATATTAAGAGGGGAAAGAACCAGAATCAGGATTAATAACGAGAGCATGTCCTTCGTGTCTTGCACCAAGGAGAAGTATATATGCCCCCTGTGCTGTTTCACTGCGAAAGGATTTGTTACTGAATGAATGGTATTTAACAGTTAACAGTAATAATCATACAGGCATAATAAGCATGGATTAGACATGGATTTTTGCATAGGATTTAGATTTCATTTAAGTTACATGAACACCACGTTGGCTTACAGAACTCAGCATGCCCTGGATTTTTCATCTAAGTACTTACACCATGGATATCACAACAGCACAGTAAGTGAGCATCACAGTAAGGAGCTTTCCTGGAGATTTTGAACACGGGGGGTGTTGTTAGACCTGAGGTAAGCTCCATAAGATTTCCACAATAAAAGGAGTCAATAAGCTTAGTGTCTTCTGCAGAGACATATGACTGAAGGTCTAAGAGAGGCTCATTTAAGCATGTTACTTTTGTCCTTAGCCCATCCCAAATGCCTGTGCGAAGAAGGACACAGGACTGGAAAAGACTCTGAACTGGGGTCTGCGTTTGTGAAATGCATGTGTTTGTAGAGATCTTTATAAGAGTAACCAAGAATTTACTGCTAAGCATAAATGAAATCCCTTACCCACAGTCCCAGAAAAAGGGTTCTCAGAGATCACAAGGGCTCAATTTGTTATTGGTACTTTGCCCTCTCAGCCCAAAGCAGCGGCTTCTCTCTTCATCGGGTGAAACAACTCAGACTACTTTTATCTGCAACCCCTGACCTGATTGCATTTTGGTGCTCGAGGTCTCCCTGAGGTGTCTGCTAAAAAGACAGGGGCCTGATCCTGTAAAGCAAAGTGAATCTCAACTTCTGTTAAAATTAGTGAAAGAGTCACGGTCTCTGTAGGAGTTCCCACTGACAGGTATTCAGTGAGCCAGTGCTGTTAGAGCCCTACAGCTGGGAACTGTGCAGCCACCACCTCTAGCTACTGTCTCTGGCTCCAGCCTTACAGATAGCAGGGTTAGCAGCTTTGCCACCCACTTACAGAAATGGGACCTTATTTCCAGCTGTCTGTGCTGCTGCCCCCCTTTTTCCCTCACCCCAAGTAGTCCAGTTATGTTAGTACACGTTTGCAACATTATGGGCAGCCTCATTTGCCAGGGCTTGCAATAGTCCTAATATAAGAGAAACAAGCTTTGAAAATGTTCCTGACACAATTGGTTCTTATTTTTGAGCTCTAGAAGAAATATACAGATCTCTACATTTATGGATCTGGAATAGACATTGCTCAAGAGCAACATTTAGTCATAGTACTTTAAGTTGCTTTAGTGTCTTTTTCTCTGTCTTTTCTCATGCATATGGACCCTTGCACAGAGAGAGCACATAGTGTCTGTTCTCTCATGAAACCCTGTTTCCATTTCTGGCGTCTACTCTCTCATACTGCCAGTGAAAAATGCTTTCTTTTATAATCGGAAGTTTCCCTTGGCATATGGTGCCTTTTTTGGTATAGAGATTCTCACTAGACGACTGTTCTTCCCCATTAATAAAATCAGACTTGGGATGGCAATGTTGGGAAGGAGAGTCAGCTGTCAGTCTAAGTAAGCTGCCATGAGTAGAAGATCATCATCTTGTGCCGTCCTGTGTGCTTAAGCCCACTCTGAAACTAAAACGACAACAGAGAGGACAAGCCCTGTGTTCAACACGAAGTGTTTGCTCTGACACAGAATTTGTAAGACCAGGCAGAACGCAGCAAATGGATGCAGACAGGTCCCTAAATTGTTGAATTGGCAGACACCATCTTACAATATCAGATCGTAAAATGTCAGAAACTAATTATATAGATGATATGGAAAGGAGGCTTAAATTGAGACGGAGCTGGGTGCATAAACAATAGTTAAGTGCGTGTTCGAATGGCACCTAGCACAGTAAGATACCGAGTCTAGCTGGGGCATTGGCCGTTTCCAACAAAGACATGCAGATTTGCAGTTGGAAAATGCTCTTGGAGATGAAAGGGTACGGAAACATTCCTACTGAATACAGGTATCTTTTCATACATGACTTGGGTTGCTTTAGTATAGTACTGGGAATAGTCTGTTTCACTTAAGATGTTTTGTGTAAGACCTTTCTCATAGCATCAATCAAGGACAAAGGACCAACACAGGAAATTCATATCAAAGGGAGAAACTGTATATCCATTCCTTAAAATCTGTGTATTTCCCCCAATGAACCTATGCCAGCTCTAATCACTTTTATTTAATTACTTCACACATCTTAGAACAAAGGAGGCTCTAATAAAACAGGTGAGAATTGAAAGCATGTAGCAATAACTCTATTGTAACAGCAGTTTTTCATTAATTTTCAAATGTGTTCTGTCATCTTTCTTTTTTTTTTTTTTTTGCATTTTAAAATAATCGAATTCTTGCTATTGAGTACTGCTCCTGCTTTGTCTTGATGCACATAGGTGCTTTCTGTCATGCATAAGCAACTATGAGGTGTTCTGATGCAGCTGAATAAACAGTATAATGTTCTGAATGCATCTTTACTGATTTTTTTTTCCTGAAGCTCAGTAGTAGCAAAACAGGGTTTAGGCTCATGGATTCCTCAAGTTACTGAGTTTACCTGGTCTCAGATTTATCCCTCCCCCTCCCCCCTTTTTTTTAAAAAAACAAAAGAACAAAGTCTGCCTAGGAGCAGAAAAAGTGTTGTAACAAGGGGTAGTTGTGCCCAGAGCGTGTGTTGACACAACCTGATCTCTTTCTATGACGATGTGACCAGCCTTCTGGATGCGGGGAAGGTGGTGGACGTTGTCTATCTGGACTTTGGTAAGGCCTTTGACACCGTCCCCCGCAGCATTCTCCTGGAGAAGCTGGCGAATCATGACATAGACAAGTGTACTCTTCGCTGGGTTAAAAACTGGCTGGATGGCCGTGCCCAGAGAGTTGTGATTAATGGGGTGAAATCCTCTTGGCGGCCGGTCACCAGTGGTGTCCCTCAGGGCTCAGTTTTGGGGCCAGTTTTGTTTAATATCTTTATCAGTGGTCTGGATGAGGGGATTGAGTGCACCCTCAGTAAGTTTGCAGATGACACCAAACTAGGTGGGAGTGTTGATCTGCTTGAGGGTAGGAAGGCTCTACAGAGGGACCCGGATGGGCTGGATCAATGGGCCAAGGCCAACTATATGAGGTTTAATAAGGCCAAGTGTCGGGTCCTGCATTTCGGTCACAACAACCCCAAGCAACGCTACAGGCTTGGGGAAGAGTGGCTGGAAAGCTGCCCAGCAGAAAAGGACCTGGGGGTGCTGGTGGACGGCCAGCTTAACATGAGCCAGCAGTGTTCCCAGGGGGCCAAGGCGGCCAACAGCATTCCGGCTTGTATCAGGAATAGCGTGGCCAGCAGGAGCAGGGAAGTGACCATGCCTCTGTACTCGGCACTGGTGAGGCCTCACCTCGAGTACTGTGTTCAGTTCTGGGCCCTGCTGTACAAGAGGGACACAGAAGTGCTGGAGCGTGTCCAGAGGAGACCTCCCAGGCTGGTGAGGGGTCTGGAGACCAGGTCATATGAGGAGAGGCTGAGGGAGCTGGGCATGTTTAGCTTGGAGAAGAGGAGGCTGAGGGGAGACCTCATTGCCCTCTACAACTACCTGAAAGGATGTTGTAGAGAGGTGGGTGTTGGCCTCTTCTCCCAAGTGAATAATGACAGGACCAGAGGAAACGGTCTGAAGTTGCGGCAGGGGAGGTTTAGATTAGATATTATGAAGAGTTACTTTACTGAAAGAGTGGTCAGGCCCTGGAACAGCCTGCCCAGGGAGGTGGTTGAGTCACCATCCCTAGAGGTGTTTAAGAAACGTCTAGATGTGGCACTTCAGGCCATGCTCTAGTGGCAGAGATTGTAGGTTGTTTGGTTGGACTCGATGATCTCAAAGGTCCTCTCCAACCATGAAGATTCTGTGATTCTGTGATGGTTCCCTGTGATGCTGTGAGTGTAGATGTCATGTGATAAAGAGATATCAGAGTGGGATCAGCATATTCCACTTTGGAAGGCTTTGAGAGTGGCAGCTAAACTGTGTCAAATCTACAATCCCCCTCACCTAGTCATGGACACGGAAGAATTATTGCAGAACTGTGGAGTAAATCCTCTTCAGCATCTATAAGGATAAATTACTTGTAAAAACCTTCATCTTTAACTGGAAGATGAATCCTGCAGGAACCTGTATGGTGGGACTTGCAGACTTTGCAGGCTCTAGCTCTGAAGTAAAGGTGCAGCTAGCTGACATCTGCTCTGTTTAATATGAAGTAGGCTTCTGACAGGTTGCTAATGCCATCCACAATTTCTTGCCCCCAATCTAAAGTGAAGAGTTGCCAGAGTGGGAAATAATCACGGGGGGCTCTGTGGGAGCTGTTCATTACTTTGACCACTGCTGGTCACACTTAATAAGATGCTCTTCTTGGTAGCTGTAGGAAAAAACAGATTTTTGGAAGACCAGGAGATCATTATAGAAGTTTTTAACTTTCCTCAAAGCACAAACAGAGCTCATTTCTGCTAATTGGATTGTAAAATCAAAATGTCTTCATTATTAGTGATGTTCCAAAGGAGCTTGCAGCTTCTTCACAGTGTCAAGCTTGTATCCCGCTACATTCTTATTTATCAGTCAAGGCCATGGGGTGTTCTTCCCCTACGTACCAATAGCTTTTCTGCCTTTACATCCACCAGCAGAAAGTTTGGGGACAAATCTAATAACAACAGGACAAATTCACAAGTACACACCAACTGCTTTGTGCTGCTCCTGCAACTGAAAGCAGCTACAAACCCAGTTTTGCCATCTGGTTTGAGGAAGTGTGGGATTGCCTTGCCTGCTGAGCAGAGCAGTACACAGAACTAGATAAATATATATCACAAATCCTCTTCCTGCTAGATGTTATTCTATGGTGAATGTCACCTGCCCTTGTTGCAACCATCATTTCTTTCCCTGTGGAGGAGGGGGCAGGATTCCTTTTGGAGCCTACCATTGACATTTCTGTTTCCGCTGGTTTGACAGCTCTGGGGGTACAAACTTCCTCCCGTAACGCTTCCATGACCAGAGCTCAGACTCTACAAGCAAAGCATGTAAGAATCTTCTGAAGGCATTTGTGGTGCTGATTTTTCATATGTGGACAGCTGTCCATCGGGAAGGTTAACCATCTGTCAGAGGCTGATTGCTGTTGAGCTGGATTGGCTTTGGAGGAACAAAATGAAAGTACAAAGGATGCAAAGTTCAAAGCTAAAAATTGGAAATTGAAAACCACAGGGCTTAACTGCCTTGCCTCCTGTCACACAGGAAGACTGTCCTGCAGTGGGAGTCCTGATCTGATGTGTTAAAATAGATATCTCAGTGCTTTCCATATTTCTTTATCAATTCATCCTGCCCTGTGCTGCAAAATCTGCTTTTTGCCTTTTTTTTTTTTTTTCCAGGCAGCTAAATATGTTGCCTCCACAGCACTTGGAATTGAACCTGATCTTTTTGATGGGAATGTAAAAACAATAGCAATTCCTCGCTCCGCTGCTGCAGCTAGGGATGAGGAAGACTTGCGCATTTCCTTCATGCTAAGTGCGCCCTATAGCATAGTTAGAGCAGTCTGGGGCCACTTTCTATCCGATTTGCACTGGATCATCCAACACCCTTGTGACCTTTCAGTGCAAGAGGGCAGAACATTAACCGAGTGATGGCGTAGTTCCTGCTTTATGTTTCCAGACTCTGGCAGCAGTTGCCTCGCAGCCCGTCCGCTCCTGACTGTAAGGAAACGTCTCTGAAGCCTGCCACTGCTGAAACTGGAACATGGTGTGCCGTGCTATTTGTAGTTTCCTGCTGCCGACACTGGATACGCAGTTACTATTCCTTTTTGCTTCCTCCATGAACATTAGAATGGTCCAAAAATAATTGAAGGCAGTATGTTCCAATGGAATATTTTTGCATTTGCACAAATTTCCTCTTTATTTCGCTTGCCAATTTTGATAGAGAGCATTTTGAGGCTGGTTCAGCTTCTCCAACTTGGCACCGCTGTGAGGCACAGGAATGCTCCCCTCATCAGTATGGCAAGAGAAAGTGTTTTGGCATCTGAATACAGACTTAAACCTCATTTTTAAGGATGAATATAGCATATTATAACCACAAAGTTCTGCTTTAACTAATGAAGACAAGAAGACCCAAAATGCTCTAAAGGGCAACAAAGCCCACACGTCTAGAAGAAGAGAAGAAAGAGGCCCGCACACATAGAAAAAGAGAAGAAAGCTGTTTTTTTGATTTATTGCTTTGATCCTCAAGAAGGTTAGGTGATAAGAACCTAGCTGTCAGGAAATAATGTAATTAAACTGTGCATGAGGTTCACAGACTTATTGTGCGGCATCTTTCAGATGCAGCTATGTGATTATTCCTCAATGAATATCTTCCTGGCCTGGCTGAAATGCTTTAAATAGCCCATACTTGGTAGAGCTTGGGGTCTTACAAGTATATCTTAAATTAGCCTTCATATCTATTTATAGGTAACACATGAGGGTGGGTGTGCAGTTGAGAGGTCGCCTCCTCAGTAGCTGCTGATGGTTTAAGAGGTGAAGCCAGGAGCATGGTCTGTGGATCGTTTCCAGGAGTATCAGTGTCATTTTAAACCAGGTCACTCTGGCTTTTCTTCTTACATATCATGCATGTTATGAAAATTAATTCATAAATGTTTTCTTGGACCTTCATGTATTGCAAGGCCCCTCCATATTTCTTGGCTTCAAAATCCTGGATGCCTTATGTCCGACACAGGTGCTGAAAAGGTGTTGCAAGTGAAACAGTCTTGAGTTGAAGAATTTTGCTCAATTTATTGCTAATCAACACAAACTTCTGATCTCAATTAGGGTGTTGAGAGGAAAATGTAGGACACACTCCCAATAAACACCTATTCTTCCCCAGACTCATTTTCCCTGTTTTTTGTTGTGGTGTATACCCAGTCCATCAAAATTCTTCTGGCGGGGTGACAGGCAGCAGGGGCTATCGAGGACAATATTTGCATGAGTTTCTTTCTTCTGCTCTTACAGCTATTCTCTGAGTCTTACATTTTTTCTGCCGATGTTCCTTAGTGTCCCTGCCCCGGCGTGGGTCACCCTCAGGGGTGGAGGACCCCACAGAGTGTCTCCAGCCCTCAGCAGCCACCATTTTCTGTCGCTGACACCTTGTATCCAGGCGTTTCTCTGGCTGAGGGATGTTTTGGGGTGATGGCCAGGCTCTGATACTTGGTGGTTTTCCTCGCTGGGGCCCCCTCAGAGCCAGAGCCAGAGGGAATCGGCCAGGACCGGCTCAGGGCGGCTCTTGGCCTCCTGACAGGCCGCCCCGCTCTGCAGCCTGTCACTCACGGTTGTTGCCCAGGGGAATGTGCAAGCACCCTTAACACCCTGCCAAATTAGCTCTTACAGTCCTTTCAGCCCTGGGGAATAAGAAGTCACCATGGAGGGGTAAGTTGGATTTTAAGTTTTTTACCAACAAGTCTGTTGACTGAGGTAGGCCCTAAGGCAGCCCCATGAAAACCTGGGACACTGCTGAGGGGGCGGCGAGGCCTGGTGCCACCTGTGGAGCGCATGTCCCCAGGTGGGGAGACCATCCACCCTCACAGCTTGTCAGGTTTGCCAGTGTCAAGGGAAAACATTGAACTGGTTGATTCATGGGATGGGAAACTAGCCGGAGCACAGGGGTAGGGAGTGCTCGACACCCCAAAATCCAGCAGAAAGGTGACGTCCTTTGCTTGCCGTCTGTACAGAGATGCTGGCTTCAGCCCCGAAGCATCATCACATGTCGGGAGTTTAAACCTATGGTTACTCCACAGCTGTATCTCTGGGTCTCAGACACAGGTGATTTTGGTAGCGGAAATGCCACACTTCTGACACAAAACAGTAAACATGCATCTGGATGATTTGTTTCTAATGGCAGCTATTTGGAGTCACAGGAATGTCGCCCATTAAGCCAGGAATAGAACCAGGGTCTACAGTAAAGTCACCAAACTCGTACAGCATTTTCAGCTGAATGAAATTGCATCTCACACATTCTGAAAGCTGAGAGGGAGATCCCTGATCTGGGGGGACGCTCTGATCTTTTTATAATTTACAGTTTCCTCCATTCACAAAACTGTTGTCTATCTCTTTTAGTATTACATTGCCTATCCAGCCAATGAATTGATTTGCACTTAGAAAGCAAGCAGTTCTCTGTAGATGATCTGTGCCCAGGAAAGGCCGTTTCCGTTATAAGGAACAGAAAATCCTTTCCAGGAATGCCTGAGTGTTTGATGTCACTGAGTGCGGTAGAAAGGTACAATATTTCAAAAAAGCGAAGCAAACACACGGATACATAAAATACCCCCAGATATCATTAGTCATATTTATGTGTTCAGTATCTGTAATTTTCTCCCACCTTCAACAATAAAACTATTGCTTCTCTGTTCAGCGTTATAGGAATCACATGCCTTACTTTGTGCATGGCTGTGGCTTGATATCTGTCAGGAAAAAAACACAGATCTCTTACTCTGGCATTTAGTAGGAACATTCAGTGTATGTTGGAAATGGTGCTCTGATATTAATACAGAGCTATTTGTCACATCACACATCTAGCTAATTTTCTAGTGGGTTGACAGTTGGGCCCATTGTCTGGAATAATTTAATGTGCTGTAGCTTAAACTTACTGTACTCTATGAATCATATACACAGATATTTATAACGGAAAAACTGTGTTCGTGCAGGATTGAGGTTACACAAATACAGCTGTGGGTCTGAATCTTCAGCTGGTGTAAATTGGCCTCATTGGAACAACACCAATTTACCCTGGCTGTGGACTGCACTAAACACATGTGAAAGGGAAAGATCTGGCAGAAGTATTAGCTTGTCCGTCACCATCTGTAAACAAGAGACAAACACAAAAACAAGCACAAATTTGTATTTAGGCCCTGGCTTAGCAAAGCATTTAGATGTACACTGAGTTCTATTTTAAACCTACAAGTACTTTGATTTAATTAAGGCTGTGTTTATAGAGTGGCGATAGGAATTACAGCAGATTGGGATTTTTTTCTGTTGAAGCAGTATTGATCAAATGTGTTGATTAATGAAAAAAATGAAATGCGCTATCAAAGTTTTCTTTAAATCCAAAATTTATTCTGGGGCCAGTTTTCCTAGTGACCTTTTATGTAACCAGCCCAGTGTCAGGACCCTGTGAGCACTGCTGGGCGTTGATGGCCCTGACCAGCCTCACCCATGGGCCAGGAGCCTCATTGCAGCTCAGCTGTGGGAGATCAGCCTCCAGCTTTGCCACAGCCTTTCCCACCTGGCCATGGGCCGCCCTGCTGATGTGGCACTGATCCATCAACTGATTTTGTTGCATGATCTAGGACCTGTCTTGTCCCTGTGGACCTGTGCTGCAATCATGAGGCTGTGTCTAAGCCTGGTCACACTCACTACGCTCACTGGACCTGATCCTGACCTGCTGATGGACTTCCTAGCTTAAGCTTGGACTTGTCTTGTCACCACAACTTGCCTGATGATTTATTGATTAAACCTGGTTGCTATCAGCCCTCAGAGGCTGTGGGCCAGGCTCTGACTAATGAGGTCCCTGTCCTGCCTGCTGGGTCTTCGTTTCTGGCTCCTCCTGCCTTAGGGAGCAGCCAGCCTGGACAGCCAGTATCAGTCCTCTGTTCTGCTGAATTTTGCTCAGGGGCTTGGGCGGAGTGATTCTTCTGTATTCCAGGTAAATGTCCTGATTCTTTAGGTTGTTGGCTCTTCTCCTTTGTGGAGGTGTTGCACTTCTGTTAGTCTTTTCCAGATATACAGGTGACCTAGGTATGGCTAGTTCAAATGAAACTGTAGTTATGATTCTTGTCTGAAGGTACTAGAGGACCGTCTTGACTGATTGCCTTTTATAAAGGTAGTTCATATGCAGATCTTTCCAGGATCAGGCCCTCACATGTTATTATAGACTGTGTATGTAACACAAATCTGTTGTGTGGTATTCTTCTTGTTCAAATACTGGCTAAATGTAAATTGCAAGAGATGTAAAGAATATGGCTTAGTTTAATTGTTGTGAATACTTCAACTCACTTAATGAGATAGGAATAGACCTTGTAGCTGGAAACTTAGTCCCTCAAGAGAGGGGGCTCTGGCAGTTACTCTTCTACGTGCGTTACTGTTTTGTTTATATTGTGGAAATATATGAAAATGAACTTGCTTAGCTGTAGATGCCTTCAGAGTGGAACTTCCTACTTTCGGTTGTAGATTAGTCAATTTAACACTGGCTGGTTAGTTTTGAAAATCCAAATTGCACGTGCACTCTTAGATAGACCTCTCCTTAATAAGCAGTGGGTGGTTATCTGCAGTGTTTTCCAACCTGTGGATCATATATGTTAAATTCCTTAGTGGTTGGTAAAGGTATTTGATAAAACAGATTTATTGTCTATAGACTTTAATTTGCTATAGCACTCGCCTTGAAAATTTTTATGGAGTCCACAAATTGGAAAAGATTGGAAAGTACTGATCTAATGGGGATTTCATCTGGCATATAATTACTCATCTACTCAACTACAGGCAAGACATTCTTTTTAGATTAATGTGGCTTTTTTTTCTCTTTTTTAGAAGCATATGGAAGCATAGTGGGAGAATACATTTATGCCTGGTGCATTATGTGTGAGACTGACTGGAGTTTATTACAAAACCCTGCCTTATATTTTTTCTAAGTGCTCTTGAACTTGCTCTTCTTATTTAGAACATCAGATGGGTTGTGCTTGTCAGGGAAAATCCAGTAAACACTACTGTCCTTTGTCAATATTTATGCAGGAGGCTACCAAGAGAAAAGATAGCAAGGTAATGCAGAAGGTACCAATGTTGATTCAGTAGCTGCTGCTCTCCCATTTTTGTATCTTCTTTTCTAAAATTGATGCCAGAAGCACTGCACAGGTGATTCTAGATGATGTCAGCTGAAGTATTTCCAGAAAAAAAATCAACATTCCACAAAGCCTTATTGGGACCTTAGTTTGGATAGAAAAATAACTATGAACTTGAACAAGTGCAGAGAGAGGCTGTGTATCTTATGAAAAAATAAAAGAACTGGGCTCTAAAAAACAAACAGCAGGAGAGACAATGAACCACACTGGAAATGTGGTTATATGGAAATGTCCACACCTGAGAGAAGAACATCTTTTACTTAAAGGACAGTGTTGACCTAAGAACAAATGTATATAGACTGGCCTTGAGTGTGATTTAGGTCAGAGAGTATATGAAGAGTTCAGTAACAGGAGCAGAAAGTTTCTGGAACCGCTTCTCATAGGAGGAGCGGAGCTGTGGCATTTAACTAGTTTTCAGGTGGAGCTTCATCCCTTTATGAAAGGAAATTCTATACTGTGGTTAGCTGCCAAAAGCAGTGATTGGACTTGACCTGAATGTCCCTTTGGGGCCGTTTTCTTGATATGTATCCTATATTGTTCTTCAAGATGGTGTGTTTATAATCGTTATCATTCTGCCCTTACTTACCCGCATGAGTTGGATATTTATGGCTCCAAACTTACAGAGAAGATGATTTGCTACAAGCAGGTTCATAATTAATTCCAGCCCTAGTATAGTGTTAGATAGATTTGAGATTTATTATTTTTAGCACGTATAAACAATTTCATTAATAAATATATTCAGTTCACTGGCTGCCAAAACCATGAGGGCTGTAATCCTCCCATCAGTACCACTTGGCAAAGGGTGTGCTGCCAGCCGTGGGATGGGAACATCATCCTGTGGTGCTCTGCACCACTGTTTCAGAATCCAGTGCTAATGCTCCTCAGTGAGCTCTGACAAAAGCCAGAGAGTAGAGGTTATTATTTGAAATGATGTTATAAATCTCATTTTATCTGAGGTAGAGCTGGACTGCACACAATCTGCATACATGCTGTTCCATATCCGTGTGTTTCTTCTCTGTTCTCAAACAGCTGTTCTCGCCATGTACTCACTAGTCTGCCAGATGTTACAAATCCAGGGAAAGTACAGAGTTGCATTCTCCCTCCATAGGACTTATTCATGACCAGCTTGAGACCTGCTGTTTGGTCTAACACTTAACCTGGATTTTCTAGTAACTCATCAACTATGATGACAAAACATGAGGTTAAGAACTCACTGTTGCCAGCACGACTGACACTGGAGATGTGATCTCATACCCTTACTCTCAAGTGAAGCGGCCTCAGGACCACATGTGTAGTAATTACTGGCACATATATGATCATTAATGACAGTTAGGGTAGATGCTTTAGCAAAGTGTTGGGCGGAGACCCTTTGGATCATTCTTACTTTTTCTGACTCTCTCATAAGAGACTAATTTTCTTAATTAAATATAGCAATTAACATTCTTCAGCATATGCATTCACTTTCCTTTATGTATTGATACAAACAGGGGCTACAAGAATAATAACACTGAAAGTTTATCTTCTCTTTAAATATGCTTAACCCCTCCTCCCAGCTACTCAGTCACTGGAAAACTCTTAACTACTTACTTGGTTCCAGATTATCTAGAGCAAGGTGGAGAAGAGCCGGTCTGGGAGACACTGAGGACAGCTGGTTCACATGTTTTAAGTGATATAATGTCCAATCTTAGCTATTCTGTGCTCCTGCTTAGTGTGACTTTAGAACCGCAGGAATGATTATCAGACTTAACGCACTGGCAGTCAGCATGGCTCCAACTAAGCAGTAAGTCAAAGGAATAATTAAAGATTCATTAATTTTATGATAATCACTAGGCTAGGTTTGTTAGGGAAGGCTTTTTCATGAATGGGGTGAGGCCAATTGATATGGTGCTGTATAGCAATATTATAATGACATGGAAAGTCTCAGCTGAGATGCGGTATTTGGTTTAAGCTGATCTCACAGGGTACATTCTCGAGACTCTGCTATTTACTGCATTAAAAACTCATTCCTTTGTCAGGGAAACTATCACAGGATGTTGAATGCTTTTCCAGGAGCCCAAATTACCCCTTGAAACTAGGCTGGTCCTTGCAGGATTGAGTAAAATAGCAATTGTCAGGTCATTGCGATGCTCACATCCTTAATCATAGATCGTGTGCTTTAATTAAGCAAACTCAGCAGCACACTCGCTTCAGGAACACAGGAAGCATCAGTGTTTCTCATGTGTAAAAAAAAGTTTAACATGAAAGTTTTCAGGAGATACTGCTAGTAATATGGGCCGGGCCAGACAATGTTGACAGGCCTTCATATTGAAACCTCCTGGCTACACATTGCAAACTCTCACAGCATCATCACAAGTCATCAACATTTGGTATTTTTAGCCCCTCAACTTCCAGTCATATTGCTATGAGAAAGTTGTTTAAGTCCATTTGTAGACTTTGTGGTTGAGGAGAAAAGTTTGAAAATGTAATCCGTTAGATCTCAAAAGCAAATAAGACCACATTTTTATGTATTTATTTATTTAAATCCCATTATTGTTAAGCAAATCTCGTGATCTGTGGGACTGTGTGATACTTATAATTTCTGTGCATCCTTGATTAGGAGGGTGAAAATACTAAGTTTTCCATGATGCCAGCCAGACCTGTGCAATAAAGAAAACCCAGTACTATTTTCTGGGTACTTGGGGAAATGTCTCCAGTTAAGTAAGCATTAAGCAGAAATGCTTGAAGTCTTTGAATGAACTATCCCTGGAAACAAAAGCAATGTAGACAAATCCAAGCAGTGCTGTTCCCAGGCTGTGCTGTTTTGGGGGGTCAAGTCAGTGATTCCACATAGCACTGGACTGGGCCGTCCGGAGGTACCAATTAATCTGGAACTTGGGTATCTCGGATACAGCAATGCATCACGTAAGGTTGACGTGTTTGCGGTCTTGCAAAGCCCTGGTTGCTGTGTAAAGCAAGAGTGATTGTAACTACTGCTTATTATTCATTAAGACTCAAGAGCAATGAAATTTTTCACAGAGCAAAGTGCATCGTTAACTCTACCTTAGACCATAGTGTATCTGCATCTTTTTACTCTGCACTTATTCCTAGGCATCTTGCTTTATTTTCTCCCTGCTCCAAACCACGTGAAACTCAGCTCTTCATTTTCTGGGGTTTCAAGTGAGACTTGAGAGGGTTGGGAAGAGACTCCAGACCATATTCATGGGGGATAATTTGCTACAGGCATAGGCCAGCTGAAACCAAAGTAATTTTTTATGAAGAGTATAATAGTAAGATTCAAAATTTAAACTGAAATTGAGTCTCTTCCAAAATCTGCTATTGTCCATGAGTAGAAGTTTAAAAAACATACTGTTTTGGAAGTTGGTACAGATCTCATCATTGAGGTCTGTTGCTCAAAATTCCTAAGGTCATCCTTTCAACTGCTATTGTGTATTTCAGTTGATTAAACAAAACAAAATGATTAATCATCTTTTAAATTTCCTTTTTTTTTTTCCTTGATAGTTTATATTGTATTTTAAAAGGCAGAAGCATAGTTCAACTTAACCTAGATTCTCATCCAATAATATGTGTATAGATTAGCTGGAGGAAATGCTCCCTGTCCACGGAATAATTACTAGTTTAAATTACTTGTCTTAAAAAGATCCTGATTCGGCTTTGCTGAGCATAAAATATTAGATTTACTGTTTATTTTTAGTGGATTGCTGCCAGTTTTCTTCTCCCTGAATGTCTTTAGATTGTTTAAAACATTAAAAAAATGTTAACAACAAACATATATCTACTTAGAAGAAATCTGTGTTGGTTTCTCAGCAGAGATGTAAAATCTTGTTGTTGGGACATGAACTTCGCTGTTATGGAATTTTTCTTTCTTTATTGGCTTCATGACAAGTGTGGCAAATTATTTTGTGCTTATGTTGCTTATTAAACTTAAAGAAAGCGAGGAAAAGGAATCCAATGAGAAAGCTTTAGGTGTCTTTTCAGGTTATAGTAGGCTGTTGCATTCTGTTTAATTGGCAGTAATGTTTGAAACCCCTGACCTCATCCTTGCAAAAATCTTGTTATTTATACTTTCTGAAAAAATGAGAGAGTCAGGATTTTGATCAGTTCCATGCGTACGAATGAGAAAATAACTGTGTCAATGATATTATTTTGGACTTGCATCATTGTAACTTGAACCAAATTGGGGCTTTAAAATTATTCATCAACACAAAATACAAGCTACTGTAGACTCTATAGTTGCAAGTGTATTTTCACAAATAAAAGATTGTGAGGTCAGGCATATGTGACATTTATGGGACCGGGTCGGTGTAGTGTGTCTGGTGGCTTTGGAGCACTTGCAATGTTTTGCCTTTTGATGAAAGGGATATTCAGTGTTATTTCTGCAAATCCCCTGCATAAAGCAGCTCACTCCCATGCTGAATCGAGTGCTTTGTATGAAATGCTGAGTTTATTGCAGGAATCTCAGGTGACCCATACAGGGCCTTTTCTCTACTCTTAGGAGCACCATCTCTACAGGGAATAGGTAACTGCCCCTGAGAAACTACAGCAACATACAGTACCTGAGCAGTGGGCTCTGAGTGTTCTTCAGCTGTCATAGGTCAAAAAATGTTATTCAGTGCTAAAGAACAAACAGCTTTTGACTGGAGGACACATAAATGTTATAACAAAGATGTGGGCTGATCCTTTGACTGTAAGTTGGTTGCTTAGAAGCTGCATCACTTGCCTGTTCACCCTAAACCACTTTCTTGAGCACCATGAACTGTATTGACCTGACCTCCACTTCCTCTGTTAACTAGTTTTTCTTTCCTTATAATGAATTAAGCAGTTGGGTCTTTTATTATGAAAGAGTCCTTATTAATGGACAGTTCCCCAGCTTGCTGAGGTAGAGGTGAGGGAACATGGCTTGAAAAGATTCTGTAACAAAAATGTTTGAAGAAAAGAAGAAAACTGAGAGTGTAATGCCTGCAGAGCTGTAGACAGGAGTAAAGAATGAAAGGTTCTCACTTTAAATGCATTTAATCTATAGCACAATGCAGAACAAGCCAAAACGTAAACACGCTATCTCCTAGCTGACTTGTGACGGCTTATAATGCGTGAATGTGCTGAAGATTAATGTGTCACGTTAACGTGCTACGAAGTAAGGAATGAGTTTCATCAGCTTTATTCAATATAGTTCTGTCTGTGTCTGAAGTGCTAAATTATCCATTTTGCTTGGAAATCCATTTAGAAGTGGGAGAAGTTGAAATGGTGTACTCTTTATAGATATTAATAAAATACTTTTTTTCTTTTTCTCTCTGCATCCCAAAAATAATAAGTAGAAGATAGACTGGCTTCTGGCTTTGGAATTGGAAAGATCTAGGAAATATAAGTGTAGAAAGTCAACTGGCTCTTTGGATGTAACATTTGGAAATTTTATGTGTAGACAAAAAAGAGGGGCGAGAAAATCCCATCAATAATATTTATGGAATTTTTGGTCCATTTCTGGATGAAGGTTACTTTATGAACTGCTAGATCTTCAGTCAGTGAAGCAACCCCTCTGCTGCCATCTTTCTATATATGAAATTGCCATTACTTACAGGAAAAGATTATGGGATCAGCTTACTGAGGAACATGCTTCATGAATTATGTTTCCTGACCTATCATTCTGTTAGTAATGAAATATGGTGATAACTTAAATGCTTCCATTGCTCAACAACAGCTTATTTTGGTGAGGAACATAGATGAGGTTTTTGGTGTGTGTTGCATATGCATCTGTCTGAGAACTGTGTATCTTTATATTTTGCACTGTCTTTTATTTTTTTTCCTCCCTGTCTAACACTTGTTTGGGTTTTTTCTGTGTGAATACTTCTAGATGTTCGACTGGATCAGCCACAACAAAGAATTGTTCCTGCAGAGTCACACAGAGATTGGCGTGAGCTACCAACATGCCCTGGACCTACAGACGCAGCACAATCACTTTGCCATGAATTCCATGGTGAGTTGAGGGCATGCTGTGAACGATGGGTCTGTACACACGTGAGTGAGGAAGGGGCTGGCACGTGAGGCCACCTCCAGTTCAGAGAGCACTGTGGACCTGTGAGAGGTGAAGAGAGGGAGGTCAGGCTGGGCTGTGGCAGCAGCCCTCTTCCTGGGAAGCAGAGTGTTGCTCTGTCCACCCGGACACTGATATATGATTATTTCCTTGACTAAAGAGCAGCACAGTCCTGTGGAGTCTGTTTACGTTTTGAAGAGCAAATACAATATTTTTAAAGTTTTTGACATTTCTTTGACTGGGAATTAATGAGAGCTGTAGGTGGCACCTTAATAATTTATGTTTCTACCCCCACACCCTGCTAAGGTACTTCTCAAAACCTTGAACAAGAGACGTTAATCAAGCTGTCAGTTGTGGCCAAAGTGGGATTTTTTGGCTTTTTCAGTAGTTAATCGGTCAGTCTTTTTGAATGCAAGTCAACTTACCTTAGGTTTAAAAAAATCCAAAACCCAAAAAAAGCATCATTATACGTTTATAAGTGCTTTGTTCACTTTCGTATTCTTTCCAGGCATAATGTATTTGTTCTGGAAACTGCTCTGCTTTCAGCGCACAAATGAGGACAGAATGTATTGATGTTTTGATTGTTGCACTGGGTTAGAAAAACGTGTGCATACCCCCTGCTGCCATTGTACAATGCAGCAATGAGCCCTCCCTGAATGCTCCCTGTCAACTACACAAAAGCTCGCCCTGAGTAAACCGACTCCTGCAGGTGAACCTCTTCGTGCTGTGCATGGTCAGGCCGCTGTTGCACTGGGGCTGAGACCTCAGAGGTGGTGGTAGACATTTAAGTTGGTGGTGGAAGTCACTAGAGAGCCACACCCTTCTAAGCCGCCAAAGGGCAAGGGACTGGAGAGCAGCTGCCTGAAATGTGAAAAAGAGGTCCCAACTACCTGAGGTCATTAAAGACTGTACACCACTTTCATAAGATCACAGGTGTTAACTCTGGTGTTCTGGCCAAATTCCAGATCAGGTAATTAACTTCTCTGACCTGAATTCCACTCACCATTTCCACCTACCTAGCTATTCCTCACTAAAGCACTGTGCCTCGCTAGGGCATTGCATAACAGTGGAAGATGAGAAATGTTTATAATGTCTATTAATGTATGTATTGTGATTATAATTGAAAGAACCACTGAAAAACAGGCTCCAGGCACCTGAGAGTTAAGCTTGCCATCACAATGCCATCTAGCAAAATACAGGATAGCATGGCCTCCATATAACACAGGTGCTCACAGAATCCTAACAAATAAATGGGTCCTGGAGGTTAGTGCATTAAGTCATTTGACATATGAAAGATGCAAAGTCAGTCATAATTGTTCAGAAAACACCATTAGAAGAGTCAAGCTGGAGGACCTCCCTTTATTCTTTTTGTGGTACTGTCTGGTAATATTTTCTTAAACTAACTGGGAGCTAAACTTGGAAAGAGATAATTGTTGTTAATAGTAAATTAACGAGTAACAAGGAGGGTGCCACCTAATGGAAGAAAAATTATTTTCCTCTGTTCTTCTTCCATCTGTCCCCAAGTGAACTTTTGGGAATGAGGAATGCAAGGAAATGAGACATTTGCAAAGACCTTGGGGGAGCTTCTGGGGGCAGCCTCTCATTGGCTGTACTGTGGCTCGCAGCTGTGCCACCTCACCATCTCAGTGCTGCCAAACCCCTGTCTAATAGAGCTGCCCAGGAGAGAGACCTCTTTGGCCAAGGGGAAAGAGTGCAACAGATGACGTGCCTCCCATTTTGTACTGTCTCCAGTATAACCCACACACATGTATAGTCGTACGGAAGCCCATACAGTCATCATGAATCAGTTTACAAAGAAGATTGTCTACTCCATCTCTTTAGCATAGAGGATCTATGGAGAACGGCATGAATACTGGGTACCTTTTACTTTCAACCTTTAAGTATGGTGAGAGATGGCACTCAACTCTCCTCTAAGTCATTGGACTGAAAGAAATGATTATGGAGGAACCCCACAATATAACAGATATGCCAAAGGGTATATATGTGTTCTCAGATAATCCTCCTTATAGGAATATAATTCAGAGAGCAGTACGCCTGTATGTCATTTTCCATTTGCTACTTTTCTTTTAGCTTTAGTTGAATTTTGGAGCTAGAATCCCTTCTGATGATGGGGTGATGTCTTCCTTGTGGTTTTGGATCAACATCGATTCATACAGCAAACAGGCACAGTTCATTCAACTTTGATTTCTATTTTAAAAAATTCTTGTGCTATACTTGTTCAGTTGGAACTTTTTCAAAAAATTCTTCAGCAGATTTCAGTTGTTGAACAGAGGTTACGTAACAAATTATGGTTTTATTATTGACAGTATGGCAAAGTCAGGATAAAAAAGACTATATAAATATTACAGGATACAGATGCAACTCAGGACTACACTTTTTCTTTTTCTTTTTTATTTTTTTTATTAAATCTAAATGAGGGATCTGGACAGGCTGGATCGATGGGCTGAGACCAATGGTATGAGGTTCAACAAGGCCAAGTGCCGGGTCCTGCACTTGGGTCACAACAACCCCATGCAGCGCTACAGGATTGGGGCAGAGTGGCTCGAAAGCAGCCCGGCAGAAAAGGACCTGGGGGTGTTGGTTGACAGCCGGCTGAATATGAGCCAGCAGTGTGCCCAGGTGGCCAAGAAGGCCAACAGCATCCTAGCCTGTATCAGGAATAGTGTGGTGAGCCGGACTAGGGAAGTGATCATCCCCCTGTACTCGGCACTGGTGAGGCCCCACCTCGAGTACTGCGTTCAGTTTTGGGCCCCTCGCTACAAGAGGGACATTGAGGTGTTGGAGCGTGTCCAGAGAAGGGCTACAAAGCTGGTGAGGGGTCTGGAGGACAAACCTTACGAAGAACGACTGAGGGAGCTGGGGTTGTTTAGCCTGGAGAAGAGGAGGCTGAGGGGAGACCTTATCACCCTCTACAACTACCTGAAAGGAGGTTGTAGAGAGATGGGGGCTGACCTCTTCTCCCTGGTGACAAGTGATAGGACGAGGGGAAACGGGTTCGAGTTACGTCAGGGGAGGTTTAGATTAGATATTAGGAGACATTTTTTCACTGAAAGGGTTATTAAACATTGGAATAGGCTGCCCAGGGAGGTGGTGGATTCACCATCTCTGGAGGTGTTTAAAAAAAGGGTAGATGGGGCACTGAGGGACATGGTTTAGAAGTGGCTCTTGTCAGGGTAGGCTAAAGGTTGGACTCGATGATCTTAAAGGTCCCTTCCAACCTCAACAATTCTATGATTCTATACTAGTCACTCCATTTGTGGTAAAGCATGCAGGAAGAGCAAGAGGAGACTGAAACGAAAATGACCCCTTCCTGGCCACAGCCCAGCTCCTGTGGTAGATGGTAGTTTTGTCTCTTGGCACGCACAAGAACTCTATGCAAGCCTGGGTGAAGAGGCTCTGTAGCAAGGATGAAGCCCCTGCATTTGTTCAAGGCAAGAGCCAGTGATGGTCGGCAATGAACTCGGAACAGATCGACTTACCTGAATGAAGCAAAACCAGAGAAAGCTGGGTGATGATGACCGTGAACGTAGTGGTAGGACATACCACAAGCCTACACAGCAATCTGAGCCATACTTTGGTTGACAGAGAAGTGGGGCTAGAAATACGAATCAGGTCTGTTTCATGCATAGCAACACTTTAGTGCAGGTGGGTCTTGCTGATAATTGAGAAACTAGTGGGAAAGAACCACCACGGCTAACTGTAACTTCTTGAGGCGAGATATACAAGGTCTGTATGTTGTGCCAGGTTCTCTGATGCACAGTATGATTATGTGGGTTTGTTGGTTTTTTTTCTCTAATACAGTCTCTACAAAAACTACAGTCACTGATGTTAGAAATACATAATGTGCTATTGCTACTGCACAACTGCCTTCATTCAACTGTCTTACTTCTATGGCAACATCTTCATTCAGTTGTTCATGCTACCATTTGATTTCTGTTGGAGACTGTTGGAAAATGGCTAGTGCATGTTATTTGGTAATATTTATACTGCAGTAAGAATAGGAGATTTAGGTCACTGTTCTAGGTGTTATACACTTTCAAAGGAAGAAATGATCTTTGCCTTGCAGTCTGTTGCCAAAGACTCTACTCCTACAATATTTATATACTTAAATTACTTCTGCACATCAAGAATTTTCTTCCGTTAAGTTACCTACTGATAAATATTTGTGAAGTTAAGGATTAAGTAACATAATGCAGAAGGTGTTAGAGAGAAAACTATAGCTCTGGTGAATTTACTATTAGGTATATACTCATTTGTGTTTATAATCCAGTATTACTTAATGTCTTCATGGAATAACCTTGGCTGCAAACAGAAAATGACAGGAAGCCTCTCCTGTTTCTATACCAGAGAATGGGAGGTTATTACCATCACATCTATTTGCATTCCCAGGTAGAGTATTGTGACCCACCCAAGTCTGAAAACACGAGATTCTGGTGAATTTTAATAAATTAAAACGTTCACATCAGATTTGTATCTGATTAGCCTTCAAGCTCTCTAATGTTAATTGGCTAACATTAGCTGCTAATATTTAGCTACCATGGTTTGGGCTCAAGACATGAGGTTGGTTCAAGAAGAATGACTCTTCAAACCCAGTAAAATGGTGCTGCATTTTTTTTGTATTTATATATATATAAATCTTTTGTTTTCCGAGTCTCAAGGGTGAACTAGAGCACACTATAAACGTTTACTCTGGGAATTTGCTTTATAGTTGTGATTTTCTAGAAATCTGCTTTGTAATTTAGCTATGTCTTTTTTAATGCAATATATTAGTCCCAGCAACAGTTGGATTGAGAGTAGTTCTGCTATCATGAATCTGAGTAACAAAATAACAAAAACTTCAAGCACTCTTATTGGTTATGGGGCTTGAGGTTGTTCATGCCTTTTGGAGTTTGTTTTGTTTTGTCGATACATTAAAATTTAGTATTGAGAGAAGATATGGAGGAGGACAATGTAGCTGAGGATGGCTATGTATTTTGCAGGGAAAAACCCTACAGACTTCAGTGGAAGTTGGATCAGATCTTGGATCTCTAAGGTGTTTTGTTTTGATTTTTTTTTTTTTTTTCTTCTTTACACTATGCCTAGTGTCCTTTGAGCCTGGCATAACTAATAATAGTTAAAATATTCTCTTCAGTTCCTCTAGAAAGTGCACTCTCTAAATTTTTATTGGATCATGCCTTTTGCCACAGGCTCTTCCTGTACATCTCTATAGGCATGCTGTGACCAAAGCTCCTTCTTAGAAAAACAATTTGTTACTCTGTTTTTTACAATAATAATTCTTCCTTTTAAATTAACAATGTGGGAGGTGGAGAAGTCATGTATTTGAGGTAATAAACTGTAGTGTGGTGTTTTTCTCTCAAACAAGGACCACAGATATTTTTTTCTGTCATTCAAGGCAGTGCTTGTTTTCATTTCAGGTTGCAAATAAATTGTGTTAATCTTTTATCACAGCTGTATAATGTTTATGCTGAAGCAATAATACTTTTCACGAAGATGAATATTTAGCTGCAACACTTTGTGAGTGATCTCAATAATCTAGTAAATTCACTAGAGAAAAAAAGCAGTTTCAATATGACACAAAGCATACTGGTTGTAGCTCTGCACTTGGATACATGGTATACGTGCCATTTGTTCCGACTGAACTTATTCATATCTCCTTTGGCCGGACTTTTTTTATGCGTGGATCTGTTAACCTCCTTAAAGAATGAGTTATCATTTTGTGTGGGACATGGATAAAAATGGCAGTGTTCAGAGCTAGCGTTGCTGCCTATCCTGCTGTCAGGGAGTTAGCTGTCTGACACTAGATGGAGATACATGTTGCCCTAAGAAAGTCACAATATCTTTCAAACACGTTACAATGATCATGTAAAGGCTAATGATGTCTGTTGAAAATTCCCTTCATTTATCTAAAATGAACGATATTTTTCTGTACGTAGGCTGAGCTAAAATGCCATCCAATATTATTCTGCAACAGGCTACATATAATTTGCCTTGTTATAGAAACTTAAAGGTCTTAAAGATATCTCATGAGTTTATTTTGTCGCTGAAACATTCTGCTTTGGATTTATATGTTAGGTTCGTTTCACAGATGGTTTATAAACTCACAGGAACACCGTGCAAGCTGGCTATTTTTTTTTTTTTATTTTATTTTAAAGAAGAACCCTTCAACAATCAAATTTCACCTTCAATTAATCTGCAAGACCCTTCTCTTGAAGCCCACCTTTGTTGCTTGCCGTCACAATATCTCAACTAGTTCTCTAGGAAATGAGATGAACACAGCCAAGTTCCTTGCAGATTTAATGCTTCTCACTGCTCATTTTTCTTTTGTGAGTGTGAGGTACTCTTTTTATACGTGTATTAGAAGAAAGTATTGTTCCAGCTAGAGTTGGAGGGTTTAATTAGGAGGGAAGGTCTCCCAGCATGCCCACTAGATGATCAGGGCTGAATTACTGTATTTCCCTATGGGAGATCATTCCACAATTGAAACTCCGCTACTGTCAGTGCTCATTGCTGAGACTGGGGGCTGTTATCCTACCAAGTGTTAGGGACCTTAGCAGTGATCGCTTGCGCTGGGAGGAACAGCTGTGTTCTTGACAATGATGACCAGAATCAAAGCTTTGTTTAGGTGACAGAAACAGATTAAGAATTGGTGGACAAAGAGGGGTATGTGCACTTGCAAGGCATTGCACAAGGCTTTCCTAAACTGTAAAAGAAACTCTTACATATCATGATGCTGATGTACCTGTGGGGAAATGTTTCTTTTGTTTGCTAGTCAAGTGATCTTTAGAAGGCAAAAATCCCCTTTTATGACTAAAGTTTCAAAGCTGAAATAAAGTCAATGAAAAATTAACTCCAGCATGGGGAGTGTTTTTTAGAAAGTCTGGAAATACATGTAGAATAAAGGTATTTCAATGATAAATTAAATATATTATCCAAAACTTGGGTGTATCCTAGCGTCACTACAACAGAATGTCAATTGAAGTGTTTTTACCCTTACTTCTAGGCATTAATATATTGTTTTGTCATTGTTTGACCTACTGTAGTCCTATATAGCCATACATCAGTGATCCCTTGCAATCCTCTTTGGGGACACCTCCCTGTTTTGAAAAAAAAAAAAAAAAAAAATAAAAAAAAATGAGGCCTTAGGTTGTATTTGAAATGAGACTCTCTATGAACCTACTAGTATTGGATTTTCCAGCCTTAAGGAAAAATAGTCACAGACATTGGTTTCTCTATTTAATCTATTTCCTATTAGGATAAAAAGATCTATAAAGTAGTGAGATAGAAATATCTCAGTTTTTAAAAACCTCAATTTTTAGAGATGAACAAATCGGAGAGAAAGGAAGGTTTAACTTTGTGAAATGTCAACAGTTGACTCTTGGCAACGCGGATTTTTGTTCAGTTTTACTCAGAACATCACATATTGGCAGATAAAGATGAGAAAGTTGCTTACAATTTTATTCTTCTTCAAGGTAGAATTGAAATGTCTTGCATTTCTTGGATTGTGATCAATTAAATGTTTTTCTCCTGAAACTAAATTCTGAAGCGCCGTAACGCCATATTGCGTTTTACCACAATCCACAACAGAGATCCCATCTTACCCAGTTTTTTCCTGAGCTCCCATCTTTCCCAGTAATAGTGACACTGGGTAACAGTCCTGAGACTGTAAAATATGTTATGTCTGGTAGGATGTGCTATCCTGAGTTCCAGACCTTTAGCCAAGTGTTTGCTCTGTCTTGCTTTTCTATGAGACCTTGGACAAGTCTTATATGTTGAAGCCACACTTCAGTGCCTCTGCTTCGTTGAGGTGGGACAGATAAAGCAGAGATGAAGCGTGCACGCATCCAGAACTAGGAGGTATCCCCATTGCAATACCTGTTGGAGC
Organism: Chroicocephalus ridibundus; assembly: GCF_963924245.1. NCBI lineage: Eukaryota > Metazoa > Chordata > Aves > Charadriiformes > Laridae > Chroicocephalus > Chroicocephalus ridibundus. The sequence goes on along the minus strand of NC_086290.1, from coordinate 11,791,955 downwards.
TATATGGAAGACCACGTCACATGTTATATTGCACTTGAATCTATTTATTGCTCAGAAAGCAACAGGGGAAGCTCAGGAGTCTTTTTCCTGAGCCAGTTCCACTTGGTGCACTAAGAATGGAGGTGTGAGCAGGCGACTCCCAAACTGCTCCTTGCTTTGTGCTGGAAAAGGTATGGAGTTATTGGACTGGCTAAAGGACAGGTACTCTTCCGTGAAAAATTCTCAGCTAGGAAAGTGAAATTTCATCAATGAAAAGCCTCATCTCTGTATAAAAATATAACAAATAGACATAATAATATATAAATCTCCCTAACTTATAAAACAGACTCTAAGAACATCTTCTGTATTTCAACTAATCTTACTTTTACCATTCTACTAGTTAATATATCTATATACTGTAGCTATGGGGAAGGAAGGAATTCAAAGTTGTTTTCCCCTATGCTCATTGCATTACAAGGGCTGAGATAATTCTGCAGGAAAATAAATAGATAAATAAAAGCAAGATGAAAGCAACTATTTTTCACATTAAATCAAAACTTCTTCAGGATCTTTGCTTTTCCTTCAAACACAGCGAAGTTCCATGTCTTCATTTGGTGCAACTCAGCAAGCTCTAGCAACTGTAGTGATGCTACACTCTTTCCACCAGACGAGCTGACCTGAAATATTGCAAAATGATCTTGGCTGAGGCTTAGTCACGAAGACTTTCTGGGAGAAAGGCTTAAATATTTAGTCTAAATTTCAGTCTCTAACCTAGAGGGACACAAAGAAGTGTTTGACTGTGGCTGGTGGTCAGAGTTCCGAATCATACTATCTTTTTTAGCATACTTAAAACTCCAGAACAATTTTGATCGGTTTTTCTAATTGTACTGAAAAAAAAAATATTTTTAGTTCTTTAAAATTAATGTGATGATTTTGAGAGAAATCCAGTTTTTAAGAAAAGGCTATATGGGGTGTGGGGGGAATAAAACTGCAGGCTGAGTGTTTCTTTATATCTGTGTTATTTATGTGACAGCTGTCACAGTCATGGTTCTACCAGGGAGAACAGAGAGGCTGTAAGGGCTGTGGCCCCATCCTTCTTTCCTTTAGCACCTACAGGTATGATGAGTGTACTTCGTAGCTATCCCACACACTTTGCAGACACACTTTGCTCTGCTTCACAACTTAGTTTGGACCTGTGCCTGCCTTGGCAGTGCTCTGTTGTGTTTCGTGTTTGGATTGGCAGATATCTTTCCACATTGTGATCCCACTCACTATGATGAGATCCTGCTCCAACAAACATTTCCACCTCTGATTTATTATTTGCCCATGAGTAATACTGTTAAAATCATCAGAGCTGTGTCTGTCCTTGTGCATAAGGGTCTTACGGATTCTACTCTCTGAAATTACTAAAGCCTTTTTGAAATACTTTGGGAGAGAAGAAAGCAATGAGTTAACATTAGCAAAATATCTCACATTCTGGGATGTTCCTTTCCTCTGGTGAGAAGGAAAGAGAAAGGAGAAGTGCTTACATCAAATGACATTCCAGAAATCTGCAAGACAGCTGTCACTTGTCTTTTGATGGTGCCTCTTTATAAGACATTGTCATGATGGCTATTTATTTTCATGTTTACATTCCTATGCAGAACGGGGGTATTGTAATGCAATTACATTGCTGTCCACAAGTCAGTTTGAGAAAAAGCGATCCTTCCACTGCTTCAAGGCTGAATAAAAACTATCATGGAAAATTCTTATGAAAGAACAGAAAATATTACCCTTTTAGTAGGCTTTTTGAATCCTTCTAAATTCAGAATGTAGTTAAATGATATCTCTGCTGGAGAACAGCTTAAAATAACTTGCAGAAAAGATAACATTTTAACTGAAGAATATAATTTAATAGACATTTCTATGGAAACTCTTATATTTCTATGGAATATCCTTATGAGCTCTTTTAAATTCTGTAAGACTTTTCCATTTGTTGACACTGCATGTCTATAAAGGATTGTCAGAGTGTTCTCAAAGGACAGAAAGCAAACATTCCACTTCTGAATATGTGGATATAGCATCCATAAATATGAAGTAATGCCACAGAAATATCAAGAATAAAATAGAAGCAATAAGTAGACCCTAAAAGGTGAGTAAATAGCTAAAGTATGGCAAATTAGTTTTACATAAATAAATTCAAGGGGAGGGGGTAGATAACAGTGTTGGGTAATGGCATAGATGTGCGAAAAGATTCCCAAGGGATGTATTTTTAGAGTGGAAGGTAGAATGCCTGCTATTCATGTATATTTAAGTGGGTGGTTGATTGTTCTCACTGAACTGCTCGGCTTTACTCCCAGCGATGGTGTTTGGAATGTGTAATGAAGGCAGAGGGTGGTCACGGTTCTTCCTTCTCTTTATTTATGTGTGCTTTTTAATTTTCAGAATGCTTATGTCAACATCAATCGGATCATGTCTGTTGCGTCAAGGCTTTCCGAGGCAGGCCATTATGCTTCCCAGCAAATCAAACAAATATCTAGCCAGCTGGATCAAGAGTGGAAGAGTTTTGCTGCTGCTCTGGATGAGCGCAGCACCATCTTAGCCATGTCTGCTGTCTTTCACCAGAAAGCTGAACAGGTGAGCTCCTTTCGTGACTGGCAAAATCATCCACTGCTACTTTGATAACAACGATTCTGCAATTATCACCTGATGGCATTTGGCTTGTATGCAGTGAGGCTAAGAGCTTTGTTCTCATGGATCAGTTTCTTAAAAAGTATCATTTCCCCCAAAAAACTGGCCCGTGTTTCCTGAGTGGGTACGAAAATATGTTTGTGCCTTAGTGATGAGAAAGAATCTGATCATAAGTGAAGTGCACTGCTACAGTAATGTTCTGTCTTATTTCTATTCCCTAATAGTTCATCAGTGCTGTGGATAAATTCAGGATTATTATGGTCAGGAAAACAATATATATCTGCACTGATATGTATATATGGTACGTGCTATGTGCACAGGAATATGCACACATATGACATAGACCCATACCAGCAGACAATTTCTAGGAGCCAAAGCGCATTAATGTTAATGAAACTTATGGAATTCATTCCACTCCCTACTCCTGCAGTGCTCTCCATAGCCCCAAACTTTGTTAGACCTCACTAAGCAGAGACTTCAGAGACAGCTAGGAACAACCAAGAAAATTTTCCATGTCCCTGAACTCTGGTTTGTGTCTTTAATAACTACCAAAATTGTTCCATAATTTTATGGCTACAAAAGATTTAAAATATGTCAGTGAATAAAACTCTGCTTTTTTTACACTTAAACCAAGTCCACTTAACAGTGATGGTTCAACTTTGATCATATGTTGATTACATTCATTTTCCAGTGAAAAGCACTGCTTTGGGGCTCTCTTCAGTATTGTTGTGTGCTTGTTTTTCCAAGTAGTTAATATCAAAGCTACTAAGTGAGTGAGCTTGATGTTTACAAAATGACCCATACTTCAAGTGTTTGAAGAAGAAATTATAACTGATAAGCCAGGAACTGTGCCTCGTAAACCAGAATATATGTATGGAAAAGTTTAGCTCAAAGAGTAAAGGTTTTCTTTATTGTTTGTTTCTGACCGTGGAATTATAATAGATTTTTCTTTATTTTGTGTTTCCTCTTGACAACAGGCCATAGCATAGAGCAATTACTCACCCTACTGGGCACTTACTCATGTAAGCACACTCAGTGACTCCGATGGGATTGATACACTAAGACGCCCAGTACAAGTACTTTCATCTCTGTACGACGGGCATTGCAGTGTCTAGGTGTAGCCATCATGATGATAACTGTCAGTCATCATGTGTTCAGAAAGAAAAATCAAAAAATAATTTATATCCAGTCTATAGACACAATGAGAATGCTTAAGGTTTATTAGTGAATTAGGTCTTTCTTGTTTGTTTTGGTTTGTTTGGTGTTTGTGTTTGCAGGTTTTTTCCTTTTTTTTTTTTTTTTATGAGCAATCCCCAATTTTTTCTGAAGTGTTATTCATCTTTGCAATTTATGAGGAGCTGCTGAGGTATTGTATAGCATGAAAGCAATAAAACAGAAAGCTCTCCTGAATTGTCTGTCAAGCTAGAGGTGATTCTTTTTTGTTTGTTTGTTTTTGTCTTCCTACCTTTTGAACCCTGTGAAAGTGGGTATTTGCCTCAGCCTTAACTTGAAAATAAGCTACACTAATGTCACTTTCAGCTTTGGGTCTTGCGTTTTTGTTTTTTTTTTTATTATTATTTTTTTGTTTGTTTGGTTTTTTTTGTTTGTTTGTTTTTTTACAATTGTATGGATGGGTCTGAAAAAACCCAGTCCTGCCTTGGCCACCTCTTCATAAGGAGCTGAAGTTTGTGCTGCCTGACAGAAGCTAGTTTCTCGTTACTAAGCAGACAAGAGAATTTGCTAATTGTAAATAGCAGTTTTTCACTTGCGAAAAGAGATAACTCAGTGGAAGATGAGTGCTGATGTGAAGCCTGCGACCTCAGACTGCTGCAGAACAGAAATGTGGGAGCCAGCGTGTCCATTTGCCAGGACTAAAATTTCAGTCTTGCTTTAGTAACTCTGGTAGGATAAACCAATGACTTGAATGCTAATAATTTAGTCGTTTGACCTCTGTGTAGTATAAAAAATGAAGTGGTTTGGATTTGGTCTATAACTCAGTCTGTTGTCTATCAAACATTCATTCCAAATGTGACTTTATTATTTGGCATCACCCAGAGTGTTTTGGTTTTTTTACTCAAATCAGGGCTTCATCATTTTGTAATAAATAAGGCTTAAATCTCTGAAGCAAAGATGCAGATAAACCCACTATTTCCTCTTTCCCAGATCAGATCTTTTTTTGCTCCCTTTGTTCTGTCAGTAAAGGTAGTTTTGCTACAGATCCAACCATTTCTCCCACAGTGTACCCCTGCTTCCCTCATACCAATCTGATATGCAGATTGTCTTTCCCTCTCCAGTGCGATAAGCTGCTACGGTCTGTTTGTTCATGCCTTCCTATTGATTGAAGTTCTCTGTGATGCCAACAGGAAGCAAGTCTATTAGGACCATAATCTTTCAGCCTTTGGCACACCCCAGCCCGCAAGGAAGTTGTTGGCTTGGGACAGAGATTTATGAAAAGCCCTACGGTCTCTCTAATATGCAAGCTGAGCAGGAAGCAACTTCTTTTTCAAGGTCTCTTCCTAAAGACCCCACACAGAAAACTACACAGAATACAATTTGTCTGGCTTGGAAGGATGAAAAGCTGAGTCAACCCTGCTGGGAATTGAACCTCACATCTGTCTTCACGTGCCTGAAAATCACAGTGCTTTCCTGGCTCTTACAGCAGATACATGTGGCATGTTGAATGGAACTTGGCTGAATGAATTCCTGGATCAAAGCTTTTTTCTTTTTTTTTCCCCTTTGTTTCTTTCTGCTGCTTCTTTTTGTGTGTGTGTGTGTGTGCAGGCATGTGTCTGCCTTAATTTTTTAAACACAATTTCTACATACTATACCATCTTCAAGAAAAGAGCAAATAAAAGAAAAGGAAAAAAGGAAAGAAGAGAGGCAAATCTTGACAATTTAACCTCCAGCCAGGCTTCCTTCAGCACATGTATTTGATCAAAAGCCAGTAAACTAAACTCCAAACAACTAAACTCCTTAGTCAAGGTGCAACTAAGGATATTCAGTGGAGGTGTTTCCCAAATGTCCCTTAATTCAACCTGCTACAAATCTCATTTGTTGGAGTTTTTTTTTCTTCTTTTCCCTTTTTTTTGGTGTTTTTTTTCCCCCTTTCCTTTTCTCATGCTAGCATGGAGATATTCTAGCGCAAAAGAAAACATCCTTCTATATCTTTAGGTATGTCTGAGGTTATTCAAAGTTGCAAGAAAATGTAGAAGAACATGCCTTATCTCACTGTGATTTTGTGAGAACTGTGCTGATTTACACCAGATGAGATTCTGGCCCACTAACTGCCAGATGGGGGAAGCAGACATACCAGGTATCCTCCCTTTCTTGGATATAATCTCTGAAGGAGCACTAAAGTATTCATAAGATGCTCACTTTACGGATCCTGTCAGAATGAACAAATTAATGTCTTGAATCAGCCAAGAGATCTCAAACAATTACTTCTGTGTCAGAGTCTACCCTCAGAAGCGCACAAGCAGAATTACTATTTAAGGTAGTAGGTGTTAGGTGCACATGCTGAACATTTATGCTGATTCTCTGAAGACTGACCCCTGACCGTTTGTTTCATATTACCTTACTCCCCGACCAGGAAGTCTACTGTTCTCAGCTCTGCCTGGATCTCTCTAACCACATCCTGAACTCCCCTATTTGAGGAAAGGAAATGAAAAAGAGAGGAAAAGAAAAAACAGAGGAAGAATTTGAGGAAAGGGAGGAAAGGAAAAGCCAGCTGATAGCTATAAAATGCAGGGATAAGACTAAGATAACTTCTACTTTAGAAAGGAAAATTCCAGAAACAACAGGAAATATACAATTAGCCTTATACAAAAAATTCAGGGCATCAAAAGATATTATAGCTCACTGAGGAAAACAATTTCATGGCCTTTTTCCCATCTTTCCCCACAGCCATTCTGGAACATGCAAGTACGCTAGAGTTTGGTTTTAATTTCCCTGGGGTCTAGGGGAACCACCCTGGTTAGCCTGCAGCTTCCACGCAGGGGCCTAGCAAGCTGTAAGCAAGGACTGTGCAAAAAATGTGGAGAAATACGGACTAGAAAATGTCTTATCTGGGTTTTGGAGCAACCATGTGATACAGCATCGCAGTCCCTGAGGAAAGCTAATAAGCAGTCTGAGAATATATTATTAGCTGACCTAATACAGAATTTGCAACTTAGGTGGATAGGTTGTGAGTCAGGAGTAAGCATAGATCATCACTTTAAAGTTACTTTTGGATTGGATCAGAGGCGCAAAGGTACCTTAGGGACTTTTTTATTTTTTAGGAGAGATTTTTCTTAGTCTTTCCAGAAGTCTTGAAAAACATAGATAATTATTGGAGCCTGTCGTTTCAAATCATATTTAAGCAGCTTTTATGTTCCCAATAGGAGGTGTTCTAGTCTATGGGCTAACTAGAAATTTAAACAATTAATTTAAATGGTATTGAATATCCAGTGGACAATAACAGCTCCTGTTCCAACCTAACAGTTAGGAATTTACAATTTTAAATGCACGTTTTTTTAACTCAGTCAAATGGTGATTTTTGTGGCATGATTATATTTTCAGCATGAAGGGTTACATTTATTAAAGTTTTGCATGTCTGCCACAATGTGTGACAAATAATAAAAATTAATATACTTGATTTTTTCAAAATACCCAAAATCAATAGTCCTATGGTATGAACTAACATTTGCAAAAATCTGTAGAAAAACCTTTGCTTTCCCTACCTGAAGCTACACACGCAGACCGGATCACTATGCGGTGTTTCAGGGTATCATAGCAAAACACTGGCAGGCTGCATTTCGTAAAACATTTTAAAACAGGTGATGTCAACTGCTCCTGCTAGTGGCCTTAGTGAAATTACTGATGTAATTGTTGATGTGATATTATCTGTATACAATAGATATACAGAAGAAAGATAGATGTGAGAAAACAAGGTGGAACTGTGGTTATGTGCATAGGATCTTCTTGAGACTGCTCCCACCTACTGTGCAAATCATAGTTTGGGGATATGGCAGTATATGAGTAACAACGCTATAAAAGCTTGTACTAAAATTGGTAGAATTCAACAGTTTTGATAAGAGCCATAACGGTGATTCTAGCAGCAGAAACACTAGTCTATAAGGTGTAAAGGTCTTTTGTTCACTGTTTTGACCAAGAGATGCATGTAACAGCCCCAAAAGGGATCGAACTCAGCTCTGTGCTCTTAAAACAGCATAGGAAATGATGTGAATTCCACTGCCTTGGCACAAAATATGATGACTTCAGCTTTATGCAAGGTGTTTGGGGATTTTATCTGAAGATTTGGAGTCAAACCAACACAAGAGAACCTGCCATCCTTGCCTCCGGTCTTCTAGAAAGCACGTTTTTCACTGGTAGATTTGTACTTTGTAGAAATGAACATTTAGGAATTCATCTTTGTCACTGAATCCTTGTGTACTGAAAAGAAGTGTTTACAATGCAAACACTTTATAGTCTTGATTACACAGCAGCATGGTGAATAGCTTTACACTGCTAATAAAAAAGGATGCTGATGCCAGAGCTGAATTGAAATTCTTTGCTTTGCATCTCACAGCCCTTCATGCTGTGAATGAGAGCTTTACTAACAAGCCACAGGTGAACACTTCAGGAGTGGATAAAGCTGTGATCCTGGGGGTGGTTTTGTGGCATTATACATTCACCCTACAGGGCACTGCATCTGTTGTATAATTAGCTGTTCTTTTCTTATAAATAGCCCTAAAGTATAGCAGGCTGGTTTAACAGAAAGATGGAGGAAGAGAAAATATTAATGAGAAGTGATAAGGTGGCATTAGGCAGTTAGTATGGACGAAATTTGAACATGCGAGCTGTGTCATTGAAGTAAGCCCTCCTTAAAAGAAAAACAGAATGGGAACCTTAGAGACTAAATTCCTCTTTTCTTTTATAGAACAGGGAGCACCCAGGAGAGCTTCCCCAATTTGTTCTGCCAAAGTGCATCAGCACTGCTCTGGAGGCCTTTAAGAGTGGAAAAATATTTTTTTCCATCCCTCTGCTCCCCAAAGCCATTCAGTTTCTGGCTATTTATTAAGGCTTCCAACCAAGGTGCTAAACCGTATCAGTTGCAATGGCAATGATTTTTTTTCTCCCTTTCATGGATGTCTGCCCACCAGGAACTGGACTGAGACCAGCAGCTCATTTTGCCTTGGCTGCTTAGCAGCCATCAGATGGTAATGGTATCTGATCACTGCTGACCTGGGCCAGAATCAAATGTGTGACCCAGGGGTTTAAAGCCTTGGTATCCTATTAGCAGTCCCACTGAGCTGGCCCTGGATTGGGAACTGCTTGAATACAGACTGGCTGCCTTTCACCAAAATGAATGTCAGCATTGATTTTAATGGGAGTTTTCCAATGCCCAAATTAGTAGTATTAAGGACAGGTAAGCGACTGGGGGAAGATTGACAGCTGAGACAATGCCAAATACAGCTGGAGCTGTAACTGTCCTTTTGCGCTTCACACAGATGTTTTTTTCTAAATGTGTTGCAGCCTACCTTTTGGGAATGCAATGTTGTAGCCTCCCTCCGTGGTATGCAAAGACTCTTAGAATGGGTGTTTTCTGAGCCTGGTTAAAGGAGAAGTTGTTTTTAATCCAGAAGAAACAGAAAACATTCCTTTGGATCTGGGTGTTCTTCGAGTACTGAGGAAGTGACAGGAATGTGCTGTTCAAGGGAGCCCAAAAGAACTTCTTTATAATGATTACATTTTCCTCAGTCCATGCTGCAGTCATCTGTGGTGCTCTACAAAGTTTTCTAACATTGATGAGATGTTGTTTTATGTCACTGTTGCTCATTGTTCCCGGAATTGTTTTAGTTTCTTTCAGGTGTGGATGCCTGGTGCAAAATGTGCAGTGAAGGAGGTCTCCCATCAGAAATGCAAGACCTGGAACTGGCCATCCATCATCATCAGACCCTGTATGAACAAGTAACACAGGCCTACACAGAGGTATGTGCTTCCCAGACAAGAATGTGAGTATCTGCTAAGCGATAACAGATATTTGACTGCATTTTGGAGCTTAGCTTTTCTAAATGAGACAGGTTCTGCTTTCTGTTTCTGCAACTTTTTCAAAGAAGGAGTCAGATCTAGTCCCAGAGTTGTAGGAGGTGACTCCTAGCAATTTGCTTGTGAGGGCACAAAAGGACAATCTAGGGGGCAAACCCCATACAGAAATGAAATCTAGACCCAGTGTTGGAACCCCAAAGAAGAGCCACTTCACTGCCTTTGCTGAACAGGGAACTCCTTTAAGCCCTGAGTAGCTTTACTCCTCTTGCTTTCCTTCTATGAACAAGTCCTGGCTCTAGCATAGGTATGCCAATGGGAACAGAGAATGCCAAAGGCATATACAAAGTCACAAAGATGTCAGGTTGTTATTACAATGAATGCTGCAAAAGACTGTGCTTTATATAAAATCATAGAATCTAGAATCATTTAGGTTGGAAAAGACCCTTGAGATCATTGAGTCCAACTGCTGACCTAACACTACCAAGTCCATCACTTAACTATGTCCCTAAGTGCCACGTCAGATATGTTTGTATATACTGTTGTCAGATATCTCAGACCTAAATAGGGTATATGGTTTTTTCCTTCAAAAGAGGGTGTCAAGGATGCTAAGACTAAAGCATATTCTCTGGCATTCTGTCAAAAAAACCCTAAAATTCTTCACTTGCTTTTTCACCCAGATACCAACAAAGAGCCAACATTCACTTCATCTGACTGTGCAGGCCAGGGTCTGTGTTCAGTCCACTTTATTTTGCAAGAGGGCTGCAGGACTTCCCTGCCATCTGGGAGGAGTCCTGTTAGGAATGAGGCTAGTCTAGATGTTCACCCCAGGCATGGGCCAACCTACAGATCACCCAGGGGTGGGAAGCCATGTACGTTATCCGTTCTATTCTGTTATTCGTGTCTCCAACTCAAGCTTGTTAAAAAGTACTCCACAGATCATCTGAATGTTGGGTTTAGTTATATTTTTCACTTTCCTGTACTCTGCTGTGCTTGACTTGTCTTGCTGGGTACAAAGGCATTTTGCTCCTCGCAGGGCTTTCCAAGCTGGACAGGAGGACTTGTGCTTGCTATATTTAACAAGTTACCAAGTGAAGACTCCAGAACATAGCAGCTCTCCTCCATGCTCAGCCCTTGCTCTGGTCATCATGTTCTTGGAAGAATCTATAGCATAAAATAGAAGAGGAAAGGATTTGGTAATCTAGGTGTGGTGGTAGGTGCTCACTCATACACAGGGAAGTTGTGCAGATACCTTGATGGTGAATGTAAGGAATGTTAGATAGAAATCTCCTGTTTTCTGAACACCTACAAGATTTTGAGAGTTAGTCAGTTAGAATGAGGAAATTTGGGTTGCAGTCACAAAGAGCAATTCCTTATTCAATACTCAGGATTCTCAGGAACGGCAGGTTGTGTGAGCAAACACAGAACATTCCTGTTGATCTCTACTTGCAACTGTGAATTTTATACAAGTGCCTAGTCAGGTGAAAGTAAAGTTTCTTTACTGCATTTAAAAACTATTTCTAAAAATTAAGTCAAATTTGGATTAAATAAAAAATAATAATGTTTGGAACTGGCATTTTGTTTATGAGCCCCAGTCTTAGTGCTTAATTTTCGTGAAATGACAATTCATTTAAAACTCATTACCAAAAGCAACCTTTAACATGCATATTGCTTTTGCTGATGCTTCCTCAGAAAGCTATAACTTCTTGCAGACGTAGCTGTTCAAAACATTTCTATATTCTTTTACTAATAAGTACATTTTTAAACGCTATGTAGAATTGCCAGAAAGGTTACAGTCTGTTATTTCACAAATGTTCATCCCTTTTCCCACAGCTACATGGTGAGATGAAAAGCCTGGATTAGACTTAGGAGTCCTGCCTCCTATCCACAGGCCTAGTTCTCCAGTCTAGATAATGCCCCTTGATCATAGAAAATAATGTTTCTTCCCTCAGAGCATTCTATGGTGGGATGAAAATTGTAGCTTTTTCTTTCCTTCCTTTCTTTACCTTCACAGTCACTGAAAATCTCTGTTTCTATTTCTATAATTGTAAGAGATTTGGAACAGAATGAACGTTCCTTGGAATAGCCATTTAATATCAATATTTAATAGGGTATTAATTAGCATTGGTAGGATATATGGGCCTATGTTGTTACAGAGTATAACAAAGCAGTTCCAATTCACTGCAGGAACCAAAGAATCTTAGGGAGACTCTTTTTTTTCCATCTTGCCGTGGCTGTAGGCATAATTATTGTCCTTCTTTCCTTTATTGCACTTGAGTGAAGCTCAGAAATAGTGGAGGCAGGGATCATGGGCCTGATATGCAATCCACAGCTAAGCAATCCTCTCCTGCACTAAGCTGAGCTGCTGGCGGAACAGGCCTTTCTCTTTCCTCTGAGAATCAAGGGGTCCTTGTGCTTTTACTTTGGGTAGAACAGTGGTGGAGGGAGGAGATACACGAGATGTATGCCTTTGACGGATTTCCATCTTGCAAAAAGAGTTCCTCTGGGTGTCTCCAGCCAGGGTGTGTTTATGTTGCTCTGCCAGTGTTTCTAGTGGATGAACAGCAGGAGACAAACTTGGGACACCTCTACTGAGGACTGGACTGGTTTGGTAAAGACAACGAGGGAGAGAGAGAGAGGTTTTCTCCAAATAACTGCAGTCAGGCTTGAGCCTGGTTGATGGTAAGAGCATCTTGTTCAGTGTGACTTAATTAACTGCACTTTACTGTCTCTTCCCAAAGGCATGATATATTTGCTCTAAAGAGCAATTTTTTTTTCCTAGTGCAAATTGTAGCTGTTTCACAGATGGCACCATTAGTCTATTCACTTGCAAGGCTTTGGATGTGTTTCTGAACCACTACATAGGATATCTACAGATTTTAACTTACTCCCTAGCTATGTATACAGCAACTGGGAAGATTATTCCACTAGCACAAAAAAATCTATTTTTTGATTCACCCAAGGTAGCATAACTTCTTCATAGAGGCATTTGCGTACTGTCTATCCTAGTCCTTCTCCTACCATGAAGCCAAAATGCAGGAAAATCCCCATATGACAGGAGTGTATATGTGTACTGTCTCAGGTGGTGAGTTAAACCTTCCCAGAGAGTCCAGCAGTAATTCTGTACTTTTCAAAATAAGTGAGATATGGTCAAATTTGCTTTGACAAATGCAGCACTGGCACTTACATCTTGCAGGGACTGCAAGTCATGCTGGGTGCAGGTCCATTCAGTTTATGACTTTTGCAATACTTCTTAAAAATACATTGTAAGTGAGACATAAGTGAAGTGGTGCAACTAAGCTGGATTGTTGATGCTTGTCTCCTTGTGCAGTCCTTGAAATATTCAAAAGATTCATATGAAAAGACATTTGATGATTTGTTTTTGCAGTTATAAGGAGAACATGGAAATGAATGAAAGAGCACAGTAGGTCACTTATCCACTTGCGAAGCTGTTCCCTTCCTTTCTGAAATCTGTCCATGGGTGAACTCTGAGAGCACAAACCTTTTGTGCCCATTGATTGGGAATGCAGTAATATTCACAACAAAAATACTTTCAGAAAAGAATCCCTGAAGCCAAAGAACTTCAGAGCTGCAGAATATATGAAATCCTGGAATGTATATGTAATTCTTGTGACTACTGAGTACCATTGGTTACCTGAATGTCACTCTGCTGTTTGCCATATGTTTACTCCAGCATGACCAGACAAGCATGTAAATTGGAGAGCGGGAGAACGCTTCTAATAGCTTCTGATTTGTGTTAATGATTATTAGCAGGACAACACAAGCACTTGAAGTCTGGCGTTTATTTCTGGCTGCACAGAAAATAGCTGGAAGTCTGTGCCCATCAGGGAAAAATCACAGCTTGTAATCTCTGAGGCTTTTTAGACAGACAACAGGAACAAATTATTGTACAACAGATAACAGCCTAAATCCTAATAGAAGGAAAAGGTGTAAGAGAGAATGCAGAAGTGTATTTGCTCTTTACCTCACACCACAAATCTGGGATAATGTTGTCCTGTCTCAGCTTCAGATGAAGCAGGGACATATAAGCTGTTGCCTTTGAAACAATCTTTTTGTTTTGCATTACTCTTGCCACGGAGACGACTTTTTATTATAAAGGCCTTGTTGGCCATATTCACCCACTAGTCAGCTCTGGAAGAGCACTTTTTTTGTAAAACAATTGAATTTAGTCTGGTGTTTTGATCAGTCATGACTAGTAAACAGAATATTTCACCCAAGGATCTGACCCTTCAAAATGGAGGAACTGCAGGATTATACATCTGGGAGACAAAAAACTGACAAGCGGGGCCCGGAGTTGGGAGGGTGGTGTAGGTATGAATAGGTCTGTGTTGTGGCACAGTTTCCAGGAAAGTTGTCCTGAGTAAAGCATGTCTGTCATGTTGTCTGTGCAATCACATATCTCTTACTGGTAAACTTTTGAACCTTTATTGCTAGTCCCAATTCTGTTGCGATTGCTATCAGCGTAAATCAGCAGGGACTATACTTAAAGCATTGTACCACGACCCAGGGAGAGATTCAGACCAACTGTAAGCCCAAGGGCCAGTAACAGGACCATAGTGAATTCACATTGAATTTAGCCAGCGCAAAGAGTGAGTTTCTAGTCTAATAAACTGCTCCCAAGTGTGTGCGTAGCCTTGATTTCCTGTTCCCAGTAATTAAATTGTTGCTGATTATCTTCCCACAGATAAAATAGGATGTAGTATGCCATGTCTCCTTCCCTGTCTAGAAGCTGCATCTTCCTACCTAGCAGCTATTGCCACCTCCATCATGTTGCCAAGGTAACACCTGTGCCTCTGTGTTTCCTCCTAAAATCTCCCCCGTACCACCGCTATCTACTGCTGTTGGCAAGTACAGTCGTTCCCTCTGTGACCCCAGCAGGCTCCAGCATGTGCAAATTGTTCCAGCTGGTCTTGAGCAGCAACTGAATTTGAGTATGGAAAGCCGCTCCCTAGGGACTCTCCAGTTATTTCCTGATTTAATTCCAAATTGCCCTGAATATTTAATAAAAAATCTCCAAGGATCTGCCTAAGCCCACCTAATAGTCACACAGGATGATGAGATTTGACTCCCACTTTTGCCAGTATAAATCTCAAAGACTCTCTTGATTTCTCAGAAAACGCACCAGATACACACTGCTACAACAGTCTGGGTCGTGGCATGGCTTGCCAAAAGACACAGGTTTGGGTATTAAAGGATATTTGCTAGATTTGAACAAGCAACTTATAATACAGAAATAAATGAGACTTGGAAATCCTTGAGGTGTGTTTTAACTTTGACTGATAATGTTCAAAGTTTAAACTAGATCAAAAACATTCATTAAGCCATTCTCTAGCAAGGTTGGTGATTGTGATTGCATAGAAATAAAACGACTTTTCAGAAAATCTTGTCATTTTCACTGCAGTTTGTTTCAGAAGGAAAAGAGAAAAGTGGGCTGGGAACAGGAGAGGGATTCCAATAGTGTCCTCATTTACCATTTCTGTTGAACAAAATATTTTAACTTTGCAATCTGCATCTGAAAAATGTTTCAATAAGCCATTTTTAGAGAACCAGTGCATGCATGTGCTTGTTAATAGCAGTTTGGTTTTTATGGTTCCATTTTTCATTTTGCCCCTGCAATATGAAAATGCTCTAGGAATGGTCCAGGAAAAAATCTGGCATTGAAAAATCTGGCATTCTGGGGTTTTTTAATGCCCAAATGCCTCTGCATCTGTGAATGTGTTTTAATATGCTCAAAAGAAGGTTACACATGTGCAAAGGGCTTTGCCTTTGCCAACAAACTTTGTAGCCCATTGAAAATGGAGACTATAGGTGTCTCTGAGCTGTTCCTGGGGAAGAAGAGAATCACTATCATATACTAATTTATTTTTCACTGCCACTGAATGAAATACAGAATTGGAATGTCACACTTCTCAACGTATATACATACTTAGTAATCCTACGAAGAAAGGACTCTCCCTTATCCTACGGAATATGAATGACTCTGCCATCTGTGGTTTTCTTAAAATGCCACCTCCTCACAAAAATAGGCCCGCTTTAGCAAATGCCACCTGTCATCAACTAGTGTATGTCAAGGCTTTTCAGTGCCCGAGTGTCAGAATGTAATATAGTCTTGGGATCTCGGTCTTTATGTATGCAGTCCCAGCAGTGCAGTATCTGTGCTCCTGCTGAGTGACACAGCAGGCCCTCTTGGAAGCGAAGCCAAGTGCTGAATGTGTAAGTACAAGTCAAAAAGAGATGTTATGAGGTCTTTCTTCCTTTTTGACTAAAATAACGAAAACACACAGGGGAAAATGAATCAGCTAGACTGTTCTTGGTCAGCTATTGGATGTTTAAGTATCAGTGCAGTGAAGTCGACCTGTTTCTTCACTCAGGTGAGCCAAGATGGAAAAGCCCTGCTGGACGTCCTACAGCGTCCCTTGAGCCCTGGGAATTCCGAATCCCTCACTGCTACTGCAAACTACTCCAAGGCTGTTCACCAGGTGTTGGATGTGGTACATGAAGTCCTGCATCACCAGCGGCGCCTAGAGAGTATCTGGCAACACAGAAAGGTCCGGCTACATCAAAGGCTGCAGCTCTGCGTTTTCCAGCAGGATGTTCAACAGGTAACATCATTACTAAGGGAGATAAAGAATGGTCCTTTCTTTGCAGCCATAAAGATTGTTTGGTGACGCATCTAGAGGATATTGCCATAACCAAGATTTCACAGGTAGCTTTATGCTAGAAATATGCTGGAGTCCTAATGTGCCTTTAGTACCTCTTGGTTTCATGTTGGAAAACATCAGTCAGTACATTGATATTGGTCAGTCCATTCCCCACAAGAATGTGACAATGTTGTCAGTGGTTAATTTTTCTCAAGTGAGCAATTAGCTGTGGGTACTCTACTGTTCTTGAGAAAATTATGTTTAACAGAAAAAAGTATTTCAAGTGTAAAAAGCAATTGAACTGTGAGGTATTTCACCTTTCTATGCGGAAACAATACAGATACAGACCCTTTAGTGGTGGCGTTTAGATGATTTTTACATCATTGCCATTTATGTACTCCACATACCTGTGCTATGAGTTTGCTGGCTCAAATGAACTGCACACCCCGACGTGCAGAGCCCACCTCACAGAAATACAGCTTATACAGCCCAGGCTCACCTCTGAGAACTCAGGCTCCAGGTGAATAACTTTTCTCTCCCAAAGGAATCCACTTGAATATCAGCACAACAGTGTAACTGACAGTAAGTATGAGATGCCATGTTTGTAGCTGCCAAATATGCAAGCACAATCAACAGATGTTACAGGACTCTGCTCATTCAGGATGGTGTGGTTTGTTTAAGGGCCCCATTACAGCCCGAAGCAGATGTTGGTAGCAATATGGTACTTGCTTTAAATGAAGAGGCTGAATGCTCTAATCATGTTTATGGAGCATTCTAATGTCCCTGGGGTTCTTTGTCATTGCCTTCCTCCAAGTGAAAAATGAGGTGGAGACGGAGCGCCAAAGCTGTCACATGCGAAATAGACATGAAACAGCAAGGACAGGAGACAGGCAACTTTTATTCAACATGCAAATTTGTGGTCCTGTTAGTGCCATAGTTGAAGTGTACCAGCACAGACAGAACCGCAGCTGTAGATGTCCTTTGCAAATATGTATGACTGTTTCTTTGGCAGTTTTGAAAACTTTGCCAGAACTTCTACCTGCTCAATTTTTCCTATGAAACCACACAAATATTCATGCCATATGTAACAGATGTTTAATTTAAGCAACTTCATTTTCGTTACGTGTCAGCAAACATACTGCATGGTAATGAAATTCATAAGCTATATATTAAATAGAGCATGTACTTGGAATTCAGTTAGAACACTCTCTGCAAACTATATGAAGGTTGACATATTATCTTAATACAATTTTGGGGTTAAAATCTCAAAAATCAAGGGTTGTAAATTCTGATGTTGTTATGCTTTTTCCATTTGTGGTATGTAATGTCAATAAGAATCCATATTATTTTAGGTATTCTTCATCCCCTAGGGTGATTTATACTTCTGTTCAATCCTTCCAACCCAAAACTTTCTCTCTTACATCTTCTGAAATCAGTAGAAGTGTTTATGAGGTTCATTCATGAAACCCATTCAGACTTTTACTTCCCACACATGCAAGGCAATGAGGCTGTGTTACTGGTTTTCAAAAGGAACAGATCTTTTGTATGTACTGTGACTTTTGGTGAGAGGAAAAGAAAGAAGCTGTAAGAGTTGCTGGAGTACAGTCACTTTAGACAGCATCACTCTGTGCAAGTTCTGTTGGCAGCAATCTTTCAAAATTTTTCTCTTAATGGGTAGTTATTTGTGAAGCAACAACTTAATGACAGACATGTTTCTGTCCTAGCACATACTTCCTGGAGGCATCTCTTTGTCCTACTTGGAAAGTGGAAAGGAAGAGATGAATCATTCTGTTCACTAAACATCTGTACTATTCAAGATGCATGCTTTGTAACTCATAACTGAAATTATAAGCTGAACAGAAATATGAAGTGTAGATTCCACGAGGAGAAGGAAGATATCTGAGTATGTTGATAGGGTTTTTTTAAAAATAATCACCTCCTAGATATGTGTCGTGCAGTTCCTATTATGCTTATTCTGTTAAATGCCCATCAGTTGGCAGGTGAAGCTGTCTACCCGTATGTTGTCACTCGTCATAAGTAACATTTATCTATAATAATTTTTTGCCTTGTCAAAATTTAATAACCTTTAAGTAAGTTCCTCCTTGTTTAAGTCTAAAAAGAAAAGATGTGGGAGAAGAAATCCTGACAGAAGAGCCCCGAGTTTACTAGACATCACTGTCTTCTAGGCGAGTAACGATACAGTGTAGTTTCTCTAATGAAGATGCTCCTCTTCCCTTTCCACCCCGCTCAATATTAAGCATATTCTCACAGATATGGTTTTCTCTGTCAGGATGTGCCATGGCTCACCCTCTCTAGCTGCTAGCCAGTGCAGTAAAAATTCTGGTGAAAGATGATCACTGCGTCAAAATTTACACTCCCTCATTTGTTCATCTATACCTCTCTCTTCATGTCAGCTGTTCTACATCAATCTTCTCTTAAAAGCAGACATGAATAGGGACAGGTTTTGTTGTGTTGCATGTTCTTAATACAGACTCCAGGATTATTTTGCCATTAATGGCATTAGTAGCTTTTGGTAAAGGGTCATCTCCAAGAAGAGATTCTTATGAATCTTGGGAGACCAATTATTCCTCACCTAGAAATACCTCACCTCACTCCGGTTAGTCTTGCCACAGGGATGAAGTATCTAGGTATACAATATCAAGTGTTCATAGGGAAGTCTTGCAAAACCGGTTAGCTGGATGAAGGCTTTATGCAGGCCAAGTGTGTGCCTTTTGGACTGGATTTAAGAGTTGAGTTGAGTTAAACAGGGCTTGTTCATATCATTGCCTGTGTATTCTGTACCATTTGCAAGGCCAGAGTACACACTGTATACATTACTGGCAGGTGAGGACTATGTTCTCAGATAGCTTCCCACTGTCAACGAGATGCTTTTGATTCTAGCTGTGTTTCAGTTTGAACCGTACAAAACCTGAAAACATAAAAGTAATTTTTATTCTGAGAAAGTCAGCCATCCTTACAGTTGTGGCATAACCAAAACACAAGTTGTGCTATAGAAAAAAAATATTAAATAAACACTGTGGATTGCCAAGTTAAAATATTAATGTAAGAAATGTTATGCTATAAAATGTCATTATAGGTAATCACTACCTCACACCACCAGGCATTTTACAAGATATGTGCTATTACGTCTATGTATTAATACAATTAGCTCAATTTGCACATATGAACCAAGGTAAATAATGGTGTGCTAAGGACAGTGAGTTATGAATATATAGCATTTTAAAGAAGGAAAGAAAATTCATGGCGTGAAACTGCATTTGCAGCCTTCACAGGAAATGGAGCACCATTCACACAGAAGGGATAACAGATAAGGCAATTTGTGAGCTGTTATGAGGCTCTACGCAGGCAGGAACTGACAAGGAACTCTTTTAACACCGAAAGTATTTAGCATCATTATAAAAATGTTGGGTTGCCAAGTGTAAAATACTTCATTGCTTCAGTTGTTTTTTAGAAGCTCTCTATCAGTTCAGATAGGGAAGAGCTGCGCTGTTTGACCCTTTCAGAACACAGCTGTGGGAGGAGGTGCTGAGATTGTGTCCTGCAAGAAAGAAAAAAAAGATCCCTTTGACATTCATATTGATATTCTGTAATTGCTGCAGATGCTCTAGCCCATTTTTGGTAGCTTTTCCTTTTTGCCCCTCCTGTCTCTATCTCTCCTCCTTCTGCAGACTATTTACCAGCAAATTAACACCATTTCCATTTGTGTTGAGATTTTAAATTGTTCTCTTGTTGTCTCCAATTTCCACTGTTTTCCACTGTTACATCCTGAACAGCAACACTGTGAAACAGCAAGGGTAACATAAGGGTTGTACCATAAGCAGATGTTACCCAGCAGCCTTAGAAATAGCTGAAGTAATTTTATAATGCTGTTCTTCGCCCTATTTCCTCTCCCATCCCCTTTGTTTCATATGGGCAAGAATTTTGCCTGAATTTTCTCACTCATGAACTCGTTCAAGTGAAGCTCTAAAGCCTGAAAAATACCTATTAAAGTAGAAGGAAAATGGAGACCCATCAGATGCCTTATTGAAATGGTCTATGCAAGCCTAGAACTTGGTATTTTTAAGGACTTTTGTGTCAGAATAAGCAAACTGCTACTCTTATTCTGCAGGCTTTATTCCTTCTCATGGAAATTCTCAGCGTTTCCATCATTTCCATACACACACACCAACACTTAGCCTGACATAGGCAGCCTTTTTTTCCACAGATTCACATGATTCCTTCTTGCTTTACTTTGTGATAGTTGCCTGTAAAGGAAGAGCTGGAAAATAGGTGGATGTAGAAGTACTGTGTGTGCTGGTGGAGTTTCTTGGCTGTGTACAAAGCCTTGAGTTATCTGGGGTGACTCTGCATGGCAAAATGAAACAGGCCCCTCATGCCAGATGAAGACCAGTGGTAACCAGCACGTACTCAGGAAGCTAGGACTGTTGCCATACCAGCTGTAGTGATGTCTTAAATCCTCTTTGTTATTGAAAGAGTCCAGCTAGACCAGTGTCAAGTTCACCTGGATTTCTCTAAATTTGTGGATCTGCATTCTGTTGGCTTCATGCCCAGATACATTAATGGACATAGCTTTGGTTTCCTTGTGTGGTTATCTGCCTCTGGTGATGGATAAAAAGGCCATGTGGCCATACTGATATCATTACATTTACCAGCTGCCGTTGTTGTGGGAGACTGCAAAGTATTGCAGAGGAAAGGCTGTCTCTCTTCATAACCAAACACTTTAACTTGCAATGTGTCTGGCTTTTACTGGCCGAGAAAACAGATCAGGGCATGATCCTGACATCACTTGTATGGAAAAATGTCCTGGCAACATCTATCTGTCTCCATACACTATCTGAGAATACTGAACACTTCATGTGATTCATGTGATCTACATAGTCCATTTGCAGGAGAATGCTAGGATATTCGAGGCAGTTCGTGATTCATTTAGCTCTCACACAACATTTTAGAGGATTAGGTCTGTACATCCACACACACATGCGCGCAGACGTGCCGTTGTTATGATCAGTTCAAGGCAATGAAGAGTTCTCCAAAATTCTGTAGTTTTCCCATTTGTCATAGTTTGTTTCAAAGACAGAAGAAATCAGAAGATATATCTCCTTTTAAGCTTTGTTTACAATAATACCTTCACTGGGTCTTGTAAAACAAGAGATTTATTTCTAAACAATAGCTAAGAAAAAATAAATTTGTAATCAAGTCAAGATTATATTTACTACCATAGGACTTCAGCCACAGCACCCTGCAGAAATACATCACATGATCTGTGTGCCATCTGAGCAGATTTAGCCTGTAAATAGCTACCAGTAGGAAACATTACAATTCAAAGTATCCTAGAGAATTTTCACAGCCCTTTTGGTAAATTTCTCAAGTAATGAGATGCACTTAATGTTTGTCACTTGCATGTTTACATTTTCAAAGTACTACTGCTGTACTTTCTTTGAGTTTAGAAGGTATATGTGACCTTACCAGCCATAAGGTTGAAATATTACTTGATAGTGAGTAGAGGTTCTAACTAGAGTTGCATTGTCCCCAAAAATGAATGAAAAAGGAACCCAGGAGTCAATAGTGGTGAAACTACTTGGCAACCTTCTCCCAATGGGATGTAACAGGAGAGAAAACAACCTTTTATTATCTGTGACTGAGAGATAAATACCTCTGTTTTCAGTAACCCCTTCCTTCCAGCAATTGTTGAGGCCAGAGTGTCCACACCTGGTTTATTATCTGATACAAATATCTCACCACACAATTCTGATTGACCATACCACTTTTTTCTGTAGTGACCATACAACTTTTACTAACATAGCTCTAAATGACTAACTTAATAAGATGTGCATGTGTTTCCAAACCCACATTATGTCCCTAACGGCCTCTTATTTAGTACTTGTCTGCTTTATTATTTATGCAGTAAAGGATGGTACGTTTGTAGTGAAAGGATTTTTTGTTTGTTTGTTTCCATCCACTCTTTGTCATAGACCATGCCAATAAAACATCTTGGCAACTGCTTCTTTAGAGCAATTTTCATTCCATTCCTTTTGTTCCTGCCAAAGGAACTGGCACATTTTCAGACAATGTGAGTGCAAGTCTAGGCAAAGAAGAGATTTGTGGCCCCACTCATCTTCTGAAGAGGAATAACAACTAACCAACGCTGACACTGATTTGAAAGTAAAGTGGTTGTATATTTGTGCTGATTAGTATCCTGCAGATATTATAAAATGAATTAATAACGACATAGCCATCTAAATAACACAAGGGTTGCTGACTTAGTTGCTTATTTTGAACTGTTAAAAAAGGACTGTCATTCCTTAATTTGAACCCACAGTGGCATGGGATTGTGCAGGAATTTCAGATGATTTATACTGGCTACGTATGTATCTCTGAGCTCTGGTGGCAGCAGAGACAGTAGCAGAATAAAAGCAGCCTGCACAGCTATACAATCCCTATTACTCAATAACCAAGTTGTGTTGGATTTGCCTTCAAGGCAGCCGTGTTAGGAAGGAGAATATTGCATACATATTTCTTTAGTGTCTGGTGATTTCATATGGCTGTTTCTCTAGTTCCTTTAGCTTGCAAAGACATGGAGTATCTGTGGACAGTGTGCTTTGGGTTGTCCAAACCAAACAGGATGGGGTTCTTTGAAAAAAAAAAAAAAACATAGCTGAAAGAAAGAACATGGATTTTTCCTCTTTACCAGTGACTCTGGCATAGAAACCTGCCCGTCAAATGGCCACAGCACATAGCTTCCCAAGCGAGGAGTGCAAATACGTGGCGCTTTGGTATTTGAGCTCGTTCAAACAATGGCTGTTGGTATAGAGCTAGGCTCTGTGTTTCTGTCCAGGCAATCAATTTCACCTTGTAACCAGTGATCAGTGTATAGTATAAGAACACCTCAGAGATGTCTCAGGCTATCAGCCTAAGAAGTTAATTGCTTTAAATACTTCAAACTCGTGTGAGAGAGAGGGAGCTCTGTTCTAAACTTCCAACAATGCTTTTTCGTATTATCTTGGATTTTTTGTGCCAGAACTCTTCACAAAGAACTAGAGGTTTAAATTATTACGTTTTCATTTAATTATATTTATTCTGGAAATTCTTTAAGGGTTTCTGATTAACAGTACTCTATCCTCTTCATAATTTGATTCAAAGTGTAACTAGAAATTATCTGGAAACAGCCTTTGTGTCTTTCTTCCTCTATATAGTTATTACACCAAGCAGACAATTGTTCTTTGTGCTTTTAAAGAGTCACTGATTAAAAAATAATAATGATCACTTTTTAATTTACACACAGAGCACTAGTGCTAGGGATATCAAACTTCAGGGGCCAGCTTCAGTTACCAGCTGAAGTTTACTTAGCATTGATGTATGAGCAGTGCGAGAACACTTTGATGAGCTCCACAGCTGTCTTGGGAAATAGGATCTGAAGAAATCCGAACCAGACAGCTTGATCTCTGAACCTATTGAAGTGAGAAGAGGAACTTAAAAAACAAAAAAAAATCCTTGGTGCCCCAAAAAGTGTTTTTCTTGTTTAGAGCACTGTCTGTCCTTCAAGACCTAGTCTTTTCAGATGGTCTGTTTTGCTATTTCCTGAACTGCAAATGTTTGGATTCTTACTGAGAGCTTAGGAACCTCTAAGAATGCCTTCTGAAAACCCTCTGAAATCCTACTGACTCTGAGATTTTGGATATACCTCATAGTGGATGAAGAGGACATAACTCATAGTATGAAGAAATGGAGAAGTTGATATAAAGATACAGTTAGGTCTCCATAGGTAGATGCAACTATCCATGGTCTGGATTTATCCTGCCTGTCTTTAGGGGTGTAATTGAATCATCCAAGTCAGGAGCCTAATGCATAGTCTCCTTTTATAGTCAACGGAGAGACACTGGCATCATCAGAGAATGATTCAGTCTGTCTAAGGTCTGAATTCTACCCTAGATACTTCCCTGTCTTAACTGTTGACTGTTAGGGAAATATAAGGTAGTGTCTTCAGACAAGACCTTCAGTTTATTACCTAATGTTGGGTGAGATTTATTAGGATGCAAGAGCCCAATTCTGTGTGGCGCAGAGCACCTCTAGCCATCGTGCCGGGCCACTCAGTGCCTTTCTGTGCCAGCATGTGCTTTGCAGCAAACTACAAGTCAGTCCTCGGCAAACTGCTAAAATTTGCTGTTATGCTTAAGCAGAATCGTCCTCCTTATATAGCATATCCTCGTTGTCTATTTCTATCCCAGGACTGCTTGCATGTCAGCATCCCTGAAAATATGACGTGCGGTTTATTGTTTCTGAAAGGAGTCGTTGGCTCTCATTGTCGTGGCAAAGGAGGAAAAAGAATCAGGCTTGTCTGTTACTGATTAGGCCTACAAAAATAGTAGGGCTACAGTGGTGAAGGAAGAGAAATAAAGTAGAGTTTTCTCCAGAAATATGTGTATTTTTGAAAGCAGTTGCTAGCATGAGTAATCGTCACCAAGGACGTGGAGAAAAATAAGGTCTTTGAATAAACGTAGGCTGGAATGCCAGGCTTTCTCCCCTGTAACTTTAAGCAGTAACAATAACAGTACTACTTCTTGCTTATTGTAGTTTCTTTCATCTCAGGATTATGGGTTTTCTAAAAGGTTGATGTTGAGTGACTTGCCAAAGGTCACTGAAAGCTTCATGACTAGAACTCTGCATGTCAGGGCGTCTGATTCACAAATCCCTGCTCTAAACCCTCAAAGTCATTGCTACTCCAGTTTTACCCCTTATGAAAAGGTCTTATAGGATTTATTGGGACTATCTAAAAATGAAATAAGGGTCTGTTATGCTAAGAAATAAATATGCTATTTTAGGCATTGGTTTAGCAGTCCAAAATAGTCATTCTTCTCTAGTCCATTTGTTTCCCTTGATCTTTCCTCCCAATTATCTCCTCACATGGCCTCCCAGCTTTTTCATGATCCTGCCTGTCACTCAGAGTGATCAATCCTCTTTCATATTGCTTTTGACTGATGGCCAACAAAAGGTATTTTCATTAAAGTGAGAAAAAACCTCGCCAGGCAACAAAGAGGGTAATGATAGCTAGTTCCTGAAGTATAACTATAACAATTTCATTGTGTTTTCCCCCACGGAGCAGCTGTTCATCCAGCTGGTTACTTTTCCCCCTCTAGTAATGAATTGCACTCATTATTTGAGATTATTACGTCTTGCTGGGTAGCAAGGCCCAGTTTAGGTTAAGATGATCTGGCATCATGACCTGTTTCTGCTTCCTGCTCCTTTCCATGTCAGTCATTCCCACTAGCTTTTCTCCTTCTAGTGGCTCTACCTTGCTCTATGCCACAAGCTACTTTTACTAGCTCTGCTCCGTATGGCTGGGCTCTGCAGCAGCTCTTTGCTCTCTTAGCATCTCCTGTTGGCTGTGCTTTGTTTCAGTAGCTGCCTTGTTTCAGTAGCTGCCCTACCCAACCAACTTGACTGAAGAGTTCTGGTGTTTCTGTCCTTAGAAGAGAGGTTATGCACTATTTAGGACTAAATACAGTGTTTTAGCTCACAGGAGACTTTTAAGCAACTTCTTTTGTTTCATATTCCTCATAGGGAACTCTTACACAAAGCTTCTTGCTTGTTTTTTAAAGTTGTAATCTTTGGATTGTAGTTCTGGAAGTTATTGCCTAGGCTCTGGTGACCCTTCAGGCACATTTAGACAGAGCTGGCTGGCTCAAACTCCTGCATACTATTACAGCTATAAACTTTCTTTTATGTTACGCTATGGTTCTCTTTTAACAAAAATGTCCTTCAAATGTAAAAACATGCAAAACAAACATATTTCAGGCCTGTCCATTGGTCTTTTACCTTTCTCCTCCCTTTGTTTTGATAGTTCTTCACTTGTTGTTTCTTTCCTGCCTTTTGGATTTTTTTGGATGGGACACGTGTTGAGGGATGGAGAAAATTACTTTTATTTTTGGCTTCAGCAACATACAAAACATTCTGACCTTGAGACAGTTCCCTTCCCAAATAAGGAGGAAAAGTTGGTGGGGGGAGGGAACCACAAAATGAAAATAATTTTTTTGTAATTTCCCTCTCCCTCCAGAAAAAAGTAACTTTAAACAATCAAAATGTATTTTGGGGTATTGTTTCTGCTTTTTTACCTCCTCAGGTTTTCAAAGTGCATGAGGTGTCAGGAAACCAGAAGTGAAGGAAGTTCAGGGTGAGGGTATGATGTATTCTGGGGCCACCAAGCTGGAAGTAAAACATAAGAACGCAAGCAGTTTTTCACAGAAAACTTCAGTTTTGGGGAAACACAACTTTTAATTAAAAAGGTGATCTTAGGGGAAGTCCCCAACCACTTCTGCCCCTCACTCTGCCCGTGACACTCACTCCTGGAGTCTTTTAGGTGGCTATTCCTCTCTCTTGAACAGCTCAAGGTTGTTCCTTGCTGAAAGGGTTTTTCAGAAGTCTGGTCCTGCTTGTGCATATATCCTAGTTTATTACTGCATTGTCTCTACCAGTCTACCAGGGGACTTGGGGCTCAGCATCCGTTTGTTTGCTTCCCCACAAACAGCTTCTCATTGTCATTATCCGTGGCCTCCTTTGGTGAATCTGTAAGGTCATTGGCTTTTCACCCTTCAAAACTCTCACAGGATCCATTTCTGCTGTGACATCTAGAAGAAATCAGCCATACGGTTATGGGTAGATTACACAGTGATGCAAACGTCTTGGGCTTTTTATTTCAGCTGTGCTGTATCTTGCATAGTGAGTGCCTAGCTCAGCATGGGGTCTGTGTGCTGCATGCAAAGCTTCTCACACAACACAGCAGCTTAGCCCTTTCCCCGCTTACTTGCAGTACTAAGCTATGACTTCTCTGCCCTGGGACACGTATGTCAAGTGCAGCTGGTTTGCGTGAGCAATGATTGATAGACAGGCAGCGCAAGCAGAAGAGATGCTGCAGTGGCCCTACAGCAGGAGAAATGCTGTGGTACAGGTTTGAATCTCTGGGCAGGACCCAGTGGCAGAGGAGCCCTGCCAGAGATCAGGCTATTTATTTAAAAGACAAAGAAGAGATGCTAGAAAAGTCCCTGATGGAGAATAGGCACTCCTGGCATTCAGGGCACTTCTTTCATCCTTGTTATCCTACTTCTCCTTCACCACATGGTTTACTCTTTCATATTTTGCCTCAAATCAGGTCAGAGCCCCGTGGGGGAAAGATTATGTTTTCCTGGGTGTTGGCATGATGCTCAGCCCCAAGGGGCTCTGACCCAGGCAGGGGTGTTTAAGACTACTGCAGCGTTGTACCATCCTGGTGAGGTTTTTTTGTTACTGGGATGAGACTGTGTACCGAGACCCATTTGTCCCAGTTGGGATTTGTTCTCTTACTAAACCTGTCTTTGCTGTGTGCTATGATTATAAGCCTTGTTAAACTGAGATGATTAAATCATCTGCTCCCAACAGTAACCTAAAGCAGCGCTTTATTTAATATCCTGGTCAATCAGGCGTTTTCTCTGTGGTGAAGCAGACAACTCAAGCACAGTGGGGAGTGCCTATATGGGGCCTGGAGCATAGGGCTTGCATTAAAGACTACTCTGTTGTAAAGCTCATCCTTGCTTTATCAGTCCTTTCTAATTGTTAATTGTCTTTAAACATCTTGTTTAGACTAGTAACAGTTTAGGTGGGTTGATACTATCAAAATGTAGACGGTACTGTCTCAATTAATGTCTAAATTAGGAGAGCAATCTCAGTTTAGTACAGTGGTAGAAGTTCCAGACAGAGCTCCAGAGCACCGAAATTAGGAGCCAGCCATGTAGGTTGCTCTTTTCCTATTGAGTAGACAAGGAGTGTGTTTCGCAAGGTAGGTGCCTACTTGACTATTGTACTATTATTCTTCTGCCTACACTAGCACAGTTATGCTGTGCTTACAGCTGGAGCTGAAAAAACATGTAATAAATGTATTATTCGTATTTTTTTCCTGAGTGTTTAGTGGTTACGACTGTTTAAGGGTAGCAGTAATGATATCACTATATTAGTCTGACATTTATCTATCAGTGGATTTCTTTCTTTGTTTTACAGGCAGGGAAACTGAGGCACTAAAAGGGGCCATACAGCAGATCAGGGTCCTGATGTGATTTTTTTTTTCCTGAATCTTTATCCACTCCCTATTAGTTTTGTTTTGTTTCTTCTCTTGAAGCCCATAGGCACGCCTGTCACTGGCAGAGTTAAAACCAATTGCTCTATTTAAATACTTCAGGATAGCGTACTTTTCTAAAGAGTTCACATGGCTCCTTTTTTCCCTCCTGCAAACTTGCTGTATTTCTTGGGGACCCTTTTACATATTGGACGTTCTCACTTAGGAAAAAAATGAAGGAAATATATGCAAGGAAAACACTTCACAGGCCAGAAAAGCCGCATTTTCAAACGCGTTATAGGATCAGAATGCCTTTCCTCACAAACATGAAAATCAGCACTGTGACGCTGTGTTCACAAACATGAAAATTAGCTGTGATTATAGTAACAACAACTTGGAGGTCAACACCTTGTAAGTCTAAATCAGAGCTTCCAATCAGAAATCTAAATCAGCTGGGTCCTGCAGGTGTCTCTACTTACTATCAGGTCTGCAAATGCTGTTTTTCTGTTGGTTCAATGCAAGAAGCAAAATAGAGTTACTAGAGGTAGGAGGAAACACAAGATGCTAAATAATTATTTCGGGAATTAAAAAAGTCCCTAGTACACATGGTCACAGCACCGTCTGAGCACTGTTAATTCAGCATACAAGAGGTCTCTAATAATTAAGTTTCATCTGTTGGTGCTTAGGAGCTGTAGAGATCCCCTCCTTCAGTGCAGACGAGGAAGAAGTTGGGCCAAACATTGAGCATGCTCAGGTATTTCTCTTCCTGGGAGCTCCAGAGCGTAAGCTAAAATGGTGGAAACAACCATAGAGGAAAATGAAAGCGAGGTTTGCTTGAGCAAAAAATTAAGAGCTTTTCAGGTTGCCTTTCTTCAATGCCCAGTCTGCCTGGGACAATGCTCTTCCCATCCAGTGAGAGCTGTGAGAGACCTGGGATATTCTTTCAGAAAACTCTGATTACGTCCAAGCAAACAGCCCAGAACAGGGGGGAGCCAGACCTAAGGCTGGAGCTGGCCCCAGCCCTGACTGACCCGGTAGCTGGGCCCTGTAAAACTGAGCTGGAAGGACAAAAACGGGACAAGAAATGGAGACCTGGGGAAAGTGTATTAGACTCAGAAGGAGCAAAATCACTGTTCTAACTAGTGCTATGCACAGCAACAACCAAAATCTTCCATATGCCCAAAGTAAGAAAATATTTCTGTATTTCTGAATATATAATTGATAAGAGACTGACAGATCTGATTAGTTGTATTGCTAATTCATCACATTACAGCATGACAGCCAAGTGTAGGTATGATTCCTGACTGCAGGAGAAAAGACTCGCAGCCAGCAATGCCAGCAGCATAACTGCAACAGAAATAATCTACCTGCCAGCGTCGAGAAGCCTCACGCAGAGCACAGCAGCATCTTTCTGTGCTGATGCAGAGCACATTTTCTATGTCTTGTACAGAAGGAACATGCACAAATGTGGTTATTTATAGCTTCTCCACCCACACACAGATTTGAAACTTGCTCTAAAAGAAGTTCAGCATTTAAAGAATACAACAGTTTTTTTAACCTGAAGATTTTTTTTCTTTTTTTGATTTCCTTTAAAAACAATATTCTGGGAACATTAGTAACAATCCAAGCATTAAGGAAGAAACATTAGTTCTTCATTTGTCTGTCTATTGTTCTCTTACTTGGAATGTTTTTAGAGAGGCAGTTGCCAAATTTTATCGAGTTAAACATTTAATCAAGAAAATGAAAGATAAGTGGGATACATTTGATGAATGGGAACTTTACCAAAGAAAAGCAATGTTAAGTTGAAATAAGTTTTTTCTCAGGGCGAGAGGCGGGTGTATTCCCACTCCCTCTTGCGGAGCTTGCATCCTAGATGACAGCATTTAGTGAAGGAGCAGGTTGGGGCTGCGTGGCCTCAGCCACTGCCCAGGGGAAATGGGCAAATACTGCTCTCATAATGCCCAGCCCACACTTGGCCAACTCCTCCAGAGCCCTGAATTGAACATGCTGTTCCCAAGAGAGACATAACTAAATCCTCCATCTTCCTAATTACTAGGGCTGGGATCAGCTCTTTTCTTTACGTGAAGGTGGATGGACCAGAACACATCATATTCTCACTCTTCTCCAAATGTATGTCAGTTTTAAGCCATCATAATATGTTTATAGATGTGAAAAACTGTACAAGTACATAATAGCCATCTGCAGAAAGGAGAAAAGAGGTTATTTTTCCATTTAAGCTTGTGAAAAGGTCAGGAGTTAAGTGTGGGAGACTGTGCACACCTCATCATGGCATGATGACTGTGTGGGAGACTGTGCACACCTCATCATGGCATGAAGTGAGCGGCCATGTTGGGAGGGTGGGTGACATATCTGGGAGCAGGCAAGAGTATTGGTGAGTATTGTACAGGTCTGTAGGTCTACAGTAATGTGAAAGCTCTTGGAGGGGGTGGGGAATGGAAGAGCAATGCTACTGCAAGCTAAGCCCTGAATCATCAAGTCACCATCAACTTCTGAGACTCTGCCACAAAACTTGAGAACAGTCTTGTTGTTGCTCAGGCCATTGCCATGGAAGATATTTTGTATGTTTTCACTTAGTCATACTGTTAATTTTGGAGGCCTTTCACAACTAACTGTTTTTGCAGACTTTTGCAATATAAGCTACTAAGAAGGAGGTAGCCAGGGGGAGTTGTTACTCTGCAGTGATTGCCACTGCAGAAGCTGTTGATGAACAAGGAACCTGCTGCAGGGACTGTCTTGTCTGGACAAACACCTACAATCCTGTTTCCAGATGGGCTTGTAGGATATCTGTGGGTGCTAGAAGCATTGATGAGTCTGAAGATGACTATGTGCATGTATTTTTGATATTGAGGACTTTTCTGACACTCTTCTAAATTGGTGGGCCCACATATCTCAGGACTTGTATAATTTAATCAGATGTATTCATTAGTATCAACTGTGCTTTGCAAGGCTGTCCCTGCTGCAAAGAATGTGGATGTTCTGCTTTTGGCAAACTAGTGAGTTTTTTTAACTACAGAGGTTAGATTTTTGTTATTAAAATGAGAAATTGTGCAGAGGTGAAACATTCACATAATGTCCAGAAAGCTCATAAAAACACCTACAGTCTAATTTCATGGGGACTTTTTTTTTTGGTTCAATGTAGACAAAGGAATAAAGGAAGTTTTTTAAATATTGTAATTGGCTCTGCATTTAATTCTCCTCATTAATTTAGTTGCACTGTGCAGCAAAATACTGATATGTCTGTAAGGTTGCTTTTCCCTCCAAGGGTAAAAGGGACTGCATGTTATTTTTCTTTTTGAAAAGACCTCTTTAATTAATGTGGTGGTATTTGGAATAGCTACAATTAGAGGGGAAAAGCAGGGAGTGATTAAAAAATCATACTTAATAGCAGCTGCATTAGTTCTCTGGCTTTTGAAAGAGACACAGGCACAGCTGAGTACAAACATACCACACAGAGGAGTTCTGGTGAAAAGGAAGGGCAAAACGGAGGTGACAAGCTTTTGACTCACTCCAGAGAAGGTTGTCTATTGTAGCATTTTAAGAGAGATCTTCCTTGAGAAAGATCGAAGAAGTATCAAAATTCAACTTTCTTGTCCAGTCCTCAGACTGTGTTAATGAGTGTAGCTCTGTTCACTCAATTCCACCTCTTCTTTAAAAAAAAAAAAAAAACAAAAAACAAAAAAACAAAATAAACCCAACGAACGAACCCCAAAACCTTAGATTGCTTGGTTCGTGACAGAGGGATAGACTAATAGGTCTCAAGCCGGTTTGAAAGAAGTGACTCTTGACTCTTATGACTGACCATCTGAGCTGAATTAAATAAAGAAGAACTTGGTTGCCTGGCTGTATTATTTTCTGAAGATAAATTAGTCATCACCGCACAGATAGGTCAAGCTATGGTATTTCAGGATTTATAGCTATATGCTCAGAAATTAGGCATTTATACTGCAGTGAATTTGGAGCAGCTTACATGTGATTTTAAATCCCTACCTTTCATAGAATCATAGAATAGTTTGGGTTGGAAGGGACCTTTAAAGGCCATCTAGTCCAACCCCCCTGCAATGAGCAGGGACATCTTCAACTAGACCAGGCTGCTCAGAGCCCCATCCAACCTGACCTTCAGTGTTTCCATGGAAGGGGCATCTACCACCCCTCTGGGCAACCTGTGCCAGTGTTTCACCACCCTCATTGTAAAAAATTTCTTCCTTATATCTAGTCTAAATCCACCTTCTTTTACTTTAAAACCATTACCTGTTGTCCCATTCCAACAGGCCCTGCCAAAAAGTTTGTCCCCCGTGGATTCCGTGCTCACTTTTGTACAGCTGCCATGATGTTGTTTACTATTTATGATCTTTCAGTATGTTCCTGTATTGGAAAAGGTTCCTGGAATTCCCAGCTGCATTTGGAGCCACATATCGCTAGAGGCTGTAAAAACTTAAAGTAAAAGGCAGCTTTCACTCCAAACGCTTTCTTTTCTTTGTCAGCCCTGCTTGTTTTCACTCTAAGTGTAGTTAATGTCATTTTAGAAATGAGAATGGAGGCAGGGAAGTTGACTCATTTGCTGAACTGCAGAGCTGGGCATTGAACCAAATCACTCCAATTCCAGTCTACTTTTGATATGAAATTCTTGCTGCTTTTTTCTTATTTCTTAAAACTCTTGCATAATTTGACACGCTTAACTGAAGAGAGTGAACAGAGAAAGGCACTGTTGCCTTCCACTGCTGCTGGACTGCATTAGCAGAGCTGTATCTGTACATTAGGAGTACGCTTACCTGCATTAACCTATGCAGCTTGTAACATGCTGTCATATGAACTACATTTGTTCAGAAGTTTCTAAATGGAAAATAGAACATGGTGTCCAAGTGTGTATCTGGAGGCTCTGATTCTACCGGTTGCATAACTAGCCCCTGCCTATTAACTTTACAAACGTGGAGCCTTTGATCCATGTTTACACAAGCCAGTTGAAACCTTACTGTGGATTTTGGGGGGAACAAGATCTGAGTTTTGGAGTCAGATATAGATGTCACTGAAATTAAAAATAACGTCATGGGAGCCAAAGATGATGTTTCTGGTTTAAACATGAGGTGTGATTGCCTTCTTAAAAACCTTGTTTTTTAAAATACTTTACTGTGCCACCAACTTAAAATTATAATGAGGAAAGAATTGAAAAAGGGAGATAATTTTTTATTAGGAGGTAAAAACCACAAATGAGAACGGCTGAGTTTTGTTTTGGGTTCTATTTTAAACCATTAATAATAGCAGGAAAAGTTCCTTTGTATTTTGGTGTATTTTCTCAGCTAGACCTTTACTTGACATTACTCTGCTGTGACAGGGCCAGGGGTAGGAGGGAAAAGAAATCTATTTTCAGCAATGATTTGGAATACAACAAAGAAACTATATTTTAATTTAAATCAGACTTGGTGTGCGTTTTATTCATTAAAGAGGATTAGGATTTATTAAATCTC
Source organism: Chroicocephalus ridibundus (assembly GCF_963924245.1). Classification (NCBI taxonomy): domain Eukaryota; kingdom Metazoa; phylum Chordata; class Aves; order Charadriiformes; family Laridae; genus Chroicocephalus; species Chroicocephalus ridibundus. The sequence goes on along the minus strand of NC_086290.1, from coordinate 11,758,038 downwards.
TCTGAGTTGTTGTAGGTTTTGGAGGATTTTTTGTTTTGTTTTTCTTCTTATTCTCAGTGTTTGTTCTGTCTTCTGTGGTGCTGCTGCTAACACCAAATTCTCCTGCAGGGCCTGGTAGCAGGCCAGGGGTTGGGCTGCCCATGCCAGCCTGCGCAGAACAACGTTATCCAGGAGCAGATGTAATTGCAATGGCTAGAAGTTGACAATTCCACGCTGGTTACTGCATCCACACAGAGATTCAGCGGTCTCCCTGGCAAATGTGCACTCTTTATCGATTAGAGGCCCTTTCCTTTTACGTCCCAGGAAGGGAATGGTTTCTGGGTACTCTGAGAGCACGCCTGCTTTGAATTGTGTAGCTCATAAATGCATTTATGATGTGTAGCTTCTAATTCTATTGTAAGAAAATTAATTATTTACCTTCTGCCAAGAGATTCTCTGTCTTGTATCTGCAAATTCTAGTTCAGCCAGTGTGTGTTACTAACTAGGCTTGTACAATTTTGAAGGGCTTTGACAGAAAAGATTGGATTTTGTTGCTGTGCAGTATAACAAAACATTTAAAATAAACTTCGGATGTAAAGTATCTATGAAAGCACAATCTGAAATATGAACCTTTTAACTATGCTTCCTGGTTACAAAAAGCATGGTTGGCAAGGCAGAGTTTCTGGAACAGGGCTTTCAGGCATGCAAGGCCTTGGAGTTACTGAGCATTCATAATAGCAGCTACAGAAAAGGTGAAGATTTGATTCTTGTGAGTGGAAATGGTGATGAGACTATAAAACCACAAGTTTTGAAGTGCCATACGAATTCCTGGTATCACAACAGAACTCTAGTTAGCCCATGGTATCTCAAGAGCAAGCAACAAAAGCATGTAGTGGCAACAGACTGAGAGAGTTGGGGTTGTTCAGTCTGGAGAAAAGAAGGCTCCAAGGAGACCTTATAGTGGCTTACCAGTATCTTAAGGGGGCCTACAAGAAAGCTGGTGAGGGACTTTTTAGGATGTCGGGTAATGGTAGGGCTAGAGGGAATGGATTAAAACTAGAGATGGGTCGATTCAGACTGGACATTAGGAAGAAGTTCTTCACCATGAGGGTGGTGAGACACTGGAACAGGTTTCCCAGAGAGGTGGTGGATGCCCCATCCCTGAAAGTTTTTAAGGCCAGGCTGGACGGGGCTCTGAGCACCCTGATCTAGTGGGAGGTGTCCCTGCCCATGGCAGGGGGGTTGGAACTAGCTGATCCTTAAGGTCCCTTCCAACCCTAACAATTCTATGATTCTATGAACTTGATACTGTTTGGCTTCCTTTCACCTCCATAAGCCTAGCAGATTTTGGAGGCTCTATCCATGTGTTTAAAGTTAGGCAACACTTATGAACCTATTTGAAATGGGACGTCATTTAAAGCTGAATAAATTGGGTGTATTCCCTGGAATTGCTCTGGAATTTATTACAGCTCTGCTAGAGTTACTGAAGAGTTAATCTAACCCCTTTGAGTTATGCCAGGTTTGTACTGTTTTAAGATCAAGATCTAACTCTTAACTGCTTAAAGTGTAAAATGGTATAATATATTTTCAGTTTTCAGAGCAACCTCGTTTTAAGAGTCACTATGGCAACAGCAGTGGGTCTTAGAGTAACAAAGATTAATTATTCCCTCAGCCAAAGCACTTCTTCAATGGGTCATCTCACTCAGGAGCAATGAAAGTGTTCAACGTGGGCCTGGGTCAAATGCAGAAGTCGGGGTGCCCCGCACTGCAAGAGCAACACACTGTATCCTGTTAATGCTGGCTTAATCACCAGCTCACACTTCTTGGCTCCTTCCTTTAGGACCAGGACAGGATTCAGTGACTGGTATATTTGAGCCTCTGTGTTCTTCTCCAATTCATTCTCATTTCATCTTCGTTCATTGCTGCTAAAAGAAATACAATTTAAAAGACGGAAAATTGCAGAAATTTTTCATCTAACTGCAACGACAGATATGTTTCCTTGAAGTAGTGGATTTACTACTTCTTTCATATTTTGTATTCGTGTAAAATGGGAGCAGAGCATGGGGACTTGCTAGGAAAGAGCTGGTTCCCGAGGAGATTTTAAATTAAAGTCAGACAAAGTTATGAAGTGCTTCTTAGTTTTCACATTTACTGATTAGGAAAGATACCTACAGAAAGAGACTTCATTTTCAAAGAACTACATTAAGAAATCTGCCCTTTTAAAATAGTGCCCATCACTTTTTTTTTTAAATTTAAAAATCAAATTAACTTTGTAAGCTATTAAAAGAATTGACCTTAACTGCTCTATGCAATCATCTTGCCATATTCCCATCATACAAATTAGCCTAAAGGAAGAGCAATTATCATCCCAGAACTTTGCTTAATTATTGCCTGATGAGCTTCTTCAACCTTTTTCCTTTAAAACCATTCTTCCATTCCTTACTTGCCATGTTTTCCTACCTTGTCCTGTACAAACCATCACCATTCTCTGCAAACACTCTCTTTCTTCTCTGACATCACCCGGGCAGTATGTATTTTGCCGGTTTAGGTGTGCCATAGGTCTTAGACTTCCCGCAGGCAAGAGTTTGATCATCAGCAAAAAGGAGTGTGGAGAGGCCTCTGGAAGTGTTTCTCTTCTAAGCACCTGCTTTCTGATGCCGCGCTCAGATGAAACCTGTCTGAATTGCCACTATTATTATTTTTGCAGTTACACAGATCGTTCAAAAGGGACAGTTATGTCTATTCTTCCTCCAGGTAGCATTTTGAATCTGGTGGTTATCCAGCCATATAATGACTGTAATAGCTAACGCAGTCAGTCTGCTGTAATTGTACGGGAGTTTTATTTAATTTTCTTGGTGACCTCAGTTTGCTGCTTATTTTGTTGGGTGTGTAATTGTGCCCCTGAGGAGATAGGGAGACAGGACATGCACATCATGATAGAAAGAAAATAATGCTCTTACCCCTTCTGATTTTAAACTAGGTGAAATTAAAAAAGAGATATTAATATCTTAACATGTGTGTATCCTGCAGCATTCCCACCAATAAACGTTGCTGGCATCAGATGTGCTTCTTGAGCATTTGGTTTATGTTCTCCTTCTGTTAATAGGCTCCTAGCACACATTTCATGCATTTGAGCCTGATGCTGTATAAACTGTTACTAGCTGGGAATTAAACACGGAATTATGAATCTCCATTCAGAAAAGAAAGGGAACCTCCTTCTCACCTCCTAGCTTCACATGCACGCTTTCTGGAGTCCCGTGCAAGCTACCATCAGAGTAAACAGAGCAGCTCATTTACTTCCTCCCATGGACATCTTACGGGAGTGGGCAATGGAACAGCAGAAACAGCCACCCCAATCAACTCACCAAGAGCGATTGGGTCAGTAAGGTATGGATGGGAATTTGACACAGGTGAAGGTAAAATACCAAGACTTTATTATCCTCCAGTCCTTTCAGGAGATGTCTGTGAGTTATAAAGGTTCACAGGCAAGTCCAGGGGTAGGTTCACCCGTGCTTGGAGATGTGCCTTGAAGTTTGAACTCAGGAATGTTTTTATTAATTTATTATTATCTAATGGATAGCAGCCTGGATTGGAAAATACTGTCCTATGTGGGAAGTGTGTCCACACAGTGATAGCCTGCATTTACAGTGCAGTTATGCAGGGTCAGGCTTTACTGTGCTAGGAGCTGCAAAGCAGGAGCGGGGTCCTGGCCCTTGTCCCAGGCAGCTTTCAAACTAGAGGAAGTAGAGTAGCAAATACGTGATGGAAGGAGGATCGGCATATAGTTACAAAATATATTATTTATTTCAAGAAACACCTCAGATGATGGATCAATCTGAAGCACAGTATTTTCATTTCAAAGAATTCATGATTTAAAGCCTTTTTCTAACTGTTTTTAAGAAAAAATAAAGGACAATTAGGAAATTTGAATATGTAATTTGGAAAATGCTCTTAACTGCATTTTAACAGCATCTTCAAGCTGTTTAGGTTTTTAAGGAATAATTAAATTATTTGAACTAAGTCAGTGCAACTTCAATGGTTAACTATATCTCAGGTTGGTAATTTTCAGCAGTAGAGCCAGTTCTACAGTCCATGCTCTCAATTAAAATGTTAATGTTTATCTTGAATTATTACACAGTTATGCTAGTTCTAAAGACATTTCCTTTCTTCAGGGTAAGGGAGAATGTCTCCAAACATGCTGACAGGTAGATGTTTACAAGTGCTGGTGATTTCAGGTTTTTTGTGACCTTTCAGAGTTGTTCCTGCATTTGCCGTAGACTAATTGCTTAACATTTCTCATTGTTTTCACCAGGGAGTAAGTGCTTTGTATCCATCCAGATTTATGTTCTTGCTGTTGCTTTGCTCACTCAGTTAGTCCATACCTCAGCTCCTCATTTAGTGCAAATTTCTGTGTCTTGTATGATGGAAATAAAGATGTGATATTTCTTCATGTTTGAAAATTTTTGTGAGCTTATTAGACAGAATTATTTATATAAGGGAAAAGATATTAACTGCTCATATAAATGCCGGGGATTCTTTTGATAGTTAGGACTATCAGATTATCAGAGCCTCGTGCTAAAATCCTTTCTTCTGCCAACTTCCTCAGCAATTCACTTAGTCTCCAAATACATATATATATAAATTTTTCCCCTTCTATTCAAAATGAAAATACAGCACTTATGTATTTCACAGAAAAGTTGTGAAAACAAATGCACTGAAGACTGCCGTGGTCAAATATGTTAACATGGGTTTCAGAACCACAGAAAACGCTGTGAAGCAAGTTGTTCTTTAAAAAGTCGTGATTTGTTTCTTGTGGGAATCGTGGCAGAAATAGAGTTTATGGAACAATTTGAACAAGAACTTTTTAAAGAGCAGATAGGGTCTGTGAAATCTGAGACATGGCAATCTAAGCAGAGAAACAGCATAGGAAAGAGGTGGTCAAATAGATGTTACAGCCAGTGTCATTAGTTCATGGTTTATAGATTCATTTTTTTAATCTTGTCTGCTCACATAATTTTGATTTATTAAGTAGATATACAATTTTGTCACCTCAAGGGGTATTTTATATCTAATCTTATAAACTAAAGGATTTGGAAGCCTAATCAATACCCGCATAGATGACTTCAGAGGGAAGCTTTCATGTTACAGGAAGGATATAGTGAATCATCAGATGGTGCCCTTCTGTGGCAGGCCGTATGGAATAACTGCCCAAATGCAACATGAAACTTTGCTACAGGAGTTGCCAGCTCTTGGATGAGTCCTGGAACGGAGGTTTATTCCCTATGGATTAATGTTCTAGCACTTTGGTTGGCTGGTTGGTTTTTTTTGTTGAGAGTAAAGTATCCAAATTTTGACCAGTACTCTGGCCTATATTCTTGGCCTTTGTTTTCATCTTTGCCTAAAGTGGGCATCATACGTTGTATTTCTTGTTTTCAATTGAGGCATGTAACAAAACATCCATTTATAAAATAAAAGTGGCAATCTCTGTCAACACTCATCTAACAGTGACTAAAGTAGCCCAATATAACATCGGTTAGGATAAAAATTTTATTATTAGGTGATTACTACTTTAATGATATAAGCATTAAAAAGTTACTAGAATAATTTGCTGTAGAATTACAGTGAGTGGCTATCAAATATAAATAGATAGAAAGCACATACTGCTTACTAACTTCATATGAAACATTGTTTGAATTAAAGCCATTTGACATTTCAAAAATAATATTTTAAAAATGAGGCCTCAGATGAGATTTTTTCAAAATTGAGTTTTGATCTGGTTCCATTTTTAATAGATAAATTGAAAACTGACAAGAGGAAAGAGGATATTAATGGAATTATTTTCAGACTATTAATGACACAAATGCTAGAAGGCTACCCTCCAATAATAAATTTTACTACAATTTATATGCAGACTGCTGGTTAAGAATATATTGCAGAGAAGCTCTTCGCAGACCAGCTGGCACATGGCTGTCAAACAGTTTGGAGGAATGTATTTGGGATTCTCTATCCAGAGCAAATTGGAGACAAACTGATCACAGAAAGGGAAGCAGGAAGCAGCGACTGAACTGCCAACACACCTGGTCCCGCTTCCTCATCCCACAGTGACACTTATGCCAAATATGTGTTGTCCCTGCTGGACATAAAGTGCTTTCATACCCCATTTTGTGAAATTATTTGTACTCTGTGCATTAAAAATACCTTGTGAGCACAAAATATTAAATTAAATTCTTTGCTTTTTCCAGCAAAGAAATCGGGTGGGAAAACAAGTATATATGTATAAAGCTTTGTTTGTACCTGGAACTTCTTATAAATATATGCTTGGGATCTACAGTACAGAAAAGACTCAAAGCCCAGGTGGTTTAGAATCTGTACGACGAAGCCATGAAATAGCTTTACTTGCCTGAAATAAAAAATAATCACATCTTCCATTTTTCCAGTCGTAGGTTTCTAAGCTTAGTCAATAATACCTGCTCATTTGTCTGCCCCACACAAGCCAAGTGGCTCCTTGCACAACAGCTCTCACCCTCCCTGGTCCTACACCCTGGTACCAGAGCCCTTCTCAGGCCAAGCTGTCCAGAGCTGTGAAGTGTCCTGCAGCCCCTGCCCAGCATTGCAGGGGCCCACGCTTGCTGCTTACTCCCCGGCGCTGCACAAAGAAAGGACGGAGCTCTGGGGCCGTTTGCAGGTGCAGCACCCTGTGGTAGCATCACCATCCTGGGGACACTTGGGGTGTCTTCTCCCGTCAGTGTGACAGACTATCCATTAGCATCAGTAGCAGCCAGGATCAACTCACTGCAAGTGCCAGGCTCCTTGCTGAATGAAGTCCTACCTACTTACACAAATCCTGGTACTGATCTTGTTCCATTTATTCTCTTAGCCTCTGTGTATTGAGACAGAGATGTAGAAAGGGTGGGGATCCCAAGCTCATATTGTCAAGTTAATTTTTTTCCAGTTTGTAGTAGACCTAAAACAGATTTGATCTAAATTTTTGTGCCAGTGTTATTGTGAGGAGCTCAGAATGGATGGTGCTCATACAGTTGATCTGTTTTTTAAATGAAAATCCCCTTTAACTCTCAGAATATCAAATTTGCCACTCTACTTTTCTGTAAGGATCAGTTACATTTGGAACTGAAAACCTGAAAGTCTCGGAGGGTGCACACCATCAATATTTTATGGCCTGAAATGAAGGATTCTTCACCTTTTCCTTCTGGTTACTCTGATAATGCTTTCTCCCCACGTCAAAATACATTTTAATTGATTCCTCCATCATGCTTTTGGACTTACGTAAGATGCTTCCCATTGAGATCTGCTGTTTGTGTGAAATCGTATATCACTGTTTTTCAGTTTACACAAGGAGCTCTTAAGAGGAGGGTGCTTGCTGGAAAAGATTCCAGATTTCTGATTCCTGTTCCTCAAAATTCATTTATCTTCCAGGCTCAAATAACTAAGCTACACTTCAAAATAAATTGAATAGTAAAAATCCAATAATCCTAATTTACCAGTAACATCTATAAACATTTATCTTCTATCCAGTTGCAGTGGACTTTGACAGATCTGCATGTGTTCAGCCATAGCAAGCACAAAGCAATAGCTCTGCAGCTCTTTTATCCTCACCCTGAGAATTCCTCTGTGCTGCTGAGACAGGAGAGGTAATTGGATGTTCTTCTTTTCTGGCAGGTACTGGACTGGATTGAAAATCACGGGGAAGCCTTTCTGAGTAAACATACAGGAGTGGGGAAGTCTCTACACAGAGCACGCGCGCTGCAGAAAAGACACGATGATTTTGAAGAGGTAGCACAGGTAAGAGTCTGAATCAGAGATTACTGCTTTCTGGATTGATTTTTGTTACTTCTTTTGTGTATTGAGAAAAAAAAACTATTGCTGTTTTGAGTCGCACTGCTCTCTTGAAACATTTGGAGCTGACTAGGATCCTGCCTCCCGGGTTTGAAAGTTAGCATGCACTGCAGAGCACGATAGCAGCAGGACTTATCGTCAGAAAATCACCACAGTGGGTTGATGGGAGGTCTCAGCGTGTGTAAGAAAGTGCAAGCAGTTTATGGGACAGTAATGAAAAGTGTTGGGACATAGAGAAGGATGGTTATAGAAATAGAGAGTGAGACCAATAGAAAAATCAACTGTAACTCCTACAGTGACAACTAAGGACCTTGAGAATAAGGTGGAAAGCAGCAGCCTGTAAAGAAACAGGGGAAACACTAGAGCGTGTTTGTAGTAAGGGCGACTACCCTTCTACTCGTTCCAGAGTACAGTGTGTTACGTAGAAGGGTTTTTTCTTTGGTTTGGAATGAGAGGCAATCATTACAGGTAGACATTATTAGTAGTAGTAGTAGTAGTAGTATTTATTTTCCTTGTAGCACAGTGTAAGCAAGGCTTGTACAGGAATTTTTGGTATGAAGCCAAAAGCTTCCACCTAAAAGCTTGTAACTTTTCTTCAAAGCATGGTCATAGTAGATGTTTAAACATGTATCCCATCTTTATTTATGGAATTTAAAAGAAAGAGGACCTTTGATAAGTTCTTCCAGGGACTGAATACCTTTTTTTAAAAAAAAAAAAAGTATCTTATGGCCAGAAATTATCCAGTCTCATGTTACAGTTTTTTGTTTTAGATTTGAAGCATCCTCTATCAGAAATTGATCTTCCGTAAAGGTACTTCTGCTTTGCGTATTTCAGATAAAATCTTGATTAATCTTTATAAAGCAGAATGTATCAAATGCTTTGTATTCCTGATGCACACAAGGCAGGTTATTGCTCAAATATTTTACTGTGGCATAAGAAAAAAATGGATTAGACTTTAGTTTTGTTTTTCTTCCCACGTGCTCACCTAGTTCAGTTTAAGATGCTTCTAGCAACAGGGATGTACCTCTTTCACCGTGCCCTCAGGGAAACTACTTCACTGCCTGATGGCAGCTACTGGCTAGATTTTTTTTTTTTGCTCTCCCTCATATTCAATTTATATTTCTCTCAATCTTACCCCCTTCCGCCTTGTTTATATCCCTTTAGTCTTATTTATCTCTCTTAAGGAGATAGATGCCAGGGAAGGAGATGAATTAACAGCCCTGAAATATCTGTAGAATGTTAGCATGTCTTAAATGCCTCTTAACCATGTTAAACATATTTAATGCTGCTAGCATGTTCTTATTAGCCAATCCCTTAAATATCTTTTGTTACCTATTTCTTTGGATCCATTCAGTTTGCCAACATCCTTCTTTTAATTAGATGTTCAGCTCTTGATGGAATATTCTATTGCTTGTCTTGCTAATGAACTTCAGTGTTACCTTTCAGCTGTGATGGGATGTCTTTGCGTACCACTGACAAATCACACAGTCTGAAAGCAGCAGTTCTAGATTGGTGAGTCTAAAATTTGATGGGATTTCCCCTGGATTTAAGCTTTCTGGTAATAGGCTTGAATTTCTAGAATTACTTTTTGTGATTTTAGTAAAATGGACCTTACGCTGGAGGTTGCAAACCACCGTCCTACAAGACCTCATCCAAAAGCACAAGTTAGTGTGCCTAATCAACATTAGGTGCCTTGGTGTTGTTGGATGCAATACTTGATGCAGTGAATGAAAATGAAGATCATGTAATATACAGGAGCTGGAACTAGGTGATTTAGTGTCCTTTATGGCACTAATATTTTCTAAATCTCCCTTCTCTGTGATAACTAGCTTCATAATTCCAGTTACATCTCACATTTCTGGATCACAGTTACCTTTTTTTCCCCCCTCTTTTTTCCCCTCTTCTTTGAGTAGTACCTCACTAGAGAGGTAGGAAACAAATTAATAACAGGTGAGAAAAGACAGAAAAATACATGGTCTTGACAATAGAGATGAGAGCGAGCTGAGTAACTGTCTGCACATGGAAACAGCAACTCACTTAAGGCTTGTTCCACCGAAGGATGTAATTTAGAGATACATCCCATCACCAGGGTTTAGGAAGCTTACAGATGTGCAGCTTGCATGGCTAGGTACTAGGGTAAATCAAAATAGAAATACTTAAGACTTTTCTAACCCCTCTGTTAGTCCTCCTTCTATGCTATTTCAGCATGTCTATCTGTGAATAACTTTAGACACTTTTCCATTCACTTCACAAGACCAAATTTAGAGCAAAGGGTGTATATATCTAGTTCACTGGATGACCACATCTGTTCAATGAAGATGGGTGTTTGGGAGGAGGATGGAGAGGAAAGAGAAAAGTACAGTTTGCTTGGGTATAGAATTTCTTAAGTTCCTCTGAATCTAATTCTTTTACATCTTATGTGATATCATCAATGAGCATCTCATTGCTGTGCCTGGACAACTGTGAACAGTCACGATCAGTTCTGCACTCTGGGTATGAAGTTTATGGTGCCTCCTAATTAGAAATAACTGACACAAGCCAAACCTGGTTAATTCCTCCCTGGCTTTGGTAGGAATAATTTCCTCTGGTGCATTCACACCAGAATACCATTGCTAATTTATGAGGCCTGTCTGCAGTGTGACACTGGAATGTGGTGTTGGCAAATGGACACGGGGACATGTGCTGAGGGGAAGTGAAAGGAATCTCAGGCTTTATCTGAGGTCAAGGACTTGAGAATATAATACTCTCTGCTTTAGAAAGAGTAATAGCCGAGGGTAAGAGGGGAGGCCATAAATTTATCACACCTGGAGTTCTCCTGCAGAAGCTTCTAGTGAGGTCGATTTTGTGGTTGGGGAATAAATCCCCTCCCCACTCTGATTATTAGCATTTTTTATTCTTCCTAATTCCCTTCTTGATGCTTAACTCTTTAGAGTTGGTTGGTAATTAATTAATTCTAACGTAAGTTTAATTATTTGTCATTTTCCTCAAGATAGCGAATAACTTTGCCATGGCTAGGGTGGATAACTGGCATTGTTTATTCCCAATATAGCCATATAATAAAACGCATGTTCTAAGATCGTGAAACAGACTGATGAGTTTGCCCATTCCCCTCATCAGGATGTCAATTACTGATGTTAAGAAGAATAAAAAGAGTTGTGGGTTTTTTTCTTAAAAAATAAGGTAAAAAGTGCAGTGCTGATCAGGCCTGGTGAGACTGACAGCATTAGCAATAGTATTTCTATTGGCAGTTCTCTGACAAAAAACCACTTAGCCTGACATACAGGATAAATTTATTCTCCAAAATCTACTTTCTTTTGGCTCTGATATATTTGTTCTTATCTCTTACTGTTTCAGGAAGGCATTTGCAAAGGTCAGACTAGAAGCAATTTTCATGAATTTTCTTGGTATTTACAATAGTGGGTGAAGCATTCATGTTTTTGAACGCTGTCTAACTGCATGTAAAGAAGAGCAGCGTATCTGGGACTGCTGTGCTGAGAAATGCTCTGATTGACTGACCTGCCAAGGCACTAGATTGAGAGGTGGAACGTGCTCCCTCTGTGTCTGATTAGAAACTCCACAGATTCATAAATCTAGATGTAATGATCCAATCAGGCATGGTCCAAATAGATCACATTCCTGAATACAGCTGGGCTTGGAAAATGTCAGTGATTTTAGAGTGCTGCATTGTGGGCAATAGGAAATATAATCTGGGGTCCCTTTCTCTCATAACTGCTGTTTAGACAATGCTCTGGCAATTTTTCTGGCTGTATTTATTCTACATGGAACACACAGATGGCAAATGTTTGAATGTGAATTAAAAAACCTGACCTCCTGAGAGGGAGATTGTTGTTTTGTATATACCTGCGATGGATTCTCAGCCGCTGCTGATACTGTTCACAGGCTGCCACCCTGAAAATGCCAACTTTAGGCACAGTGCCTACCACACAGTGAAATTTAGTAGTCAGGCATTATTGATGAGGTAGGTACCACAATATCATCAAAGAAATACCACTCAGTGGATGTAGTTGCAATGTTCCTGCAATGACAGCCTCTTTCCTTGTCTGGAATTGCTTTGTGTGAATAAATAACCATAGTTCAGCCAGTTATGATTGTAAAACCAAAGATAATTTCATTTTTAGACTTTCTGATTTTCCTTATTCAGGACTTTCATCCTGAAAACCACTGTGCCTTCCAGTTGGAAAATTCTGTTAACTGGCTTGTGTTCCCAAAATCTCCCAACACTTCAGCACTATCGAGTTGAGCTGCACATTCGGAAACCCTTCTCCCGTTATTTGTATATGAAGACAAAGGCCAGAGATCATTCTCCTTTCTGCGATTGCCAGCAATTGGAGGTTAAAGTGGCCTTTTCAACCTCCTCCTCTGGTCACAAAGAGCATCGCTGCATTTGTGCCGGTGCAGAATTAGGAAAGATACTGGGGAAACTGCTCTGTTAACTCCCTCGCACTCTGCTGCCCCAGGACTAAGTGCTTTTGTGCTTTGAATGATCCCAAACAAGCATTTCTGTGGTGTTTCTGCATTTCTGAGCTTTTCCATCAGATGTGCTGTGAAGATTTCCTAGCGAGCGGGTTTAGCCGCAATTTTGGCATGCGAACGCCCTCCAGTATGTATTTCAACCTGCAGATGGCACTCGCAATGCACTCTAAAAGCCTTGAGCTCCGCTAATGGTAAACAGAGCTGATGTTTCTAATCCAAACTAACCAAACATTGTCTCGAAGTGAAATGAAGCAGAAGTGGAAGCTGGCTCACACGCTGTCCCCTTGGTGTTCTCCCACCCCTGCCAAAACCTGAGTTGTTCAAGGTCACCCAGAAAAACAACCTTCCTAGTTTTTCTTTTAAATGAAAAGCTGGGAGGTCCATGCTTTAATGCAAGGTGGTGCTTATCATCTGTGTTTATGGGATAAGCTGCTCTCATCTATGGAGCTGTTTTCGAGGCTCTTGGGCCACGTTATGCTCACAGCTATGGCTGGCTTTTGTGTTCAGTACCTGCGTGCACGTTGCAGGCAGTGGTTGGTTTGTTTTTCACGGAAATCCAAAGGCATGATGTTTACAAGGTAAAATATCACAACTCCAGCCTGCAACAAAGCACATGTTCTGAACAGCCTTAATTCAAAAATGCATGGAGTTGTCCCTCATCAAACACAGTAAGAAGGTTGACTGGAGGCGGGGCTGTGGCCATCAAAGTTCATGGGCCGTGTCTGTATCTATCTGCAGCGCGGCGGCTCTTGGTTCAGGCCTTTTGACTAAAACAGTTTTGATTTGGGTGCGTGGCTGGGTCCTGTATTCCTGACTCTCAAAGTTTTACGGGCTGTGTTTTGCCAAGGTACACACGCAGTGCAGTGGCCTATTCTTGAATTATTACAAAGAAGGAGAGCCAGACAAAATGTGAGCAAAAATGGCAAAAACGCTGAGCTTGCAATGTGCCATTTGGGAAGCTATTCAGTTTTCCTGTTCTTAGGTATCTATTCTTGCTTTCCTCTAAGAGAACTTTTGGAAGTTGGTGGTTAAACACCTGAAGCGTCAAAGTTAACCGTATGTGTACGGATATAGTTCCTTTAAGATTCAGCTCTTCCTTTTATTCTTCTCAGGGAAGTAAATGTATTTCCTGCAAGGGAAGGCTTTCAAAGGACACCTTGAAAGCCAAGGGCCTGTATCCTCTATGAGAAATCAAAGATCACGTAATATTCTTCATCTGAGAAGCAATTTGTGCACCAGTGTTCCTGTCTAGAGTATTCCCTTCCCCCATTGTACTGTTGGTAAGACACAGTCAGTTCATAGCTGTCAAAAAGCCCTTGGAGATAAAAAGAACTTTAAGTGTAAAAATGTTGAAAAATGTGATTAAATTGTTTGTCATGTGAAATATCCAGTGGATTTGGTAAGAAATCCTGCAGGTAAAAATGGTATTCCGTGATCTCTCAGTCCCACATTGTTTTACTTGAACGGCTTTAAAATTAAGTGAGGTAATGGAACAGTCAGGCCAAAGCTGAATTGCAAACAGCTACTTGTTTGGCCTTCAGGATAAAAACCTAGTGCTTTCCCATACAAATTCCAGCTCTGTTGGATGTCATTGTTCTAAAGTTTGGCATGAAGTTCAGTACTGATGTAAACCAGCTAGGCATAAATTAGGAGCCCAGGTTGATAACGAGCACTTAGGGAGCATTGTCCCAGGGTGATTTTTTTTTTAAATTATTATTATTACTTTTTAACAAATTTGTGACCTACCTGGTTGTTGAAAGGAATAGCTCACTGAGCATACTGGATTTTTCCCTTTGGGTTGGGTGACTAAAGTCCTATGGAGGATGAAATACTAGGCCAAAACAGGGAGAAAGCAGACAATTAAACCTGGTAAGAACTATGCTCGAAGTTAGCAATAATAACTGTCATTTCAGTAATGCCAAATCTTTTTAAAAATAACAAAAACACGATACTGGCAACAAAAAAATCACCCCTATTCTTATTTTCATCATCCTTTGCATGGTCATTAGCAAGTTCTGAAGCTATAATCTGCAGTTTCCTATTCGCTTCAATTATGTAAATGTATTCACTTCCACACAAGGAGGAAAAAATGCCTCCTGGCAGCAGAGTACACAGGCCTTTGCACTGTGGTGCAGGAGCTCTGGGCTCCAGAAGTCTTGGTTTCTTCTCCTGGCTGGCAGCAGGCTGCATCTGGCACTCACAGGCGACAGAGAAAAATGAAACTCCTTACATAGGGGTTGTCTGTGAAGGTTATCTTGGGACTTCTGGATATATAAACTTCTAACAGCATAGCTGAAGAGCTAGATAGTTTATCATGGAAGCAATAGTATAACTTTTTGCATGAAGTCTAGCAGTTTCTGGGTGACTCAGGACAAATCTGCATTGAAAGCGTAGAGATACTGAAACTGTTCTGCACAGCCCGAGCCAGGAAGCAGAAGGGCTGAGCAGTATAGCGGTGTTAGATGTAATGCTATGGGGACTCGACCGCCAGAGTGAAGTCAGAAGCAGGTCATGTAAGACATGTTTTCCCTGAGGAAGTGTGAGTACGCTGTGGATATCTGTACCGTACTCCATTGCATGATCTAGACATGCCCACAAGAGACTTCATTAGCAGGGGCTGCTGAAAGAGTGTCTTGGCTGATCTTCTGAAAGTTTGGAAGCAATGTAATTGAATTGGTGGCTTTTGGTACTCCACAATCGTGGAGAACCTGGTTTTAGAGAGGCCAGAAATCTTTGGGGCAGTGACTTGAAGAGCTGTGCCTGTTATGCCATGTCTCTGGGTTTGTATTTCAGTGTATTTCTCCTCAAGCTAGAGATGGTTGTCTTTCCTATTTCTTCTCTTCCAAAATCATGTGACAGCTGGATCTTTTCATTAAACTGCGTGCAGCATGATTCACAATCTAAATACTCCCTATAAAATCTCAAGGCTTGGCAACACAATATATTTTTGACAATTGCCAGGAGCTAGCTTCCTATTACTGTTTTATTTGGGTAGGTTTATTTTTGTGTCTTTAAAACATGTTCCTTTAATTTGCCTATAAATGTGAAATTCTGTTCCTAAGGCAGACTGGGAGAACAATGAGGCTATTTAAGAAATACGTATTTTTAATTCTAGAGGTTCTGGAAAATGGAATTTCTATTGTGTGGGGAATTCTGAGTTTTTGAATTTGTTTCATTTTGCATCAGAAAAGGAAGCCAAAATTTCCTAACAATGAAAAAACCTGTAATTTGCTTTTTCAAGGCCACAAATTTCTTAGAGAGAACATTGGAAAATTATACTCTGTTGCATTATACAAGATACATACTAAAAATATATTCAATATGGTACTGATGTCTCAACTGAATAAAGATACAGCTGAAACAAACGATGTTTACCATTGACAATTTCTGTAAAATAAAATACTTAGACAAACCGCTGCTGTTTTGACTGACCTGTGTATGTTGGTGAAAACCATTGTCATCTAAAGGCTTTTGATCGCCTCTCATCATTTTTCTTTGTGCTTTTCTTATTGGCATGTCAGTGGGTTATCAAAATGTACCTATTGATTCAGCAAGATTAATGGCAGCAAGGTCCAAATCTCATTTGTAATGATGGTGGACTAGCGCTTTTCAGTTCAACTTCTTGTAGCTATTTAGAGCGGTGGGCCTTATGGGGGGGAAAAGTGACACACTGCATCTGATCGGTGTTTTTACTTTCTGATTTTGTCATGGGGCAGGCAGTCGAAGGGGCTGCCCGTGGCTGTGCTGCTTCCTCCGGGCCAGCCACTGGTGTCTTTAGGAGAACGGCACAACGTTACCCACAGCAACCGTATTATGACATTGCTACAAATCACAAATACGCTGCTTTGCAGACACTTGGTAAAGGAAATTTCATGAAGATTAAGCCAATATTAAAGAGATTTGTATTCAGTAACAGAACAAAATAATTTTCAAAGACAGGTTTTAGGTATTCATTATCATTGTGCAAATGTTCTGGGAATAGACTGACTGGGTCCAATTGATCACTTTGCTGCGCAAGAGTTAGAGCAAAATCACACTTCCAGATTCAGAGACATTGCTTATCATTAACTTGTTCTAAAGAGTAAAGGATCCAGTTCAATGTCTGTATCTACATGGCAGAGAGGCTGCTTGGCAGCGTGGTTGTCCCTCTCTTCTTTTTCTATCACAGGTCCCTAATTGTCTAGATGAAGGATGTCCTTTTATTCTCACATCAGGCATTTGTATTGTCTAAAAACTACAGTTGCATTGTGAGACTATTGCAAATGTTTTATACTGATTATGTATAAATAGAAAGTATTCAACCAACATTTTATTGCATATAAACATATTTTTAAAATTTATTTCCCTGGGACAGAGTTCAGATCTCAGTTTCCCTTGTATAGAAACAGGACAACATCAGTGGATTTATAGAGGTCTTTTGGAATTACATGTGTGTGAACAGGGACAAAAATCTTAATGCGTGTATAAATAATTCACTTGTTGGTTCAGTGCGTGTAGTCCAGCCATTAATATTGCCCTCCGTGACTGTGGTCTGTGAGGTCTGGTTTTGCATAACCAAGCCCCCAGAAAGCACTGGTTTGTGTCACTATGGAAATGGCATATGGATTGAGGAATTTCAGCATCTTTGTTTAGTGTCTGGTTTAGAGCACTGTTACATGCAAAAGCGCAGGTTCCTCTCCCTGTACTGCCTTTGCTGAGCTAGGGAGAGAAATTCTAAAATGAGAAAAGCAAACAGAATCAGCCTTCTCATGTCACTGTGCTTAAAATGAAGCTTGTTTGGGGAGAAAGAAATTTCAGAATTTGCAAGAAGTCAGGGACTGAGACAGGAGGTGTTTCTGAACTGTCAGTGAGTATGTGCACGTGTTTGTCTAGCATGGTTGCCTATATTAGTATGCAGCTCACACAATAGAAACCAATACGTGTTCCAAAAGAATGACACCATGACCTATTAACATGCAACCTTCATTATTATTAGTGGTTTGTTCAATGCATAAGGGTTGTTTTTTCTGCACAGTGTAGGTAACTCCTCCTGACATTAGTGAGATCCACAGCTATGCAGCAAACGGAGAACAGAGCCTGCTTTTGCCTCCCCCGGAGTAATATTAGGGCTCTCTGCAAAAGTGCACAGCGTAAAAGGGCGTTTGTGACTCATTAATATCAGGGAATGGAAAGTGCAGCTGTCACGTTAAATGTGTCAACTTGAGAGCTGGAGCAAATGCATTGCGTGTTGGGTGAAATGAAGGGTGTTTCTGCACGGAGAGGGGAGATGGCTGAGAGTGCTAGTTTTTGGTGACTGGTTCCTCGTCGTTTTATCTGTGGCCAGGATTTATACTGACAACCAGAACGTGGATTTGTCAATGCCTGCACATCAAAGCTGAGCGCAGGAAGGACCTGAAATGTGCAGTGCTCCATAGTTTTACTTTGAAATAGATGATATTAAGGGGGAAAGAGAGGTCTAGTGCAATTTCACTGTTAGTTTCTGTTGTCTTCTGGGATTTGTTTTAGACTCAAAATGGACCTAGTTGAATCCTTTTTAAAATCAAGGATAGGTGTTTTTTCTGACCGCAGAAGTGGCTCAAATAAATACTGCCCATCTAGGAATGCTTTGCACTGTTCCTCCTTTGTAAAAAGTAACCATTGCTGACCTGTTTCACAGGGTGGCAAGCTTTCCTTCCCAGTACCAGGCCCTTTCCCAAAGGATTCGTAGTTTTATCTGTGCCAAATCACAGTTCCTCAGTACACACTGTGTGATCCGCTCCACTCCTCTGTCATCCATTGGAAACTAAACAGGAGAGAAGCAGCCTTGCAGCACAGCCAGGGCTGTGCAGCCACGCTGAAATATCAGTCAACTCACCAGCGTGTGTGCTCCCCCTTGGGATTGGTAATTGGGTCACTAGGTCATTTAACCATTGTAAATTTAGTTTTCTTGTAGTCATTTGTATATGTGGGACAGAAAAAAAAGATACTTCAGAGCACAGAGCAGAATCCGATTTGTATGCTAGGATAGGGACACAAAATAGGGAGATTATTTGGGGATGAGAATAGTGAGTGGAGTGTGAATTGCTGCTTGGACCTGCTGGGCATGCCTCCAGGGGTGGGGGACGTGCCCAGATCCTGCTGTTTGAGCTTTGGCACAAAACTGGGGCTCCAGGATAGCAGGCAGAGAGAGATCAAACGACAACTCAAAGAGAATTTCTCTGATCTTTGTTTTTTGTCTCATATTATGTCCAGTCTTGTCCTTTGGGGCCCTGATTTGGGATTTTTGGGGGAAGGGGGATTGGATAGAGAGAGGGAAGGATTTGGCAACATTTAATAAAGAATACACTAGAAATCTCTCAGGATTTTTTATAGTAAAAAATTTGGCAGAAGTTGACTATAGAGGCAGTATCTCATATGCCTGCAATATTCTTGGAGATCTACCACATACCAAAAATCAATACATTTTATAGCATGAAGGTTTCTGGTGGGAATACTGTTCTGTACCAGATCTCTCATTGTAAGTCATTATTAAGATACATTTGTCTCAGATCATGTGTGGCCGCCTAATAAGAGCCAGAAATAAAAAGTTATCTTTCTAAATCTTTGTTGTGATTTTGGATAACCTGAATTGAATTTCACACAGTAGAGTACATTTTTAAAATGCGGCCCATATGAATGCTTTCTGACCAACATTGAAAAATTTTAGTTCCTGTCTGGAACTTTTCTAAAGTATATGAGTAAGTCTGGTGTAATCTAAATAAATGAAATGGTTTATTACTTCCAGAGTAGTGAAAACCCCTTTTATTATTTTTCTTCGTTATAAATATGCAGTCTCACTAGCTGTTACAGAAGATTTTAATCTTTTTAAGTTTTAGGGAAGACTAAGCCCTTAGCCCATTTTCCTTTGGTGGCATCTCTGAAGAACTAATTTGATGGGTAAGCTGTTCGGACAGTTCACATGTCAGGGAAATAACAGTGGTGAAAAATTGGTTTATAAATCTAATAAGATACAGAGAATGGTTTCTACTCATTTGAAACAAATTCCAATGTGTAAACCATGACGGAGAGCTGAATTAATGTTGACAGTGAAGAGATTCTGCATCCAAAGGGACCATCTTGCTGACCTGCTCCTAAGGACGCCGATCTGGAACAAGGAGATGAAGTAAAAAGTTACTTCAGTTGAAGCTGGGGACGCTGCTTTACTCTTGTAGATAGCAGAGGGGCATTACCCATCAAATTATCTGAGGTCCAGAGAGTAGGGGGATAGGGAGGGAGGTTATATGACCGGTGGGCAGGTGGTCTGTTACCATTCCTGATCACAGGGTATGTTGAGAGACCTCCTTCTTCCAAATGGAAGTATCCAAATTGTCAACAAAACAGAGGTGTCGGTGTTTTATTCTCATCATGTGGTGCGTCTCCAGCAGGGAGTGTACTAAAACGTGAGGTTTACTCGGGATGGAAAGGCCAATTTTTAAGTGAATCTTTGCTACAAGTTAAAGTTACCTGGGCAAATTGAAGGGATTCAGGAGAACGCCAAGGACTCCCCGACTCCCTCTGAGTCTAGAGGGAATATAGACAGTGCTAGCGCATGGCACCAGCTCAGCTGCGCCACAAGACATGATGCCCATTTCCTGCACCACTCCCCCCTGGGTCGGTGCACGGGAGCTGAAGCAATGCGATGTGTCGGGGTGGTAATCTGTGTTTCAGAGGAGCAGCAGCAAAAAATTCATTAAATCTCTATATCCTTCCTGAGGTTGCAGCAGTGCGCTGACCCTGCTAAAAGGCTGTGGTATATTTTCCTCCGTATTTTTTCTGTCAAACATCAGTTGCTTGTCAGAGGGGGCCTTTAATTTATGGCAAAATAGAGTTCACTGCAAATCTTGAGGTCCTATGATGCATTCCTGGTAAACTTACCTTTTTGCAGCAGCCTGTGTTGCATATAGTATATTTTTTTTTGTCACATATTACCTGACAGAAAGAAAGTATGATTGTTATGTGATGTATGTGCAATATTGTGTTGTGCTCCAGACTGCCTAGTCTGTATATTTGGCTGTGCAGGAATTCTTAGGCTTTGGAGAATTTGGGACAAAGTTTTGCTGAATTTTCTTCTGTTAAACATTATCTCATTCTACAAACAGTCCCATGTAGCTCAGAATCTGCTTCAGGAAAGATGTTATAACCTGTCTCTATGTTAACGGAAATAAAGGCACAGCTGAGTCGGGGTAGTGGCTGTGGGGGAAACAGGAAGAGGAAAAGCCTTGCTGTCTTATTTAAAGCAGGTTTCATATAAACCTAGACACTAGAAATAAAGCCAGGCAGTTTACAGAATTCACATCCTTGTAGGTTTATTTCTCCCTCTGTTTTCAAAACAGCAGTGCTGCCACTTGTAGCTGGTACCGACTTTTTCCCAGTGCTGCTGACAGTCCAAAGCCTTTTAATACTGTCGTTGCTGTCTTTGAAGTCTCCAAACTGTGAGAGTGATATTAAACACAGAATGCCTGAAGTTATTTCAATTCAGGGGACCGGTAGGACTTGATAAAGCTGTCATGATTGTACTCATGTCTGCAGGGCTCAGAGATGCGAGCTGACCCTTTGGGACAGAAAACAATACTGTGCCCTCCTAGATTGCTGCTCACCTCTGAGCTGCCACACATTTCTTTGTTTCTCCACTCGCCTTCCCTTTTCCCCCTATCATAGGGAAGTTGTGGGGCTTTGCTGTGAACTGTCTGGGCTTGTTGATGATATTTATCATTTGAGAAGCTTTCAAAACACTGCATTTCACTCCTGACAGTTTGCTGCCTTGTGCTCCCTTGTCATCTCTGAAAAAAAAAAAAAAAAAATCCCGTCCTTACCTTTGCTGAGTTTCAAAGGCTCAGTTACGTTATGGTCTTTGAGCAGCCCTCATTCATACACTCTGCTAATCACCCAATTATCAAGTCACCGTGCAGTGATAATAGGTTTTACTGGTACACTCACTGTGCTGCATAACACTAACCAGTATCAGATGGTATTTTTTGGCCTTAAAACCAGTTCTGTTTCATGTCTGATACCAGAACTACTGTATAATGGTATCTCAGCCAATTATGTTGTCTTCATTGTTCCGCTGTCCTTGCTGTTGCGTACTTCCACGGTGCCTGTTACTGTGCAAGGATTTTCTCAAAGAGAAGGGATCAAGCTCGTTTTATGGAATTACCAAGAATCAAATGCCAGGATAAAACTTGGCCAATAATAATCAATTTCAGGTATCTCCCCTAATTCTTGTACATCCTTGTAGAGTCTATAAAATATTGAAATTATTTAACAGCAACAGGAGTATTTCATCTCATTTTAATATCTCCCAGAAGAGCAGTAGGGTGACAGGGAAAAAAAATATTGCAAAGAGTATTAATTGACCTTTGTCTGCATAAGCCTATCATCATATTTCCTAATCCTTTCCCTATAAGGAGAAATGAGCCTCCATATTAAGTAGATACTCTTTTTATTTAGGGTGCCTTAAGGTGCCAAAGTCAGGTATAATTGTTGGCTCTGGAGGGCTGTGAGACCACCTCAGTTAAAACTGTGAAGTTTTTTCAGTGCAGCCTCTGAAAATTGTTTCCTCTGATGGTTCTTTAGTTTTACAGAGTTGTTTATGTGTTAGACCCAGTGGCTGAGCCTTCCTGGGGCAGCACTGCTGTCTCAGCTGGCAACCTCTCTTGCCTCAGGAAAGATGCCAAAGATGGCTTTGTGGGATTAAAACTTCATTCTTGTGCCAAAGGGGTGTTCTTCCAGCTCCTCTGTGGAGTTATGTAGATCAAAACTTCTAAAATCACATGTGTAAAGGCACGTGTATTTCTGGTACTTTAAACTGCACCTTCTTCAAGGACGTGTATCAGACTCCAGGGTAATCCTGCAATGATATGCCCTCCTTATAACACAAAGTGTGCAGATTGCTTCCCCGGGAAGCAGGTGCTTGGTGGTTTATTTAATAAAGGAGATTGCACATATATACTCATTAAAATAGGGAGCAAAGAGGAAGTTTGCCAGGCTCCAGGTGAAGCTATTGGTGGGTGTAGTCGTTCTGCCTGCAAAAAGAATGAAATCCCTTGTCTTCCCCTTTACAACAAAAATAAAAATTAATCTTGCAACATTTAAAAAATATATATATAAGCAGAAGTTTGAAAAGTCTAGGTCTTTGCCAAAAACACTTTTGAGCATTCTGATTTAGAAGAGGAAAATAGCTGTGGAGGCATTCAGGGTAAAGTCCTGGCATAGACGGTATTTTTCAGTGGTGACAGGAAAATTGAGTGGTGGTGAAGCTGACCACACTGAGCTGAGAAGTTCACTTGTTCTTTGTGTGTACGTGGCATGTGCACGCATGTTCCAGACAAGCGGCTGAACATGAGCCAGCAGCGTGCCCAGGTGGCCAAGAGGGCCAATGGCATCCTGGCTTGTATTAGAAATAGTGTGACCAGCAGAAGTGGGGAGGTGATTGTGCCCCTGTACTCAGCACTGGTGAGGCCACCCCTTGAGTATTGTGTCCAGTTCTGGGCACCTCAATAGGAGAGAGATATCGAGGTGCTGGAGTGAGTGCAGAGGAGGGCAACGAAGCTGGTGAAGGGCCTGGAGAATAAATCTTATGAGGAGTGATTGAAGGAGCTGGGACTGTTTAGTCTGAGGCAGAGGAGGCTGAGGGGAGACCTCATCACTCTCTCCAACTACTTGAAAGGACACTGTAGAGAGGTTGGTGCTGGTCTCTTCTCACAGGCAATTAGCGATAGAACAAGAGGGAATGGGTTCAAGCTGCAGTAGGGTAGGTTTAGGCTGGACATTAGGAAAAAATTCTTCACAGAAAGAGTGGTCAGACCCTGGAATAGGCTGCCCAGGGAGGTGGTGGAGTCACCATCCCTGGATGTGTTTAAGACCCGTTCAGATGTGGTGTTAGGGGATGTGGTGTAGGGGAGAACTTTGTAGAGTGGAGCTGATGGTTGGACTAGATGATCCCAAGGGACTTTTCCAACCTAAATGATTCTATGATTCTATCTATGTGTCTTTGCATACTTATTAATACCAGATATGATGTGTGATATTAGATGGCATTTAAAACATTATTTCACTCTATGTTTCACTGGCTTTTCATTGAATAATGGCTGTGATCGCACTGGAGTTAATTAGCATGATTGGGGTAATAAAAGTATTCTCTACTTGATGTATGACTGCTCTCCTGATTGAGGTGAACAGTTGATGTGATAAAATATACCATAGGTAAAAAATTTTTTACTCTAAACACTCAATATGAAATAGCACAAAGAATTCTTTTAGCTAATGTATTTCCAGCTGTTAATTCTAATCTTGCTTATTTATTAGTTTGAAGGTCTAAGGTAGCTTTTAAACAATTTATCTGGGGTTTCAGTGTCTGATGTAATGTGTAAGTGTCATTCTTTTAAATTTGAATAATAAATTAATCTCAGTTTGTATGTGAAACCTGGGGAAAAATCATAAATAAAAGATAATGATACGTGGAAAAATATCTGGTTCTTGGCGATGGTTAGCGAGGATGCTGTGTGTTATCCACCTCGTCGTTCCTGGGAACTGTTTATTTCTCATTCATGCTGAAAAATACCTTATGCTTCGATAATCTACTGAAATAATGGAATTACTGGAGGTGTAAAGTAGTAATTAGTACCAGCATGGTATTATATCTGGCCTCTTAGCCATCTGAAATGGGAGCAAACTTCACATTCCCCAAATCTGTGGATGTTCCTGAACTGGGCTAAGCTTCAAATGTCAGTGAGGGAAGAAGTAACAATGGATCAGCAAATACAGATGCTCAGACAGAAAATGTCTGAAAAATCATTTAGAACATTGTGAATGAGCCATAGTCCCACCATGAGAGATGAGAGGTGTAAGGACCTTTCAAACCCATGTACCAGCTGCAGAAATAACTTTTCCAGGAGCTGGGAGAGATGTTTTCTACGCAGTGCTGGTCTGCTGAAGCGTAGGTGACATTCCAGGCACTCTGGTTGCTAGACTGCCTTCGCAAATAGATGTAGTTCTGAGAAAAGTAGTAATTTCATTGAAATTGTCAAGGGGTTGATCCTTGAATGCACACTCACATATGTCTGCACTCACAAACTTACCTGAGACCCTCATTTGTTAAACTACTTAAACAGATGTGATTCACTCATTTAAAGGTAGGCATGTTCTTACGTGTCCATCAAAAGCTTAATATAACAGGCTGTAGTACTTGAAGAGCTCAAACTTCAAGGACAGCGCAAGGAGAAGTGGGGCAAAATTATGACAAGAAAAACTTAAGATGAATTGCCATATCTAAGGGGAGAACAGTCTGCAAAAGAAGCTGAAGGAAACTTTATTAACCCGGATGTTTTTAAAAAATGTCTGAAGAAGTTTCCATTCTCATGTACAGTAGGGAACAATCCTGTACTGATAGAGCAAGCGGCTGCATGACCTCAGAGAGATGTTCTGCCTTTAACTTCTGTAACTGCAATTCCTGGTAAGTCTGTTTTGAATCAGAGCAATAGAGCACAAGTAAGAATACAGGTCTTGATTTGATTATGTGAAATTCAAACTGAATAAAATCACATCTTGCATTAGATCATCATATGCACTTAGCCTTTGCCCTTCTTAAGGGAGGAGGAATTTTGACAAAGATGGATGCTTCCTTAAACTCCAGATTTATTTATCAAAGAAATGCTTCATTGTGGTCACCCATTTTAGCTTTAGAATATCAAATTACTAAAGATATAATTCTCCACAAAAGCCTGACTGTGAGATCACTTAACCTAAACAAAAATTGGAGCTAATTTTAATGAAGTGGCTTGAGCAAAGAATCTGATAGCAGTAACACCGCTTCATGATTAAGGATAACAATAGTTTATAGGGATTGAGAAGAAATGCAGAATCAGCTCCATAGTTATCATTTTGTGAATGTGAATCGTGCTGTAGTTTCTGCGGGGAGGAGTGCTACCCTCTGTCTATGTGCAGAACAGGGGTACGAGGCCTCCAGAGCTCTATTTTTAGCCTTTTGCCGTTTTTTGTCTCCTCCTGCGATCTTGAATAAATGGCTAGGAGGCTGACCCAGTTCTCACTGAAGTCAGTAAGATCCTTTTTACTGTTTTCAGTGAGAGATGGATGAGACTTTGAACTTTGTCTCTACATCCCATCTTCACAGCAGGAGTAGTAATACTGTGATTTCATCTTTGGTGTTGAAGAGTCGAGTCATGACTCTGAAGAACGTAAAGGAGATATCACATCAGAGAAAGCCTAATAAGTCTCCTAAGCTTCAGCCTGCAGGCGTAAGATGGGATTTGCATCACTAGTCTTTAGTCAAGAAGATCAGATCCAAGCTAGTCATCTAAGTTCTGTCTCTAGTCAGTACTTACTGGCCTCTAGAGATGCCATCTCTTCTGTGCCTTTTACATGGTAAAACCTAGGTGACAAACTCTCTGAATCAATACGAGGAACTTTGCCTGGAACTGCCTTTCACAGCCCCAGAACTTGATAACACAGAATAAGTCAAACCAGTGCTATCTCATTCCCCTTCAGCATAATTAAACATCTACTTAGGAAGTGCAGTGTCTCAGGTGTTTGTGTTTAATGGGATAGTGTATCTGATCACCTGCCCCATTCCCCTCCCTCATGTTTCTCCTGAAGCATACAACTAAACATCTTTCCCTGGCTGATCAACATGGTTCACAAGACATCAGAGATCTTGAAGGCAGTTACCATGAAAACCTCTCAAATATAATAAACAGCTGTAAAATGCTGTGCAAGGGGAGATTGTTCTGGAAAAAAATTGCCCAGGTTTGGGCCACGAACTCTGCCCTGGACGACTATTAGACACAGGTATTTTCAATGTAATCTGCCTAGAAACATGCAGCAATAAACTAGTTGCAAGTGTAGTTGTTAGGAGTAGAGGGAAAACTACATGGAATCATTTTCCGAAAATGTGCTTGGGTTGAAACCAGAATGCTGCACTAAATTGATTGATGCCTTAAAAATGTGGGGAAGGGTCAGTGAAAACACAAATTATATGATTGGTACATTTCCTTTTTTTTTCTTTTTTAATTTAAAAAGAATGTTAAGATACTTGAATGCATCTAGAGGAGGACAACAAAGCTGGTGAAAGGATTGAGGGATTTGGGTCTTTTTAGTCTGGAAGAAAGATGGCTGAGGGGGGATCTTATCAATGCTTATAAATACTTAAAGGGTGGGTGTCAGGAGGATGGGGCCAGGCTCTTTTCAGCGGTGCCCAGGGACAGGACAAGAGGTAATGGGCACAAACTTGAGCATAGGAAGTTCCATCTCAACATGAGGAGGAACTTCTTTACTTTGAGGGTGGCAGAGCACTGGAACAGGCTGCCCAGAGAGGTGGTGGAGTCTCCTTCTATGGAGACATTCAAAACCCACCTGGACGTGTTCCTGTGTAACCTGCTCTAGGTGACCCTGCTCTGGCAGGGGGGTTGGACTAGTTGATCTCCAGAGGTCCCCTCCAACCCCTACCATTCTGTGATTCTGTGTGAATGTGCTGTGAGGAGTGGCTGAGGACTCTGGGTTTGTCTAGTTTGGAGAAAAGAAGGCTGAGGGGTGACCTCATTGTTCTCTGCAGCTTCCTGGGGAGGGGAAGGGGAGAGGGAGGTGCTGAGCTCTCCTCTCTGGTACCCAGTGATGGGAGGCATGGGAATGGTTCAAAGCTGCGCCAGGGAAGGTTTAGACTGGACATTAGGAAGCATTTCTATACCAGGCGGGTGGTCACACACTGAAACAGGCTTCATAGGGACATGGCGATGCCCCAAGCCTGTCAGTGTTTAAGAGGCATTTGGACAAAACCCTTAACAACACGCTTTAACTTTTGGTCAGCCCTGAATTGGTCAGGCAGTTGGACTAGATGATCGTTGTAAGTCCCTTCCAACAGCAATAGTCTATTCCATTCCATTCTAATTTGTTTCTAAGTGACTAAGATATTAGATTTCTTTAGCTTGCAATACATATCACAAATAAGAAAGGCAAAATATTTCTGTTCTGCTGCCTCTAACATTACATTGGTCCAAGAAATAACTGATGCATTATTCAGTATTTTTTCATGCAATTATGTGTTTATTTCTAATTAGGAAAAAATGCCTAATACTTTCAAACCAGAATTGGAGCCCTTTTGTTGGTTTGTACTGAGCACTGCAATGCTATTTTCTGTGTAACAGATGAGGACAAGCACAAACTGCATGCAGCCAAATCTCTCTGATGTTGAGAATCAGTGCGACTCCTACTCTGGGTTAAAAAGATTTGGAGAGAACAGTTGATGAAACACCTCCCTGACACAAAAATTATGGACAAAATAATGTCTGTTTCAACTTTAAGGAAATCTCTTAGGCAGTAAGCTGAAAGAGCTGTGCTTGGATAGTGCATTTCCGATGCAGCGATGGCTTCGCATGCGTTAACCTGGATTCACAGTGGAATCTTGGCTGAGATCTGCTACCTAGGTCAGAGATTGAAATGGATCCTGACATTTTGGCACTTCTTTGTCTGAAATGCAAAAGAAATTGTGATAAATGTAACAGGCAAATTTCACATCAGCTTTTTCATAAACCGTTTTTTCCGCTTGCTACAGAATATCAAACTGGTAACAATTAATGAACCAAAAGTATGGCAATCCTGTTAGTAAACATTGCCATTGCCTCTGACTCTGAATTGTGGTAGGGATTGTTGTATAGGTTTTGTTAGTCTATTTCTTTTCCATAATTGTGTTTCTTTTTTGTTATTTGCAAGAAACAGAAGAGAGGCTTTCATATAGCCTCTTGGTTCCATCTAAAATGAATTCCAAAAGCATACGTTACGGCCATTTTCACTCTGAAACGTGAAGGGTGCAGTTTCATTTCTTTGTGATTGCAGATTTCAAGATTGAAATAGGTGATTATGCCAAGATTAGTATAAAAAAATTATTAAGAGATTTGAGATGGAAGTTGCTTTTGTGCTTGAAATGGTGCAGAAGTATGTAACGCCCGTTAGCAGATCACTGAGAATTTCAAGGGTTTGCATATGACAGTTCTCTCAGGGGTTAATGCAACATTAAGAAAAAGTACTACACACCCCTGAAGTTTCAGAGAGCATATCATTTTATAAGTCATAGACTATTTTTCTGTGGAACTCATGCTATTATTGTTTCACAGGAACTAATTTTCGCAGATGCAAAAGAGATTCTTCATGGGATCTTCCCTCTGGAGGGATTAGCTATTTCTGGTGTCACCTTCCTCAGGATGCCACAGAAAACCTTCCATGGGTCTGTGGTTTGCAGAAAAGGGGACAGCCATAATTGTCCTTCTAGTAGCAAGAATTTCATTCTGTGGTTGGATTAGCTCTTACCTTCTTCCAAAGTTTTAAATATTGATGCCAGTTCGGAAACGTACCTACACGTTGTGCTCCTGGTATGTGCTTCCAGATGTAAGAAGGACTGGCAGTCTGAGGTATTCTCTTCTAGCTGGCAGTAACAGGACAAGGAAGCATTATACGCTTTTTTCATCATGAGGCTTAATTCTCTCTTGGAGTCCCACCCTGCCTGATTCAGGGTTATGTCACACCAAAAAAGTATGAAGTGCCTCAAAGAAACGGAATAAGGGTCGGTACTGTGAAGAGCATACTAACAAGAGAGCGAGCTCAGGATCAAAATGTACAAAACAGGCAAGCAATGCAGCCTTACAGTACCAGCCAGGGTGAAACTCTCAGGTTCAATATAGCTTTAGTTCAGCACTTCAGAGAAATAGATGTACATGAAAATATTTGATAGGCGTAACAAGTTCTGATATGATTTATGTGCGCTTGAAGCAAATCAACAGAATGAAAGGAGAGCAGGCCCTTACCAAATAACTGACCTCCAGCTTATTTGGCCTGTGCTGTGTTTATATCTCGTCTGACAGTAGATGACAATACTTTCGTGATACGTCAAGCTCTGGAGTTCAAGGCGAGTGTGGTTAACTCCCAAATGTGGTTGCTTATCTGAAATGTATCTAAACCTCTGAAATCTGCAACGGTGAACTGGAAATCTCTCAGCACCAGGTCTTCCTTCTAGAATGGCAGGGATAAAGCCATTAGTATTTTTCCTATCATAAACTGCACCTGTTTTAAAGAACCCAAACACTTAGCCAGGAACTCAGTGGACGAAGATAGAAAAAGAGGTGAACAAAAATTTCACCATACTTAAAATGTGCTGTGTTCAGGCTTCTTGTGCACGACACATTTATGCAAACGTGTCCAAAATTAGGTTTGAATGCTTCGGGGAAGCATCACTGTAGGGTGACGGTACCTGGCACAGCCCAGGTGAAACACTGCATGTCTCTCCTTCCACACCCAGTCACCTTCCTTGCAGAAAATCCCCTTTGCCTTTGGAAAACCTTGTGCACCACAAAGGTGGTGCAGGACCACTGCATCCTTTACTGCCTGGGCAGCGTGGCCAGAGCCTCTGTTGAGGCCAATCTGCACTCTTTTTTCCCCTGAAGTCTAGGGCTCAGCCTACACCCTTTTCACCATGCAGTATATCTATATCTGATACCACATTGGTGAATTCACCTCATCTAGGTGTAATTAGGCACAGCATATGTTGAAGTAGGTAAACTTATAATGGTTTTCAGCAGTGTTGAACATAAATGCGTTAGGGACAAATGCAGCAAAGCTGCATCCATACTGTATTTCAACAAAGGTGTTTGTGTCTCGAATCAGTGCCATAAACAGAGATTGAATGCTTTTAAAAGTATACTAAATATCATAAATAAAAGCAGGGGACAGCCTTCTCCCCAGGGAGCTGGACTGGTGTTTGAGCTGTTGTAGTGGTAATGTGTGAAAAACCCTAGAGTAGAGCAGACTTTGAAAAATAGTGCTAGCTTTGGCATTTGCTCCAAATACTATTGGAAGAGGATCATTCAGAAAGGATGCTGTTAAGTGAAACTGGACCCTAATTCAGATCATATTATATGGAACGTTTTTTACAAATTCTCAGCTAAAGACGTTTCCAAAAAATGATTATTAAAACATAACATTTTGCTGCTGTTAACAACCTAACTATTATAGCAGTGGCCTGAAAGTAAGGGAATAAAAATTTACTATTGGTAACAAAACTGTCTAGAATATGTTCTTCACAGTCCAAAAGGAGAAATGCAAATAGTATGTATTTATAGTCAGCCTTCAGAAACTGGGAAAACGAACAGTGAATGAGCTGTTTTCTTTCTTCTTTTTATAACTGGAAATATTTCCCCCATTAAACACTTGGAGGCCAGTGCTCCATCTTTGTATTGAATATTTTCTCAAGCAACAACTATTGACTGCAGCAGGATATTATCTAAGTAAGAACAACATGACTTGATTCATGGCTTTTATGTTTGACAGCGTTCCTTTAATGCTCAGAAGTACATGTGTGTCCACAGTGTTCAAAGGTATTTTGTGTATATGCGTCAAATTAATGCATTTTTGAACTGAGGAGGATTCTCAGTAGGATTTTGGAAAGGAGTGTTAAAATTCCACTTCTGTTGATGGGGAAGTTAAAATTCCCAGTGGGAGCAGTCTTAGGCCAACACCAAGCATTTCTGAAGATCTTACCCAGTACTGGAAACACCTGATATCTTTGTCTCTCCTTATTTTTGTTAAGTGTTAAACACCACAGAGCTATTGTCCTTAACTTCAGTGAAGAAGCTTTTCTGTGATAGCAAGGGCTGGCTATGTTTAGTTAGCTAAACAGAGCTGACAAAACCATAGCTCCATGGCCATGGAGATGACTGCACTCCCTTTCCATTTCTGCTGTTATTTATGAGACATTCTGGTTCAGTGGTGCTTTCCAGAAACATGAACGAGGGAGAGAAAGGATGGCCAGGTAGTTTGAAAGCTGAGGTAAATTTGTTGGAATTCACCTCTGTTCTTTTACAGTCTGGTACGTCTTGGGTACGTCACTTAGCTTCTGCGTTCTTCAGTTCCCTCTCTGTAAAGTAGGGGTAATACATCTCATATGGCAAAGGCTGTGGCTATGGGGAAAATCTACTCAGGATGGTGAAGTGTTCAAATTCTTATTTAATGGAGGGCAGGTACGTGCCCTGGACAAACTGGAAATGATACCCCTCCAAAGCAATCTGAGCATTACATATTGGCAGCTGCACTCTAATCAAATGGACTTACTCCATTTAGAAATAGGATGCAGAACAGTAGACAAGAGGAAAAAATGTGGAAGGAACTTGAAGACACAGTCTTCTCAAGTTACCTCACAAAAGCCAGTGAAAGGCAAATTTTTCTCTGGCCACCATGATTACATGCTGTAATGCGATAGCCGTTGGGAGGCCTTTGCAACAAGCTTGTAGTCGAGTGTCACGTGAGGCACCGTGGGCTTCTGAGGTGGTTCGTCCCACTTGCTTCATTACATTATCTTTGAGAAATTCCAGGGGACTTGGAAATAAACAAGTGCGCAGTCATTTTGCTGCGCCTGGCAGGATTGGGCTGGGCTGGTGTGTTTCAAATAAGAAATTATTTCACGTGTACTCAGGGATTAGTCTATGTGGCTTTATACATTCTCCTTTCACAGATGGCAATGCCAGTAGGAATTATTACTATTGTTTTAAAACTCTGGTAATCACTTGCTTTCATGCCTTTGAAAGTATAAACAGCCTGTTTCAGGGGTTTACTTGCCACAGTTGTATTACTCATACTCCGTTTCTTGCTTTGTTTGATGGTAGAACACGTACACCAATGCAGACAAGCTTTTGGAGGCTGCGGAGCAGTTGGCTCAGACTGGGGAATGTGACCCTGAAGAGATCTATAAAGCAGCCCGCCATCTGGAAGTACGGATTCAGGACTTTGTCCGGAGGGTGGAACAGAGGAAACTTCTCTTGGACATGTCAGTCTCCTTCCATACCCACACCAAAGAGGTAAGATGTGCGTGAGGGAATTTGTGTATTGCAGAGGGCTGCAAGAGGCTGACTGAAAACTCGGATGACATAGAAAAGGCATCTTCACTGCACAGGGCTCATAACCAGTTCATTTGATGCGTATGACTAACTGTTGTAAAGAGGAAATATACTGTGAATGGAGCATATGTGTGATATAGTACACTATAGTATACTAAAATATAGAGGCAGCATATCTAACATCAAGCGTTGCTTAATTCACAACTAGAATGAATTGTTACAGAGCGAGAATTCTCTTGTAAGAGCGTGAGTTGATATTAATGCATTAGGTATAAACGTGATAGCAGTGTGATACGTATCCTCAAAGGGATTCCATTTGAATGTAACATTAATTAATGTAGCCATTATTATTAAGTGTTACTGGAAATGCTGCACTCTTTAATGAGGCAGACTTCACTTTTCAAAATTACGGTTAAAGAGCAAATAGCCACATACTGATACAGTGAATCAGTGAGGACCTGAATAAATGCTGTTCAGTGTAATTGAAAAATATCCAGAGATAAGGCTGTCTTGCCAGAGATACAGTGGACACGACATCGAATGAGAGGCCACTGGGGATGTAATTAAAGCATACTTCACATTTTTCTGCAAACCAAAGGCCATTCAGTGATGAGTGACTTTTAAAGATAGGGTTTCTGCTGAGAGATGGAATTAGTCAGAAGGGTTGTTTTCATGCTCTGCAGCATCTGTTTGCAAAAGCACACTTGATCAGAAAGATGTTCTTAGAAGGTGAAAGCTTTGCCTGTGTTTGCTGATTTACACGTTGCAAACAAGTTATGTATCACAGACATCAGTGTGTTGGGGAGCCTCCTTAAATAGAAGGTGTATGCACACCTTCATATGTGTGTGTGTACATATATATATATATGTATATATGGGAGATGGAGTTACAATGTGTCTGTTACAGCTGTTGATACATGAAGGTTTTCCTTTTGGATCCTGCATATACTAAAATCTAGTTACTTTAAGGTTGTGAATAGTACTATTGTTTCCAGAGTAGCTGAAACGCTTGCAGCTATGCTGGTTTGCTGCAGGGGAAACTTAATTAGTTATTTCCTCAGTCAAAATTATTTCATAACAGTTTCCTACTGTGATTAACCTCACTTCACCTAGGCAGGTGGTGACTAGTAACACAAAGATAGGCATGACTCCAGGAAGTTATCAGTATAATATGCTTTCTATCATCCAAATTTCTTCTGATGATTACTGGTACTGTGCAGCCTAATTTGGGGTTGGGAACTAGAGCTTTCCTGTGTGAAGGGTTTTGGATTGCAGTGCTATATACTCAGTATACTCACTTCTGCCCTTCTTCAACAAGAAGGGAATTTGCCTGCTCCACTCACCTGGTTTTCATGAGCCCTGCTTTGGTGTATAGAAATGCAGATGTATAAAAATGCACATTTGTATCTTTTGTGACAGCAAAATGCTGTTTACCAGATACTGCAAATAAACCCTGAATCTCTGCCTCATTGACGTTTAGCCACGGGACAGATTAATGCTGTGATGGCTTTTTGGAAAGCTCAGCAAGTACTTGCTATCAGTTTTAGGGAGATCCAGAATGTACAGACTCCGGGTGCCTCTCTCTCCAGAGGGACAGTCAAGGGAGCTGTAGCATAAAGGTGGGACATTGGCAAAGTCCGGGTGGACCCAGGAATCCACATTCATCAGAATGAATGACAGCAGACGTTGGGTTGGGTGCAAAGAGGCTGCTAAAGTTATTGCAGTCTTCAGCAGTTCCCCAATGTTGGAGGATGAACAGTAGCTCTGCAAAAGAAAGGAATTTTTCACTTACCCCTCTGCTAATTCACTTCTGTAGGGGCTAAACACTCTCATTTTCTGCAGGTTCACCAAGTTTCATTGTGTGCCACTACCTGACTCCTTCAGTGACACGGTTCTGCACTGGTGGGAGTCACACAGCCCAATACCTCATTTTTTTGCCAAAAATAATAAGTGAGGAAATCGCTGTGGTTATAGTATTTGTCTGCCAGCTGTAGGGATCCCCGCAGACACAGTGAAGTAGCCAAAGACTGCCAGGGGGGAACTGGTGCAAAGGGCAATGCATTACAGCAGGAGAGCCTTAGCACATGTTTGGATCTGTATTTGCCTTTTAATGCTATAAATAGATTGGCTCAAGTAGAAATGACTCATTGCTTTGCCTTGCTTGGCCCGTCACGTATATTGTAAAATGACGAGTTAACCAATGTAATTGTCATTCTGCAATATGAATATAAAACAGATAGGCGGATTCCTCAAAAATGAAGAAACACAGATGTCCTTCCTTTGTCGCCATGTGTATGATAGTATTATGTCCTTTCTCTGTTTCATACCAACTGCTCTCAGTTGGTTCCTCCCTGGGCTCGGACTAGGAAATGCGCCCAGCCCCGGTGAGACCTCCCGTCCTACAGAGCTGGGGTAAACCGAATGCAGTTTCTTGCTCTAGCCACTTGCCCACTTGTCCAGGTCAGATCTGCACCATTTTATGAAACTACTTAAAAATACATTCAGTCTATTTTCTGGGATTTCAGCCCCAAACAACAACGATAACCTTAGATTCCAATTTTAAAGTCAGGATTAAAGTCAGCAAAATTCCCTTTGAGTCGGTAGCAGTTTTAGTTGAGTTGAGGAGTTTGGAGTCAGATGTAAATTATAGCAGATGTCAAGGCAAAAAATTCTTTTGCTGCAGCAGTTAAATACAGGGAGATCTGAGATCCATTGCTGCTGTTTTAGCAGGAGGCGTTCCAGTTACAGTGCCGAAACATGCCTCCCTGATTAACCTTGCCCCTCCTACCGGCCATGCTGTGCTGGCCTGTACTATGCCCATCCAAACTCATCACCTGGCAGTGTTTTGGGGCGAGGAGAAAGCAGTTTGCCTGGCATGTTAATGTGTTTGATACCTGACATATTTTGCATTATCCTGGAAGGCATTATTAGTTACTGAGTAATAAGCATCATTATTCATTTCATCCTTTGTAGTTCTTAAAACTGTTTCTTAAACTATTAACAACTGTTTCTCTTATGTCCTTGGAAATGAATAAACAGTTCCCTTCATGTTTTCTTGGCAAGAAGGCAGGAAACTATGGGTGAGATGTATTTTTCATCCAAGTTTTCCAAATTCTCATTATTCTTGATATATTAATCTACAGAGACAGAACTGGTGAAAGGGAGAATTAAGTAGAAAGAATCGGTCTTACTGACATGGTTTTTCTGGAAATATTCTGAATACCTTCCTGCAATGAACTTGTAGCTTCTGACAGTCTTTCTAGCAGGGATGGACTGCATTTCTGATGTGATAATTCCCAGGCATGGATGAGTACATTGACTGTGAACTTCCCACTGCTTCACCTGCACTCTGCGTACCTCTTCATCTCCACGTGTGACTACTCAGATTCCCAGCACCTGAGAAGCTTTTAACAGCTCCCATTTTTAAAAAGTGATCTTGTCAAAGAAATGTTTCCTTTTGTCATCTCCCTTGCCAGAATTTCTTCAGGACAATATATAGTGTTGAATTAAGGAGTCACTTAAGTCCAGATATCCCATGAGCAATGAAAGTTAAGAGTGGCTTTTTTATACTACAGTAGACTTGAATCACTGCTCATTTCACGTGAAAGCATAATAAGAGGATTCTTTCTGCTGAACGCTGACTTATACAGCTGAAGGAATATGAAAAAGACTGTCAATTAAGCATAACAATAATTTTGAAATTTCTTTAAATGGCTTTTCTTAACAATACATTCAATAGGCTGAAATGATGACTTTCTGATATGGTAAAAAGATTTTAGAGGCATAAATTTAGAGCAGTCACCTAAATGATTGTTAGTGTCATAACTCATGAGTAAGGTAGTTGTCCTATTCCCATGCCTATAAGAGAGATGTTGTGTGTCCCACTGTCCTACAGTATTCATAATGCTCTCTTACTTTATCGTCAATATTTCCTACCCTTTTAGGCCAAGATATTCTTGATGGTGTGAGCAGAAACCTGGTATCTTGGGAATCAAATCTAATTCTCTGGTAGGATACGGCAGGGTAAAGTTATAAATTGTTATCAGTGGGATAAATGCATTCAACGGACTTGCACCCGAATCATTTTTCTCAGGATTAAGTGTGATTGAATTCAGGTTCTTACTTCAGATCTGAATCACTTATTGGCAGGATTGTCAGGTCTTGCAGTTTTATCACAAATTTCATGATAGTTGGTGTTTTTCTGTGAGCTCTCAGCTGCAAGGATCAAAGGATGATACAGGATTCTTGGCTGTCATTTCATTTTGTTTAAAAGAGAGTAGTTTTTGAGCCTTTTGAGGAAGAGGTTCCAGACGTGATGTGATTCAGTGAACTTCACTGAATTTAGATCCATTTACAGTAAATGGATCTTACCTGAACTACAAAGCAGTTCTGCAGTTGCTTCATAGCTCTTTGGGGCATGAAAAGCATGTTTTACCAGCTCTAGGTTTCTCGTTTCTCAGTGTGTTTCATATTACCGCTTTTATGTTGCATTGTGTCCAGCAAGACAGCCGCAAAAAGTAGGAGAGGCAGTAGTGTGGTTTCAGGCCATGTGCCCTGTGCTTTCTTGACCCTTGGTAGGTCAGAAGAGCAATAGAACGAGGTGCTCAGTTCTTGCAATTCCATGTGGAGCCTGACAGGTCCACCTGGCCCACAGAACGCGGGGATGAGTATGCTTAGGAAATATTTAATGTTGAGAAAAATGAACTGCCAAACTCTTAACATGTCCTTACTGAATATGTGCAAACTGGAACTTGGCAGAAGTCTTCTGAGTAACCAAATTTGGGCAAATTTTCACAGGGATGACATAATGTATATTCTTGACATCAAGGCTAAACCCTGCAAAATTTCAAACCCTTGCTTAAAAGCATGGAGGGTCTGGAGCATCTCATGTAAGCAGAAATAAGATTCCTTTTCTAACACAGGCGAAGCAACTCCTTTTTCCCCTTCCTCTCATTGTGGACCTTTTACTTCAAAATTCATCAAGTTCAGCCTTTGGCAGATACCTGGTATGGAAAGTTTCACTCTGAACAGCTTGTCCGATAAGGCCATGAGAAACCGAGAGCAAAGTCCTCAACCATTAAGTGTCAGGCAACTTCCTACATAGGCCTAAATTATTTGTGATCAGCCGGTCACCTTGGTCACCCCATAGATATCAGTGGGGTTACTCAAGTGAGTAATGGGAGTGGGTTTACCCTGTCAGTTAGGAACAGTAACAGTGTTTTATTGCAGGCACTGCTAACTTAATTTTACTTGATAACCAAGACCTGTGAAATTAAATTCTCTGTGCTTCGGTTGAATATTGTGATTAGGAGAGTATTTCAGTGCAGGTCACTGATTTTGACAGGGCTTGGCCCTCGCAAGTTGCTGGGAAGCAGGGAGCAGAAAGCTGATGGGGCTAAGGTCGGCTGCCGTTGACTCTCGTCAGAAAAGTAGACAGTGTGTATCAAAGTTAATCATGGAGCAAACATGACAGTGGTTCTGCGATATATTGTATAATCCTGTCATTCACTGTAAATTGACCCAGGATTCAAAGTTAATGTTACTGAACTTAATAATTTGTTGTTTAACTTTAACTGTTAATATTGACATTTCAGAGCAATCACTATTAGATTATTGAGAGTTGTGATGAAGGGGATAATCAGTTTAGCAATTCCACTGCTGGCAACTTCTAGAAGTCCTGAAAAGGTCTTGTTCTCTGAACGTCTGCCACAAAGTATTTGTCTTACACGCTAGTCCTGTTCTGGGCAGTGCCTTTATTCCTTTTCTCATATTATGGTCAGATTTAAAAAACAATGAAACCATAAAACACCAAAATGACTCAGACTATCTTGCTGCACATAAAATATTCGCTGACTGTCCATTTCACATCCCAGCACTTTTCAGGGTTAGAATGAAGCACCACATGCCTTGTTCAAAAGCTATAAATTTTGTTCCTTCAATATGATAAAATTAACAGCTGAGATACATACAAAGCAGCATACAGAATCAGACTTTGAAAATACCTGCCCCTCCTTTCACTGAAGGACTGTGAAACATCAAACCTTACGTTTATGGATCTCAAAAGTATGAACGTTGTTTTTGCTGGGAGCTGAATCAGTGTGGTTTGGTGGGGGGAGTATTATAAACAGAGAAATCACAGGTCAAGGGGGTGAAAAAAGCAAATGCTTTTATAAGGGATTAAGTAAATGCTGATTTATTTTTTTTAAAATAAGTGCTTAGTTCCTAAACATTCTGATATTCCCATGAGAGGTGGACTTGCAGGCAGAAAGCAGAGGACACGGGAGAGTGAAGTGCCAGAGCTGTACATACAGGTAACGAGTGTGCAGTCCTCTGCCTGGATGGCAGATTCCTTGGAGAAGACAGATAAGTTGCCAGCTTACTGTTATCATTCTGATAATTGGGGCTGTAGACAGGGCTCTGCTGGTCTAACAAGTGTTATTTTTGTGTGAGCTATGTAAAAGTTCACTCTGGGTTATCAGCAATCAATTACCATGAAGCAGCAAAATAAGAGCAAACCCCTCTCCAATTCCAGAGCATAGGCTGTGGCTGTGACCAAAATGCATTCACCGGTCATTCCCATTGGTGGTTTCTTTGCAGAGTTAAATCTTGTCTATAAAGCTACCAAAGGAACCAGGACAGCTGGGGTGGTGCGAGGTACCCCTCTTTCCTGTCCATTTGTTGTCTAGAAGCAAGTTTTTTTTCATGAAGGATTAAGAAGCTGGGAATGGAGAGAGCTGTGGAATCCTGGCAGCACATCCCGCTCTTGAAGCACAGCCAGACCACTAGTGAATAAAATTCTGCCATCTGTGATGGAAAAAAAATTGTGAAACAGAATCAAGGTAATAAGAATTACATGCTTGTAAATGCAGCCACATAAACCAAATATCAGGAAGTCAAACCTGCAGCAGAGCAAGGGCAGGCGCAAGGAAGAGAAGTTCTTTCCATCATTCTGCCATGTGCTAGCCAAAGGGCTCCTATAGACTGCATTTAAGTTCACACTTTGCTGTCTGCCTTTGTCAGGCCATTCACCAGCGTTTTTACTGACTGCCTGGCTTCACTCAAATATTGTCACTGGCTTTTGAAGGCCCTTGCATGTGTTTTGTGTGTTATGGAGGTGGGTCTCCAGCCCCTATGCCTTGCTCTCCAAAGAACAGTGGTTCATGCTGCAGCAAGAAGGGTGTTTTATGGGCACCTTTAAATAGGATGTGCCGACTCTCATAAAGTACCCTTTTTGTTAGTCATATTACAGCCCATTTTTCTGATTTCCTGAAGCTGAGGAAGATGAGCTTCTCCCAGTTCCAGCATTTGGGCTTGCAGCTTTTACTGCGGTGTACAAAGGCAACAGAGTGGGCAGCCAGTGCCTGTGATACATTGCTGTGCCTGTTTGCGTACTGAGTAAATCCACGTGTACCAAGTAAAAGCATACAGGGATACTCCTGTAATTCACTCATCACTCAAAAGACGCATTCTGTTGCGCCTTAAGTACATGTACATAGTTTTAAACAGTTCGTGTCAGCGTAGCGGTTCAAGTTGAAGGATCTAAAAAGACCTAATAAGACTCCTTAGAGGAAGGTCTCACTTAGCAAGTTTCAGAATAATTCAGAATTGCCACAAGTGATTTATTTCTGAGATTCCTGGGGCGTAGTGCACAAAGTTGCACAAAAGGCTCAAAGCAGGAGATCAGGGTGAGACTGCAAGCAATATGGCAAGTCACTGGAAAAAGTATAGAAGGAAGGGGTACTGCAACTCCTGTTTGAGAAATAATGAAATGTTTAGAATCAGTGAACAATTTAGAGGAAAATTTAATGGTACCTGCATTTATTTAAGTAAATTACTGAATTTTAGTGTATAGTTTACAGATATGGAAAGCTCTTCCTGCACCAAATTGTACTGTATTACACTGGTGTAAATCTGAGTAAATCTTTTGATGTAGGAAGAACTTCTCC
The DNA here is from genome assembly GCF_963924245.1 of Chroicocephalus ridibundus. NCBI lineage: Eukaryota > Metazoa > Chordata > Aves > Charadriiformes > Laridae > Chroicocephalus > Chroicocephalus ridibundus. The sequence continues at coordinate 11,717,858 of NC_086290.1, read as the reverse complement.
AAGCTTATTATCAGTATGATCAAGCGCAGAATTTGATTTGCTTAGTACAATTACGGCAGTTAATTACATCCAGATTCATAACTACAAGTATCTTATATTAAAATTATACCAGAAGAGAAACATGTTTTTGCAATTCATTATGGTAGCAGAAGAAGCACAGAACATGTACATCTGATTCTTCAGTTAGAAGCCAACTTTCCCTCCTAGAGTGAATAGTCCCTGAATTAAATTTACATGACCTTGGGCTGGGGATTTACACACTCCCTGATGTCAGCACAGCTACCCAAATCATGTTTCCCTTGAGAGGAGATTATTTTGTGCTATATCAATCTGGTCCATGCAGGACTTGGAAAAAGCATCAGATGTTTAGGCATTGCAAATCCTTTTGCCATAGGCAAGGTTACTAATTAAAAAGCAACAGCGTACAGAAGCACCAGATGCAGCCCAACCAAGGATGAATGTCAAGAAATTGGCGAGGAAAAAGAAAAAAGCAAGAAAGAGGTTAGGAAGAGATCAGATGGGTTTTTTTTCACAGAATGTTCCCTTTCTTTCCACTCGTCGTTCCTTCCCAACCAGTTTGGTGGAATCTGACAACATTACTTCTTGCAGCAGGGTGTCTCATCAGCTGTATCTTACTGTGGAAGTCGCATATCGTGGCATTTCATATGTAGTGTCTGGTCGTATCCCATCTTGTCACATTTTATTAGGTACGCTGTCACTGCATGACACTTCGCTGGTGGCATATGGTCACATTACAGCTCATCATTACATACATTGTTTTCTATGTTTCCGTTGATGTTTCCATGAGACCTTGAACGTGACTTTGGAAAATGTTGTTGAAATATGCTATTTATAACAACCGTCAGTTCTTTCAACTGAAACAGTACTGGATGCATTCTAAGTGTGAATTCTGAGTGTAACACTAGCTGATGAAGGTAATTGTGCTTAAAAGTCGTCTTGTCTCCACCACGTTGGTGCAGGGAAATCAAGGCAGAAAAGGCAATTTCCTAAAGGCTGCGCAGTGAAGCCAGATTCACAACAGCACTTAACAAGTGCTTAAACATAAGCACAGGCTGAAGACCTGCCATAACTTAACCTGAACTTGGGGTCTGTTGACTCCCTTCTGAATATTATGAAAAAGCTAGATGTTATGGCTCAGAACAGGTTTGTATAAGCCTAGCATGGTAACAGAGGAAAATCGGGTTGATGGACATCCCTCTCTGGAGCAATTCTGTTTGTGTTTGGTTCTTTTTCTCAACCTGCGCTTAGTTCTCTGCCCACTTACGCTACAATTCATGGCGTGGAAGCAGTGCAGATCAGGTGGGAAAAGAGGGTCCCCATATTTCAATGCATTCTGCTGTAGCCTTCATTGCCATGATGGATGTTCACATTACAGAGTTGGCTTGAGGATCCTTTTGGGGACAGGTCTACAAAACATGACGTTTCTCTGCCATAGTTAAAGGGGTAGAACAAATACCCTGGAAAGTTGCTTGTTTCCATTAATATCTTTGTTTTGACTAGCAAAAATGTTGTGCAACGCTAATTCTCATGGATTGAACTGACTGGTTCTTTGCTTTTCTCTGGTCTCATTACTCAGTGTTTTTAAACTGGTTTTGAGGGGATTAAAACTCATCTCTGGCATTTGCAAATAGCAGTGTATAAGCACTGGGTGTTTAATAGTTATTCTGAACATGCAGGCAAGATTTTCTTAGCAATCTCCTTAGGTTTTAGATTTTGTTTAAAGTGGTCCCTTGCTCTAAATCAGAAGCATTAATTTCTAGGTAACAGGCACAGATGTCCTTCAGACCTCCAGTAAGTGGTCTCATTAAGTGCTTGAGTAAAAAGAAGGGTATTGCATCAGATGAAATAGCTGGGAATAAAGAGCTGTATTGTCTCTTGGATGGAGGGGAAACTGCCTGTGTTTTATATCCAAGAAAGACACAGAAGTTGTTACAATGCATGAGAGGTGCCAGATGCCCCCCCAAAAGAAGGGGGGTGGTGGTAGTGTCATTCTTCTATTCCCCTGGTCTAATGATCAGAAGAGATTTGTTTCTCTTGTTTAAAGCCATGGTTACCTTGCTAAACAAAGCCTCCATTCTGGAGCCTCTATGGACCTTCAGCATGGATGGTTTAGGGCTAGGTTTTGCCTAGACTTCTGTGTAGCTGACAACTATAACATTTTTAGATGTAGTTTGCATTTGGGTTTTACCATTAATACCATTAGTATTTCTATATCCTATTAATCATACCAAAGCATAGATCAATTTGAAGGAAGCACAAAAATTATTTTTCTGTTATTATTTCTTTATTGTTTTCCAGGATTCTGTAGCTTTGGTTTAGTACATGTTAAGTAACACACTGCAGAGACTATCTCGTTTTCTGGACATGTGCATCGCTGGCAAGCTTAGTAAAAGTCACCACAGCTGGGTGTGGAAATACTGTGTTAGTATTTGAAATGTCTGCATGCATCTATATACGCCCCCTGTACAGGATCAGGTGATACATTAGCAGTAGTTTGGAGTCTTTATGTGAATGGGATAGGTGCTCACAAATTTTGCTCATGCTAGGAATAAAAGAAGAAAAGTCAGTTTCTACAAATATGAGGTAAAAGTTGTCCTGTGTAATATGTCAGATTTCCATGACAAATGGAAATGGTTCACTGAGTCTAAGCTAGGTAGCTCTTTAGGAGTAGGTCACAGCATGAATTAGGAAATGCACAAGGTGTCTGTTAATTTGGGGTTTTAGTATTCAGGGGTTTTTTAATCAGTTGAATAGGTACATTGGAATTGGACATATGATTTCTATTTTATGATTAACAGCTCTTCTGACTCTGGTGTTGCAGTGCCCTGCAGTTCATCTTTTCATTGCTGTGGCATTCACGAGTGGAGCTTGGTAGTGATTTATTTCAGGTGCTGTTAGTTAGTAGCACATAACCTAGGAGGTTTTTGAATCAGATTCCACTTGTAAATTGTTCCTGAAAGATCTTCCTAATCTTATTAATATTGACTGATTCTTTGTATTAGGATTTCCCAGGGATTGGTGGAATCTAAAGGATTAAAGGCCTCTGAGTCAAGGATGACCTAGATTCTGATAGATTTTATTATGTAAATCCTTACAATCAGAGGTCATTAATGGAAACATCTGAAGCTAATATGAGTTAATATATTTGAGTGCTCTCTGAAATTAATGAGCATTTCAGTTCCAGGTGAGTACAGTACAGTTAATGTTTAAGTTTTTCAAAACTACTTTGTTTTTAGAAACATTCTCAAAAAGTGACTTAGGATCTCAAATGTCTAAATCCTTTTGGCTGCTGCTGAAAGTTGGGTTCTGGAGACACCTTTGAAAACAGTTTTCCTCTGAAGTTGCAGTGGGGCATTAGAAACATTCTCCTCTGCCCTGTTTTACGTGATAATTTCAAGAAAACAGCAGATTCCTAACAGCAAAGCAAGTTCTTGATTTCACTTTCATTTTCTAAAGGAAATTCCCTGAGCTTTTTTTTGTTATCTTAAGTGAGAAAACGAAATATGACAAAGAACAGCAAGAAATTAAAAACCACTGGCTTTCCCAGCTCGAAACAGCAGGATGATTTATATGCATCGCCATTTTTCTCTTCTATATTTACAAAGTGCTCTATTACTTGAAGATCTGATAAGCAAAGAAAGTAATATTCCCGAACAACCTGGTCCTTTCCTGTTATAGTCCAGCTGTCCCTACTGTGTGAGTAGGTGCAGGGATCAGATCAAAACCAGGAAGATTCTGAATGTAATTCATATATAAAGGCATCAATGCATTTTCCTTTACGGTGGCTTTGCAGAGTTCAGCACCAGGACCTCAGGCCTCAAACGAAAAAGCTTTCTGTTTGGTTCTTTAAATATGGTTTCATTCTCTCGTTTATTTCACAAGCCTAACTACTTAATTATATTTGTTTCTTTTATTAATGGTTACCTTTTTATATTGTGCCTTTCTCCCAAGAACGTGAAAGTATGTAAATAACCTGAGCAAAGACATTCCATTTTAAGCCAGTAGTCGGGTAGGCCATTATGATTATGCTATTTATGAATAAACAGAGGCGTTGACCCAAAATATCCAAAGCTGACTCTGAAAGCCTAACTGAAAAGCCTTCAAATTAAGCATATGTTTTAAAGTTTGTTTTTCTAAGTCTGTCATGTAAGGAGGCAGTAGCAGAGGTGGGGACAGAGCACAGGCAGCTGCACTCTCCCTTTTCTGCTATCATGAGCAGTACTGGCACAGCTTGTGATTTGGGTTATTTTGGTTTAGATCAGGGTGATATCCTTGAAGTCAGTAGTGTGCGTATAGTGTAACAGTCGATGACCGGCCTTTGGGTTTGGACCCTGGTGGTGAGAAGCCTTGCCAGCTGGTGCTTAAGACGTCCCTCTCCTCCTCTCATTTTCCGTGGACATGCAGAATTCACGCTCTCAGAAGCAATGCTGCAGGATGGGGATCCGGTGCGCCTCGGTCTCAACAGAAACAGTTTTACTGGCTCTTGTGCCACCCCCACACGACGTCTGTCGTCTGCTTCGTGTGTACCTCCAGCTCCCTTTGAGACAAACTGCTTTGCAGCTCCCTGGGACAGCAGGCAGAAGCGCAGCCCCGCTGCCGCCACCACCGCCTCCTTTGACATCTCCCAGTGCAGCACTGCAACGTGTTGTTCCCCGCTCCTGCACTTCTCTGCTACCTTGCAGAATATACCAGCAGAATGTGGGTTAATGGGGCAGGCATGGCATAGAAAATCCGTCTCTCTGGTGGAGTCATTAGGATTTGCTGGCAGATTGCCAGTTCGGTTGTTGCAATTTTACACTCACTCTTCAGAGCAAGCTTAAAGGGGAAACCTCCATTCGCTTTAAGCCTTCACAGCCCACGAGAGGCTGCTGGGGTTTGCCTGCCACCGTCCAGATCTCTGATGAACAGCTGGCTGGAAATTCTCATCTAAGCGCTTACTCAAATGATTTGTTGTTGTTTTGAGATTGGTAGTCAAGACTATTTAAAATTAATGGGTCTGCATGGGTTTGATTGGTGATATTGCTGTCTCCTATGTTTGGATTTTCCAAAAGTCAAAAAGCAGAGTCTGAAGTGCATTTTGGAAAAATAAACAAAAAATCCACAAAACCAAAAACCTCCACAAAAGCTTCTGCTTGGGAAGGCATAGCTGAGCAGGTACAGTTAGGCTACAGTCAGTACCATACACGCATACCAAAGATTTTAGATCTCAGTTCTGCAACAGGCTTCAGCTGCATATGAGATTAATAGCACACAGCTCCTGAAAGGGTTAGGTTATCACAGCTGTAGGGTATTGTAATTTGTTACTTGTGTAAAGAGTTAATCAGAATAATATAATTAGTTATTGTCATATAATAAACTGAAATGTAAATTAAATTTGGAAAAAAAATACCCGAAATTATATTTATTTTATTTTGTTGCTTAAAATGGAATCTTTTTGTTTTGAGAAACTTCAGGTCAGTTTTCATGTGAATCATGCAGCCGCAGTTAATGCTTACTGATCTGGAATTAGAAAGCAAAAGGGTTAAATCTCAGTCCCTCTCTGATTTATATTTCCCTCCCCTCCTTCCCAGCTGTGGACATGGATGGAAGATCTGCAGAAGGAGCTCTTAGAGGATGTCTGTGCTGACTCTGTGGATGCGGTTCAGGAGCTTATCAAGCAGTTTCAGCAGCAACAAACAGCCACCTTGGATGCTACCCTCAATGTTATTAAAGAAGGGGAAGATCTAATCCAACAGCTCAGGTAAGCATCCACCTGGAGGACAGGTGTTGAGAAATCTGATGTATGCTGCAGTTTAGGTGTGCATAAATAGGGAGCTGTAAGTTAGGATTAATTGGTGGAGTTTATTAATTCTTTGCTTGTTTATGATTCTTCAAACTCTCTGAGTATTTTATTGAAATTGCAAGGAGTGATTTGTGTGGACTGATTGGAGTAGTCTGTGGGTTCCTGTTTGACAGAGAGATTATTTATAGGCACAGTGAAGTGAATTGAAACAAATACATTTCAGGTGAATATTTTCAGTTGGTATTTATAGAAGATTGTGAAATGGTTGTGAGCTGAGGCCTCGTGATTTATATGGTTATTCCTGTCGTAGAAGTGTATTCCTCTTAAAATATACATGTGTCTAACAATCTTCACTTTCATTTTGCATGCAGCACCCTTCTATTTATCTTTGTCTGTGTGGGGTTTATTCATGCTGTCAAAGAGGGTCTTACACTGCCAGTTCTGCTTGCATTATGAATTAAACCAGCTCATTTTACCTGATTTAAAATACATGAAGAGGCTGCCTTCAAGAAGTTGGGGTTTGTTTTTTTTTGCTTTCTTTGTAAGCGTAGTAGAACAAATGTTTGCACAGAGTACAGTGAGCCTGCACAAAACTTGGAGTTCTGAGATCCCTCTCACTTGTTCTTATTTACAGTGGTTTCCTGTGGCTTTAACTTTGTTGACAGCAGTGGAGTTTTCTTGCCTTTTAGTGATGTTACTGAACTCAAAACCAAGACCAATACATCGCTTATCCTTTAGATCTTTTTATTGTTACGCATTGCCCTTATCTACATATACATAGTGTGTATGTTCTGTATACATATATAATATGCAAACCTGACAGGTCTTACGCATTTCACCAGAGGCTGTCCCAGAGAGTTATGCCATCCTCCCCACCCTGAGCTTTCCTAATCGGATGCCTTCAGTTCTCACATGAGAAGTGCAGGAAATTGTGAGCCATGATAAGAAAAGCCTAAGGTGCTCTGGAGCAGAGTGGATAATGAAGGTCCCTGGTGGAGCTCTGCCCTTAAGAGCCCTCCTGGAGTCCCTGAGCCTTCTACTGCAGCCATGTGCTGGGCTTTCCTATATATTTATTCCTATCACCCTGGGTGTGGAGTCTCCTTCACACAGGTGAGCCTGCGTAAATGCCTAGTCTTGCTGTATGTGGCTTGCTTGTGTAACAGGGGGAGAGCGAAGGACCTGAGCTGTGGTATCACTTGTTGAGACCAGAGTTGGAAAGGAAGGATCAGGAGTAGACGAAGCTAGGCTCCATCCATCCATTCATCTTTGCTGATGAGATAAGTAGGAAGGAAACATGCTGTTTCTGGCAGCTCTAAGTGAGCTGCCAGAAGAAGGGGGTTTTAGATAAGAATGTATGTATGGCCAGCCATAATGGGTCAGTCAACAGTCTGCATGGCAATTTCCCTTTATGCAAATAAACTTTTTGAAAAATTTAGGGCATTTCTATGAAATCACACAAATGGCCGTGAAATTCTGGACTAAAGATTTTTTTGTTGCTCATCTCACCTATTGGCCTAACATCGTCTTGGCGTGAACACCCACAGAGAAGAGCCTGAAAGGGACCCTGTGTAAGTCCATCAGGTGGACTGTGGGGTGATTTGTGGGGTTGCAGAAAGTGTTGTGTTGAAGGAGTCCTCATGCAAGCGGAGGTATTGGCCTGAAGGCTTTTTGCCTGCACCTGAGTCAGTACAAAAGCTGCATGCGGGGTTGGAGATTGGCCAGGGCAATATTTGGAGCTGAGAAGTCAGTGGAGCATCAGTATGAATAGCAGCTTTTGGAGAAAGGCTGGTGTAGCGGCTGCAAGGTCATGCAGGAGAAGAGGTGAATTGGGAGATGTCATGTGGGACTTAAGTTTTCTTTAATGTAAACTTAGTCAATTCTTAGTTTCAGTCTTTGGAAAGTAAGGGTGGCCTTGGGTTTGAGACTTTTTTTGGAGTTGGTGTCATGCCTAAACATTTGTGAAATGCCAAGACAGGGTTTGTGGTAGCTGTATTTAACGAAGAAATGTTTTGGGGGTCTGGCTTGTGTTCTGGGCAGTGAGCAAGGTGGAACAGGGTGAACATATTTGTGCAAAGTGATCCCCTGCTTTTGATAAAGTTAAGACCAAACACAGAGAACAGTTGTCTGAAGGACAGAAGCCCTGAATGCACGCAAAGATTTGCAGAGCTGACCTGTCAAGACGATCTCTGATTCAAGTGTTGGTTTTGAGCACTCTGACGAACTGCAAAGCCTGTAATGTGATCCTGGACTCTTTCAAAAAGTGAAGCAGAACTGTGTAAAAAAACCATGAAACCCCTTCTGTGTGTGCCCACTCTGACAGCTTTTGGGGCTGCTGGCAAAAGTAAAGAACACACAGATAAAGGAAAGGAGGAAAAATTAGAATTGCTGCAATCTTCCTTAAACAAAGCATTGCATTTCACAGTGTGGATCACCTTGTACCTGCCGTGAAGAATAGCTGAAGATTGCAAACACTACAACAATGAAGAGAATAAAATACACTGCTCTTATCAAGCATGTCATAGCACAGCTTGAAACCAATATAATTATTGGGGGTTTGAAAAATTTTACATTTCTTGTCCTTACCTCTGAGAGAACAGATATTGCTTTAGAGAAGATGATTTGTGTAATAGCGCTCTGTCTCCTCCAGATTGCTTAGGAAAAGCTCAGCTGCCTGCACTAGTTAAATATGATGCCTGGGACTGCACTTCACAGAAGGTCTTCAGGGGCTTCAGTGACTGCATCAGGAGACCATACCTGTCAGGAATAAAACAGGCCTGGCTAGCAACACTGTACATGGTTAGCATTGGAAACACTTTTTTCACTCTTCCTTATCAATATTTTAGTGAGGTGATCATCGTTCTCAGCAATCAACACGAAGCAAGTCTTTTGAACTGCGTTTCCAGGAGTGCTGCCGGGCACAATATTTCTGCACATCTGTTAAAGGCAAAACAATGACTTGCTCCAGGGAGATGTGAAAGAACAGGAATGTTAGGGGCAAAAGAAAGACAGTGAAGAGTTATGGATCTTGCTTGCTTTCTTTACAGTAGTTCAGCATATGAGCTTTTGATGATGGGTACGTTTCACTAAGGTCTCTCCCAGTTAAGGCACTGGAAGTGGTTTCAGGAGCACAGCATTCGTTCTGAACAAACTCAACAGCAATGCACTAAGCCCAGTTTTATGTTCCCCAAAGTTTATCTGATTTTTTTTTCAATATTTTCCCTGCATTTTATAACTCTAATGCATAACCTTTCAGAGAATACTAAGGATCTTTTATGAATTCTTTCCCAGAATTTCTCATTGCCGGACTGAGCAAGAAATCTTGTGGTGGAAGCATCCAGTCTCAAAAATTTCTTTTTCTGGAAGGAGATCTTTCTCCAACCAGACTACAGAGGGATTGTCAAGGCCTTTTCCGAGGAGACTGTGAAAAAGTACCAGATTATAACATTTAATTTTTTGTATTGCATCAGCCACTGAAATGCAAGTGTGGCTTGATTGGAAGAGTGAAATGTTTAATGGAAAAGAATTTCTAAAACCAAGTGCACCTTTAGATCCTGTGAGAGATTATTCAACACCAGTCTTGAATAATTCATTGAATCATTTAGATAATATATGAATAGTAATAATCCTGCATTTGAATGAAGACATATTTCATGTCCTTTTATAGACGACAGGTGCTGACTGAAGGAAACAGAACTTGATTGGATGTGGGCTCAGATTAAGCTGTAGTTTCAGAATCTCACCTTGTTGTCTTCATTCATCCTTTGTACAGCTCAAATGTGGAGGCAGAGGGAGACCTTGTGGTCACCAAGAAGGTGAAAACACAAGATGACAGAGTGGGGCAGAAACCCTATCACCTGGAGAGAGTAATATTAGTGCAATATTCCCTTATAAATTGGTAGTACTTTCTGCGGAATGATGCTGGAGCATCTGAAGTTCAGTGTATCAAACATAACGTATTTGAGGAAAAAGAAGTGAAATATATCCAAAGAGAAAACTACTATGCAGTTAATAGTATTCTGTATTTTTAATTTTATTCTTAGGCTTCAGATATTCAGGCAAATGCTTTTTCTGTTCCTTCAAGACACATAATGAAAACAGAATAACACGTGTGTTTTGTTGCCTTAGAACCTCAAAGGTGTGTTTTAAACTTACCTAAAATGACTCTGTGTGTCAGCACCTAGTTTCAGTTTAAGGCATCTGTAAAAGGTTGTACTTTTTTTTTTCTCAATTATGCTCACTGACAGTTGAGTTGTAAGTTGTTTTGATCTGACCCCTATCATCTGACGTGATGATAATTTGCAAAAAGCAAAGTGTGAACATTTCAGTCAAGTTCTGCAGAAAATTACGACTGGTTTGCTAGGTGTTTATAGAGGGAAAACTCAACCCAGAAAAGGAAAATTAAAACAATAAAAACCTAAAAATCGTGAACACCCTCACACTCTTTTCCAGTGGGGATACTCCATGGGCACCTCTACTCAGCAGCACAGGCTAGCTGGCCAGAAGAATGGCTCCCAGGTGTGTTTGGTCCTTGTGGGACAATGCAGTGACCTGGCAGCATTACCTGACGTTTTGTTTATCTTGCAGTATTGTCAGCCAGTTTGCTGCACATGAGGGAGTTCATTGGTGCACAAATAGCCCAGTATATGCTGTTGGATTTGTAATTGTCCCTCCCATCTTCTCCAAGGCAGAACTGGTGATTGACAGGAAATACTGATGGTAAAACCTGCTGGCTTACCCACTCCATCATATTATCCTGCCAGTGCACAGGTCTTTCCAACAGTGTATTTGATAGGGTTTTCAGCTGGCTTGGTTTAAGTACGCCAGATAATGCAGCTGCTATCACATGCCTTTGAGCAAGATGGACAGAGAAAACGGTTGCATCTAAATCTTGGTGTAGCTGAAGTACCAAAGCCAAGATTAAATTATGGTTTCAGAATTTCCTTTCTGATTCTTGTTAAAACTGGGGGACGTTTTGTGCCACACTCGAGGATAAATTTCAGCTCTTATGTCTGCAAAGGCTCTTTGTCCATAAAGCACTCACTGAAAAAAAAAACACTGAAGACGTAACAGACTGTAGGTGAGCCTGTTAATAGATATCTCAGAGCATAAATAGAAGAGAAACTGTCAGGACCATCCAGTGTCCATGCTAAGACTTCTTCGGGTACAGTGAGCTGCCCCTTGGTCCTAGCCCCCTTCTGCTGTCTGTATATGAAAGGTGTAGATGCACCAGTATCTGACCTGTCAGAGGCATGTCTCATTTCACTTACCCTAGTGAAAAGACAAGTCAGAGTCCATCTTACAGTGTTTGAAAAGTGTTTTCCATCAGTGGAGTTTTTTGCACTGTATTCTATTGGTGTACTACATAATCCAGAGGAAATCAAGGCATCCCTACCCCTTGGTCTAAAATGCTGGCAATTCTGATTCAATTAGTCTGTAAGTAATAAAGCAAATGCACAAAATTAACTTGTAAAGCTCCAGGGGGCTAAATAGCACCTCTGAGCTTGGTGTAAGTGTCAGCTGGAGTAGGTCACTCTGTAGGATTAAAGGGGACTGCCAGCCAGTATCCTCAAGAGAGCCATGGAGAATGATGTGTCATTCTCCTCCCTGCCAAGTGTGTAAGGTCGCAGTGTCACGACACAAGAAAGGATGATCCCCTTGCTCAAACTTTGTGGATTTTTGCAGGATTTCAGTAAGTAGAATAGATGAGTGTTGCATACACCTTCCCTCAGCCCTTTGTGCTTGGGTTTGCGCCTCAGCAGCACACAGAATCACAAACGTGTAGTTCTTGCTCTTTTGCCTGCCTTAAAGCTCAGCTTTAACCATGCTCTCTGCCTTGCTACAGGGACTCTGCCGTTTCCAACAATAAGACTCCACACAATAGTTCCATCAGCCACATTGAATCTGTCCTTCAGCAGCTCGACGAGGCCCAGGTACAGATGGAAGAGCTCTTCCATGAGAGGAAGATTAAGCTAGACATTTTCCTTCAGCTCCGGATTTTTGAACAGTACACCATTGAGGTAAGAGCTGGCTGCGTGACCTGAGAAAGGTAGAGCTGTGGGAGAGGGAGTGTATGTAAACATACTCTGTTAGGATACACCTGGAGCTGTTTGGTTGTGCTCAGCCGTCCAGTGAGCAGGAGAGAGAGTTACAACCAGGTTTTAAATTCGGCACGTTGAAGCTAAAAATATGCTTTAGGATATACTGCTAGAATGCACTGAAATAGATTCGTGGCTGCTAAACTGACTGTGCTGAGGATCTGCCTGCTTTGCAGGGGAGCTTTATGAGATGCCCATGTTATAACTCTTTATTGACGCTAGTCATTCAGGGATTTGGAAGTTCTCTGTCACTTACTAGTGAGGTTTGTCTCTTCAGATACAAACATAGATGCATGCAAACAGATATGTGCTTGGCTTTAAACCACCGAGGGAAAAAAACTTGTTATACATGAAAGGAAAGGGTATTTAAAAGATGGGCTTTTTAAGCATCGCATTGGATTTTTTTAAAAAGAAAAAAAAAAAAGGGTGGGGGGAAGTTAAAATATATTTTTTTATGTTCTTATGCAAAAAAGGTCTTTCAGTTTTGTTTTTTGTACTTCTGTTTTGAAATCAAAAGCACTGGATGGAAAACTCATCAAAACATTAATGATTGGCTGGAGTCTCTTCAAAGTTTCTCTATCCAAGAATACCTCAATCTCATTAATTACTTGCTGATAGGAAATGATGCAAAAGGAACAACATATAAGTTAACTTGTACACAAAATCCATGAAAGTCATGTGTCAGCACTTATGTCCCTTCTAGGGTGTGTTCCTCTGAATGTATCCCACTGGTGCTTGTTCAGTTCGTGAAGCACCTTTAAGTGTTTTATGATGATATATTCCTGAAGGTATTGTTTGTAAATCTGCAGGTAATCTCAAGGTAGGTACTAGTAGTTAATGGGAGCCTTAGAATGCTGTGTTATGCTTTGTAAGTGTTTATTTTAAGGCATGGGACGATGAATTATAGTGGAATAAAAGGCTGGAAATAGAAGGTTTTAGGTGTCTCGATCTATAATTGGATGCCAGAGATAGAAATCAGTGAGGAATATCTGAGCTTTCCTGTTGTGACTGCATAGTTAGGTATCGTACTGAAGTCTGTTCCACGGTGCTTGGTATTGATGTAAATTAGGGTAGTTTCATTTTACTTACCAGTTATAGACAGCCTCCTTGATATTGAGAGACAGTTTTCTTTGTGAGTATGTGTGTATAAGTATAAACGTATGTATTTCGTGTCAGATAACATACTTTGCCTTAAGAATGCTACATTCAAAATTCAGGAGTCTGCAGTAACTGTAGGATCTCCTATATTTAAATACAAGATGTTTTGATACGATGGTGTGGCAAATGTTGAATAATTTAGACTTAATCTAAAAGATATAAATGGGGTGTTAATGCATATACTTGTACATACCTATAAGTGGCACCTGTGTTTTCAAAAACGAAGCAAAAAAAATGAAAAACAGTATGTGTTTCTGTAACACACAAATGTGTCTGTCGGCAGTATGCAGTGAACCCATGGGAGTCATTCATTAAGATCTCAGCCTGTTTCCCTGCAAATTTTAGGTCTGAACCTGCAAATTATGCTGATTTAGGTAAAGATCTAAAAAAAAAAATTAAAAAAAATAAATCACTGTTTTCAAATTCTTTTTCTTTGTACATAGTCTTTCAGTCAAAGATCTCAAAGGCCATTAGCACCATGGATTGCTTTACTGATGGGGCAAGCGAGGCATCCATGAGATGATGTGACTTACCCTGGTCCCCTCCATATGTGGGGGTAGAAATGCGAATACTATGTGGATCCCTCTGTTTTGTTTCTGCAGGAATCCTACGTCTGTGTATTCACAGACACATTTGGAGTGGCTGTGATACGTTAATATATTTAAAACTGGAAATGTGCTTCAGAGTCTTCTAAAATCAGATTAGCTAGAAAGGATTTTAAAGAAAATCACCACTTAGTTGTCACTGTACATTTGCTATTTTTTTATCATACGAACATCTGAATTCCCTTGGCAAAATTTATATTACAAGGAAATCTGAGAATGTGTTTCATAGGGAGTCTATGGGCAGATGATTTTATTTAGAAAGCTCCCTCTTTCTGAAAAATAGTTTTTATTTTAGAATAATTATGACAATTTATAACTGAACACACAATGAAAAATATATCTAGGTCAATATCTTAAATTTTATAAGTACATTTAGTGCTTAAACAAGAAAAACAGTTTGATAGATAATAAAAAGAAAGGCAATTTGAAATAAAATATTAAATGACACGCGTATGCTATGCATTTCAAACAACAGCTGAATTGGCTCAAATTGACACAATAATGATCCTTAGAAAGTAGATTGCAGTCAGTTGCCTCAGCCATATAATAAAGATTCCAAGTCACTAGGAAACTGTTATCAAAATTAACAAAATTATCTCATGCCATTGTTGAGAAGCAAAAAGATTTTTTCATCACCATAATTAAAAAACATGTAGTACTTCTAATTGTTGAGTATTCCAAGCTTTTAAGGGAAAAAGATGATGAAATTTAAAACAGGAAATTCAGTATTTTTTTTTACTAAAGAAGCTTGAGCTATGACTGGAAATGTATTTAGGTTTTAATTTTCCATAATAGCCTAGATCCTGCATAGATTAAGAATAGCGAAATAATGTGTACCAGTATGATTGTCAAATGAATTTCTCCTTTTCTAGCCTAGATAAGCCCCCTTCCATCTGTCCAAAGAGCAGTGCCATGTTGAACACGGCCCTAATGAAACCCCTTCACCTGCTGCCACCACGTTCTCTCCTTCCTGCAGTCACACAAACTATCTCCAAAAAGTGAGCCCTCCACCTCACAGACTTGAACACCTTTGTCCTCTTTGCTGCTTCTGGCTTGTCAAGCATTGAAATTCCCATATTTGCCCCTCAGGTCTGTGGTTTCACCCTTGGTTCTTGTTCTCCAGGGAATCCCTTAGGATGAGGACCCTTCCCTGGGAACTCTGATGAGAGGAAAAGCTTGCATCTCTCTAGTTAAAGCCAGAGGGATGCAGCTGTGGGAGCCCAACTGCTTCCGACAGCTTTAGGGAATGCTCCACGTTAGAGCTCAGTCTCAGAGAACAGTTGCATCTCTTTCCATCCAGTTTTGGCATCAAGCATTTTTGATTCTGTTAGCTTTTCCTACTACCCTCTCTCTCTCTGTCCCCTTTCTAATTAATAATGTAAACTGAAAGTATTAGGAATTTTTCATACAAATGGTGATTGAGCGATTCACCTTTTAGTTTTATTTAGAAAGTGTCTGACTGTCATTTCTTCTTTGGAAACTTTCCTGCTTTTACTGTTCTCCCCAGATATTAAAACCTGTGCCATAGATCACATAACCCTCTCCTTTGGCGCTCTTTCCTAAACTTGCACTGTACCCATCTGCTTTGGAGCCCTCCTGGTTTTTGAGCTTTTCTGTAATCTTCTCTTCTTGACAAAGGTTCGGAGTCCAGACAAACTTCAGAATTAATGATTACTGTACGAGCAACACTTAGTTCCGTCTATTTAGGCATCAGTGGACCTTTTCTTGTACTTCAGTGAAATCTGCCGACTATTATTGCGTTTTGTCTTCAGGAAAAGTATTTTATGTAAAGAGAAGCCACCTGCTTATTTCTTTGGCAGGGCAGACCAGCTGCCTTCATTTAGGACTTCTAAGGACTTTTAAGCCTCACAAGCAGGTTTTGTGTTATACTTGAGTCAAAGCAGGTTTGGCAGATACGAATTTGGGTACGAATCCACAGGCACATAGGATGTGCTGCCTGTTCTTTCTTGCCTTAATCTCGTTATATTGACTGATGTTTACACTCTGGGCTCTTGGGGTAAATTATGAAATCCAAACTATGACAACACCTGGCAACAGACATAACAGAAACATGAGAGAGCCTGGCTATCCCTGTGGGAGGCTACTCTGCCTTAGGTTTTAAAACCGTAAAATGACAACCCATTCTTTATTTAGGAAATGTGTCTAACTTTGTTGCCTGGTATGTTTTATTCCTTTACCAAGTCACTGTGCATTCCAAGACAACATGGGATCACTAGGATTATATGGTTGGTCTTTCTGTATGATACAGACTTTAGTTGAGTTTGTGCAGCCAACCAAGTAACTCAGGAGATTTCATGCCGTGTGAATGTGGTAGCTGGTCCACTACGAGGAAATAGGGTGTGAGACTTGAGGGCCGATAGCTGGCAGACATCAGCAGCAGTGCTGGTACCACACTGAGTACATTATATGTATGAAGCACAGTCTTATTCCACAGTTATGTCCTTGGCAAAATCTGGCAAGTGTGCTTTTTCCCTTGCTTCAGAAATAGTCATTTAAAGGCTTATTAACCATTATTTGAATGAATGCTAATATACAGTAAAACGCTGAGTAAATGCACAAAAGGCAAATGATGGTATGCACTGAATTGCAACCCCTAACAAAACTACTGCCGTCCAGAGTCTTTCTGCATATTTTTTCTTTGTCTTTTATAGAGAGATGATCAAAGTCACCTGTAGGCTTTAACAAAACTCTGTGACTGAGAACAGGAATGATCTCAGACAATACCTGTCTGTCAA
Organism: Chroicocephalus ridibundus; assembly: GCF_963924245.1. Classification (NCBI taxonomy): domain Eukaryota; kingdom Metazoa; phylum Chordata; class Aves; order Charadriiformes; family Laridae; genus Chroicocephalus; species Chroicocephalus ridibundus. The sequence goes on along the minus strand of NC_086290.1, from coordinate 11,701,441 downwards.
CAGTTGTTGCTTACCTCCAAAGAAACTTCCCTCTCCCTTTCCTAGAGTTGCCCAGCTCCTTCCCTTGTGTGTGTTGTTTTGTTTCCTGCAATGCATATGATCTGTGCAATGCTAGACAGAGCCTATGTACTGTAGTCTTAGAGCAGCGTGGTTCCTAGGCCAACACATACTTCTGGAAGGGCTTGTGGGGGTTCCCACTATACAATATAAATTTGATCTTGTATGCTGTTTGTTATCTTTCAAAAAGCCCTGTGATCACTAAAATCTTCACCCCCTGGACATCTAATTTTCCACTATTCGATCTCTTTGGCTCCATTTCACCTGCTAATTAAATTTTTCAGCCTTGATTTTACTTGCTGGCTCTTCTGACTGTTTGCATCCATCCCTGTGCAGGAGTTTAGAAGGGAACAGGAGTCAGCTTTCACAGTGGTTTACTTCGCTGTTATTTACAACTCACTTGAGGTTCCCATTCCAGGTTTATAATGCTATCAGAATCTTTCAAGTGAATAAGCTGCCTGTGTGAAGGTACAAGATGTTTTATAGCTCCTCACTGACTTATAGCTGACACTCAAATGTGAGCTTCTTTATTAGAAATAAGAGTTACATCGATCTTGAGATACATTTGAAAGAAAGGGAACCGTAAGAAAAAAATCAGCCTCTTCTGTTCATAAACTGGAATCATATAATTTCTCACGCTTAGTGAGCTTTTGTTTTTTCATTTCCATATATACCTAGTTTTCAAACTGCATGTCACTTCATTTTAAGGAAAGGCAAGCCCCAAGCTGTCCTGGGCACCACGTCTTTTGGAGATGAATTCCATTGTTTCTCTTGAGGTTTTTGGGATTCAGGAGCCAAAAGCACCAGAGCAGAATCATCACTGTGACAGGCTTTTCACGCTTCAATGGCTCAGGTCCCCACTAAGCCAGTGTGGCTTCTCTGTCTGTTGTCAAAAAAATGGGTGACAGTATTGTCACACTGCACAGTGTCAGCTGAAACTGAGGCCTGAGAAGAAGGAACAGCAAACTTTCTCCTTACGTGATCTGTAGAAGTGACAGTTTCACTCACCCTTTCCTGCCTACATCTCCTCCACCATACACCTTCATATTAGTCTGCTCGTAGATCCACCTATAGTGTCACATCCAGTCCTCTGCTCTTCCAGCCTGCTCTGAATGCTGAAGCAGAGTCAAGTGCTGTTGCCCCCAGGATCCCTGGTGCCCAGTCTCTAGGGTGTGCCTTACAAATCTGGTCTCCCCTACTCCATTATAACCCCTTTCTTTCTGCATTCACAGACACTCCCTCAGCATCCAGGAGTCAGAGTTACCTCTTTGTGATTCCTTCCTGGGTCATATCTGACCTCTGGTCTCATCCATCCTCACTCTCTGTTCATCCCAGCTGTATAGCTGCCACCTTTTTTTCTCTTGAGATGAGGTAGATGTTCCTTTTTCTTGACTCTGAGCTCTGTACAGATCTGCCCTGTGCCTGAGCGACTGTTCTTCCTCTCCTACCTCATCCCCATGCTCTACCCACTCTTCTCACCCTTGCTCCTCCTCCTACTTGCACCATCGTTTCTCTTGCAACCTGCCTCCTACATTTGTTTGTTCTTCCCAAGCGACTTTACTCTTTTTCACATCCCTCTCGCGAGCCCACTCTCTTTGTGTTGATAGCTTCTACTCCCAGGATAGAACTTTCTTTCCCTCCTCCTCATATGCCCTTCCTCATCCCGTACTCTAAAATATCAGCTCCTGTGTGATTCATTTGCCATATACCATTTAATTTCTTTTGCTTGATTCCTCATTTCCCCTCTCCACCTCCTTTAATTGGCAAACAAAATTTTCTGGTTGGCATTAAACAAGATGACTTTAGGTGTCAAACACTGAATTAAGGCCAAGCAAGCAGCATTCAAGGCTCAGCAGCACCATTTTGTAGAAAATCTCAGCAGCAGCCTCAAAAGAAAAGATACCTAGGATTTAGATATGAAATTACTGCAGATGTACAGCAGCTGCCGTAGCTTGGGTAGGCTCTTTGGCCTAAATCACAAGCAGGCTGCAGTGTGGGCAGGGCCAGACTGCTACTGTTGTTATTACTGCTTTTACTTTTCACCTGTGTGCCTCTTCTCTATAGCTCTCCTCTTTCTCCAGGACTGAAGATGAACACGTCTCTCTCCCTTCAGTCATGCTATCTGCTGGTATTGCAACACAATAAATCCAGGAAGCAGCAAATGCAGCAGTGTTGCAGCAGTGGGAATTTGGGTATATAAAGTTGATGCTTTAGGAGGATTCCTGCCTAAAGAGTACGTGGTCTAGACTGCGGTCGCTGTGTCTGTATGAAAAACAGACCTGGCTGACAATCTGTATATCTGTTATAGCCTTGTGATAGCAGCATGGAGCTCAGCACAAACCCAGTATTTGCTCGTGTGCTGTAAGTTAACTCTTGCGCTGCCTTCACTGCTCTGATAAGGATATCCCAGGTATCTCATTTAATACTAGATTGTGTTCACTACCAGCGTTAGTTCCCCTCCCGTTATCATGGCAGCAGGAGCATCTATTTCAGGCAGAGTGAAGAATTTTGCTTTCTAGCTCACTGTCAATCAATAGCTTTGTCGTGTCTTTCTCTCTCATTAGTACTCTGGGGTCACTTGACCTTCCTGTAGTAACAGAGAGCTGTTTATTGGCCACCAATCTTATATGACCTGCAAGGAAGGTGCATGGCTTTTTCCAAGGACTCAGCCAGAGTGTGTCTGACAATGAGGCATGTGTGCAGCTTTCCTTGGGACAGTGTGGGCACCTGGGGATAAGTCTGCTGCTTTTGCTAATGCAGAGCTGTGCGCTGCCGCTGCTGCTGCTCTCATGCCCCTTCTGCTTTGGTATGATTTCTCTCTCATGCCACAGCAGAGCAGAGCAGAGCTCAGGGCCGCTCTTGCGGCGGGGCCTCTCTTTTCTCAGGGCATGTGAGGGATGCTAAGGTCTATTTAGAATCACAAACACTAGGATGTAGGATGTAAAGTGAATAAACAAAAGAAGTGCTGTTGGTTCTTCCCACCAAAAATCTAGCAGATCAGCAAAGTAAATTCTAATCAGCCATTCTTCTGGTTCTGGGTCAAAATGGAATTAAACAAGTTCATGGCCAAGTGAGCCTCATTTATGAGACAATTCCTGACACAGGCCCAGCACAATTGGCTCAGTGCAATCACTCTGGTCTGATACAGTCCAAATTTCACCATAGATGTCAATGCCTGACCAATCTGTGAAAGCATCCGAAGTCTTTTTTTAGACTTGAAAAATATACATCTGTAGTTAACAGAGCTGCCTAATTACAGCTTCTTCCTGAAGAAAAATAAATCATTTTCCCTATACCCAAGTCAAACCAGTTAGGGACTCAAATTCAAACTCTGGGACCATTTCCAAATGGTCAGGTTGGAAGTACAGAAAACACTGGGATTTTGTGGCATTGGCTGTACAGACAGAAAAGGAAATGTCTTAATGAGCAAAGCAGCATGGTCTCTGGGATAGGGCACCAGATTGGGATTTAGGAAACCTAGGTTGTTATCACAGCTCTGCTATTGCTTCTTTGCCTCCGTGTGCTTTAGATTCCCTTCTTGCCATCTGTTTGTCTCAGTTAATCAGAGCAATGTACCCAGCCTTCCTGTACACACTTCGCCTGACAAATTTGGTGATGTTCCACCTCTCACTGTCCTTCCTCTCTTCCCCTAACCCAGCACATGGGATGATTGTTACTCCTTCATCAGCCCCCACTTGGAGGCAACTTCCCTCCTTCCTTCCTTCTCCCCTCCGTTGGTGGCTGTGCTGCTGGCCCTGCACAGCTGGCACTGGGCTAACAAGCCCCATTAAACCTGTCTGACTGTCCAGAGCCACTCAGGTGCAGTCTTAGCCCCTGGTCCTGGTCCTGGCAATGTGAGATGGAGCCACCTGGACTGGCTTTGCATCCCAAAGAGTTTATCAGCTTAAGTCCTGACTGCTCGTACTATCCTTTCCTCTTTAATTGGAACCACTGATTTGAACTGGGGGGTGCAGATAAGGGAGCATAAACCCTTCAGTGCCTTGCAATGGCTAATACGACTGGTAAATATTTAGGTGGGGAGTTTGGTGAAAGCTGGCTCCCGATATGAGCATGAGGAGCACTGGTTGCCTGGGAGGCACTCACGCTTAATGGGCAAAAGGCAGTACAGTCAGGAACAGCTATTTTCCTGTGCTCGAGTGGAAATTATTGTAGATTTAATGATAAAAGCGATGCTGCTCAGTGTGTCCCTTCCACAGCCAAGTGGAAAAGTTGCTAAGAGAAACAGCACTCCAGCAGAGAGATTTACTTGGGCAGTTTTGTAGAAGTGCTGAATCTCAGCCCACTTATGGAAACTTATTGGATGACCATGAGTCAGCAATGTGCCCTTGTGGCCAAGAAGGCCAATGGCATCCTGGGGTGCATCAAGAGGAGCGTGGCCAGCAGGTCAAGGGAGGTCATCCTCCCCCTCTACTCTGCCTTGGTGAGACCGCACCTGGAGTACTGTGTCCAGTTCTGGGCTCCCCGGTTCAAGAGGGACAGGGAACTGCTGGAAAGGGTGCAGCGGAGGGCTACGAGGATGATTAGGGGACTGGAACACCTCTCTTATGAGGAAAGGCTGAGGGATTTGGGTCTCTTCAGTCTGGAAAAAAGACGTCTGAGGGGTGACCTTATCAACGCTTATAAATACTTAAAGGGTGGGTGTCAGGACGATGGGGCGAGGCTCTTTTCAGTGGTGCCCGGGGACAGGACAAGAGGCAATGGGCACAAACTGGAACATAGGAAGTTCCACCTAAACATGAGGAGGAACTTCTTTACCCTGAGGGTGGCAGAGCACTGGAACAGGCTGCCCAGAGAGGTGGTGGAGTCTCCATCTCTGGAGACATTCAAAACCCACCTGGACATGTTCCTGTGTAACCTGCTCTAGGTGACCCTGCTCTGGCAGGGGGGTTGGACTAGATGATCTCCAGAGGTCCCTTCCAACCCTATGATTCTATGATTCTATGATTCTATGATTCTATGAAACAGTTGTTGATTCTTCCATATGTCCGTTGTCAACTCCCCTGATGGTTCAGCCCTCTGAAAGATTTGCATTTTCCTGTCCCAGGGATGACATCCATTGATGTAAACAGGATGGAGGGATTTTGTTTTGATCAAAATCCCACAATTGTAGCATCGTGGCTGTCAGAGCAAACTAATGTACCATATTCTTTGATTGGTTTAATCTTTTCTATTACTGTCACTTATGAATGCTGTTAGACATCGTCCTGAGTGCACATGCTTGGGAACGTTCACCAGAAATTGGGAAGTATTTTGTGAATCCTTGCAAATTTCAAATAATTATGTTTTAGCAACCTGAAGATCAATGCAATGAATTCAAACAGATGTTATTTTTAATAGCTCATAGAAAATAAAATTCTTCTGATTCACTTATGTTAGAAAGAGCAGAAAGGGCATTGCATTGAACTTTAGGTGTTATTGTCATGACTGTAGGAACCTGCGCTCACTCTAAATTCATTCCGTTATTTGTAGTTTGAAACAAGGTCAAGACCACCTCAGTTCTGATTAGTGTTAGCTGGGGATCTGTCTCTAAATGTAAATGTATTTCATAAAACCCTTCTCCAGCTTCTACTTTGACCATTTCTCCATAACTGTTAAACCTGCCAATAAGCCTCCACAGTCCAGGAACTCCAGCTACAACGTGTGAATGAATCGGAGGCTGCGAGAACCAGGAATGGGGCCAGAGAGGCTGTAGAGATAGCTATTATTTAAAGGTAATTGAGTGGAATGGGCAATGGAACAAGCTGAAGAAAAATAGAAGCCCCTCAGGATGTCCACGCTCTGCCTTTCGCCCTGCAACTGAGGGTCTAGGTTCTTGCTTGAGTAAATCTGCTTTTCTGCTTTTCTCAAAAAAGAGCCTAAAAACTGCTTATTTTTTCCCTTCTAATGCAAAGCTGTGTGCTCCCGTTTACTCTAACGTGAGAAGGGCTGAGAGATGGTCAGTTTGGGTTGCCTTCCTGTGCCTGCGTTGGATACAGTGTATGCTTGATGGAAAGGAAACCTGAATAGATAATTTTGAATCTTGGCTACTTAGGAAGTTAAGCATCTCACTGCACACAGGCACTGAAAAGCGCCTTTAGTGGGAGACAGAGAAGTTTTCACTACATCATAACATGCACAAGTGGGAGGTTAGATACCTAGTTTTAGCTCTCCTGAATCTAGCTATGAGGAATTGACCTATGAATCATAATTAAGGCATTTATTTAATACTTTAAAAAATTGTATTCTGCACAGTACTAGCCTATATACATCCCATTACCCCTTTTCCCCCTCCCTCATTCATTTTGACGAGCACGTTCCCTCTTTTTTGTCTCTACTAGCAGAATCTGGGTTGAGGTGAGACTGGACAATAGATTTTGCTTTAACTGAACAGGCAAAAGCAGAGAAGAACTTTGATACCAGTTGACTACTTGTGACCTAAAATATAAAATAGAGAAGATATACTAAATTGACTACTAAAATCATCAGATTGTGTGTTTCAATTAGGAAGCAAAGAAAGCAACAGAAGATTTTGCGTGTTCCCATGACTTATTGGCAGGTTATACAGGTCTTTGGTTAGAGCCAGGTACCATTCATGATTCTACTGGTGATTCACCTAGCCCTTGAGTATGGTGTTTCTGTGCTGCACTTTCCCCATCTGTAAAAGTGAATTATTTATATTCATTCCCCAATGTAAAAGCTTTCAGATCCATGGGGGAAAAAAGTTATACACGGCCTGCTCCCAAGTCCACTGAAAACAATAGAAAGATCCTTATAAAAGATTATGAAAGCACAACATCAGACTCATTGTACAACTGCAATCAATGCTGTGGGGGTTAACGCAAAATTTATAACAAAATATTTAGTCTCATGATGTATTTTCTGTGAACAATGGTAGATACTGTTTACAATCAGTTCTATCAATAATAATAATTCTGAAAATGTATTAGTTATCCCCATTTTAGGGCTTAATGGAAGCAGCTTATAATATCAATTCTATGAAGATAGAATAAATAATATTTCCATCTGTAATATGTAACATACAGCGTGTTGCAAAATGTTTTTAGAAACATTCAGGCCATTTGGGGATTATATGGTCACAGGTGTTACAAATTGTTTTGCAATTCTGTAAGCATTACTTCTTCATTTAAATTTGACTTTATTCAGAAGCATTATCTCTACCATCCATTGAATATAGCAGGTCTTCTTACAGTGCTCTTCGGAGTGTATAAGGGAAAAGGAAGGTGTCGGATTTCTTGTTGGACCAATAATTTTTTCATGGATCCTCACCTAAGCAAAATGTTTAGCGTGACCATTAAGTAGGCAGGATCCAGAGCGCGCTGAGGCTGTGGTTTGGGGGTTTCTGGATCAGAGTCAAAATGTGGAGTACTTTGGTGATCCAAATACAGTTTGAGAATAAGATTTTTCATTGGTCTTGGGTGAATACACTGTCTGTCTTCTGCCTATGAAGGTTACAGCAGAGTTGGATGCCTGGAATGAAGATCTGCTGAGACAAATGAATGATTTCAACACTGAAGACCTCACTCTCGCTGAGCAGCGTTTGCAGCGTCACACCGAGCGGAAGTTGGCCATGAACAACATGACCTTTGAAGTCATCCAGCAAGGACAAGATTTACACCAATACATCATGGAAGTCCAGGCTTCAGGTGAGCAGAACAATTTGATCTCTATTTCACATGAGAAAAAGACAAAAAAACAAATCAAACCAAAAAAATAATGCATATTAAGCAAAAATACCCCAATAAATACCAAATACATCAGCTTTTAGCATAAGTATGGGCAATACCTGTCTGTCCACTCCCAGAACTGTCCCACAAGTTTTGGGAATTCTTTGATTCAGGACTACATGTCAAAAATTGCTGTTTCTTTGAGACTGAAACTCATTGAGGAAATAAAACTGACTTGCAAAGTTCATTCAGAAACTGCAGGGTGGAACTTGTGATCAATTCCAAAGTGGATGGAGAGGGGAGGGCAAGACAAGTTACACTGGTAGCTGCTTGTCCTTGCACCAGCTCAGAAACAGGAGCTGCAGGGAATCATGAGTTACAGATACTTTAGCTGGCTGGTCAGACCTCAGGTCTGGATGAAGTCTAATCATTCTAGACTCCAGAACTTGTTAACCTTTCTGCAGTCAGACTTCATTGAGAGGCAAACTGACCAGTTGTTCTGGCTTCGTTCTGCGCAGACTTGAGTACCTTTTCCTTGTGCCACATTTCAGGGTGCAGACGTGCCTGAAGGGGAGAGAGAGGAGTGAGGGGAGAAAGAAGCTAGTTATCCAAGAACCCTCTGGGAAAGAATCCAAATATGAGAGCTCTGAAAGCAGTCATGAAGTGAAAATCTTGTTTCCAGCCAGCTCTAATTGGAATTATTTTGGATAGAAAGAGAATATGATGAACCATACAGGAATTTTCCTTTCCAGTGTGCACTTGAAAGTTAAAGGTAGCAACTTGGATGTAAAAAAAACCCCTTTGGCATGTGCTCTTAAATGACAGAATTGATTCATGTTGATGGGGACTCTGTCTGATACTTATACTCTGCTTCTCAGCAGTAGGATCCTATTTCTAAGACATCCTATGAATCAGGATTTTTGCATCCTCGCATTTTGCATTTGGAGAAGGAATATCATAATTCAGATTAATCACTGCATAAAGTCCAGAAGTGAATGTTACTTGTAAAGTGCTTTAACCTTCTTAAACGTCTGGAAAGAGTGCAAAGCAAGAGCAAGTCCTGTTCTTTCCCTCCCAATTTGCACTTTCAAAATAAAAAGGATTTTTATGGGTTTATTCTTTAGCAAACATTTTACCTCTAGGCACCCACCTTTAAAAAAATGTGGCAGTATTCAGCCTGATTTGGCAAGCTGCACTCAGCAGAGGCTTAAGGATTGCCACAAGAGTATATTGTGAACTAGACAATCCGTGCATTGCGTGAACCATGTGCGTGATCTTCTGTGAGATCTGCCCACACTACGCCTGGTCCTGTGCTTCAGCTCCCTTGCTTTCTGGGGTAGAAAACTTGTCCTAATACATCAGTTAAGATGGGGGGTTTGTGCATTTTTTTGGTGTTTTATTTTTGTTGTTGTTGTTTTGGGTTTTTTTTAATCCTGAAAGAATCGTAATATGAGTTGGAATCCATGGGGGGTAAAGAATATGATCCATAACAGAGCAGAGTTGGGAGTGGCAGTGACTGATTTTGGGGAAAAAAATAAATATTCTGTATTTGTCAAGAAGTTAGAAACAACTTCTTTTGGATTGCAGACAAAAGATTAGCAACTAAATGAAGTGACTTTTAAAATGTTTTTATAAGATTATCTAAGATCACTTTCTATGAAACCTACCCAATAAAAATCCATTGCTCCCAAAGGCAAGGAAGCAGAATCCTCATGGGGATGTAGAGTAAGTGTAGTTAATCAAAGGTAATGGTCATGTCTGCCGTGCATGGAATGCTAAATGCTGGGAGAATGGCGAAATAAGGGAGAGAGATTGCTCTTGGGAGCCTACTGTTTCTTATTTCAATAAAGGACAGTTATACTCCATAAAAAATTCATTTAGTTTTACTCCCTCTTCCTGAATCCTATATCATAGTCGTTCAGTGCATAAGTTAAGTGATGATTGTTCTTACTGGCAGAGCTGCGAACTTGCAGGGGTTCTGGGAAATCAGCTGCTATTGCTGCTTCCTATTGTACAGTGTCACCACTGCTACAATCAAAACTCAACTGAAGCCATAGAAGATAAAGCCAGAAAGAATGTGATTTTTCAGGCACATTCTACCTAACCAGGCACTCTAAATTGACCAAGTTTCCCCCCTTTCCTATAATTCTCTCTGAGCTTTATTCTTTTTATCATGTCACACAGGAAACGGATTCAGTTTTGATTACTCTGGCATTTGGCTTGGAGGTCTTTAAGCTAGTAAGTCTGTCAGATAAAATTACATCCAGGTTTTCCCATGCATGATACCTTTTTCACTTGGAAATCTCGTGGAGGTAGGAGAAGTTTTTTAAAAATTTGCCCCTGATTTTTGCGTGTCTGGTGAAGATTTGGAACGGTGATTCTTACCAGGCTATGGAGTGTCTGGAAATCCCTGTGAACGTTGTCGTGTTGGGACAATGCAGAGGTCCCGTGATGCACCAGATCAGACTCTGTGCAGATATTCAGGGCATCCCTACATGCGAGGCATCTATGCAAGTCCAGTATTTCCAAAGCTCCATACAGCTCAGAGTTCTGTTCCCATAATTCCTTCCATTACTCCACCACATGTGGGTGAGCCTGGTTTGGATCAGCCTGTTTTCAGCATCGGAATAATTATTGTTCAATGAAATGTTTGTTTCTATTGGGGGATATGTAAATCTGGAAGTCAGGTTGTATTTTCTGAAATTTTGCAGTACTTTCAAATTGTCTTCATGTCTTACTAAAATCCGTGTCCTTCAGGAAACATTTCCATTTAGAGACTATTACTACAGTGTTCTCAAGAGGACTGGACTTTTTAATAAGCCAGGCCTTTTTATTTCAATGAACCTATCTTCTATCTTTCCAGTTGGATTGTAGCTCTGCTGCTGATCACAAAGTTAAATACGTGGGCGAACATTCACAAAAATGGATATTAATTTTTTGAGTGTCTAACTTGATATGTTGAAAGTGCCTGGTGTTTCCAAAAGTGGCAGCTCGGACATTTCTGAGAAATCCATTTCCTATGGAAACTTTAGGATCATAATTCAGCAGCGATTTAACGCCTCGACCTGAGCTGCGGTGATGATGCGTTCATGTAATTCATTAGCATACGCACCTTCGTCATTCTGCTTCGAGATTCTAAAAGTAGTTACACTCTAATAGCTGATTAATTGATTGCACGGATTTATTTGGTTATAAAGTCCATTTGCATTGCCAGTATCATTGTCATAATGAGCACCACAGTTAGGAGTTGCTCATGGTTTACAGAGCTACCTTTTGGTGTCTTAGAAGCAATTTGTCGAAGTCAAGCCTGAAATACACTGCAAAGCTGATGCTGGGGAAATGTACGCAGTCCCTACTTGTTATGGGGAAAATTCAAAGTCCTTTTGTTTCCTGGCTATCGAGCTAACATCATTCACGTCTTTTCCCACCATTGCATTGTGTAAAAGGGAAATGCAAATCTATTTTGTTTGTGATGTCATTTATAGTTAGTTATAACTATAGTTTATATTGCAAGGAAGAGGATACTAAATTTTCCTGTCACAGGCTTTTAATAGTTCAGCCTAAGAACATGTTCAAAGCAGTTTCAAAACGGCTTTGTGCAGGTCAAAAAGCAATACCCCTTCCTTACACTGAATAGTATCTCACATTGCAAATAGTTCAGGCTTTGTAGGATGGAAGTTCGTGTGGCCCGGTACTCTTTTCCATAATATTTTTTTAGAACATTTTCAATTTGTTATCCTTCACCTGGCATCTGCTGCACAGGTTGAGATGTTAGAAGAAAATGGCAACTAAGTTTGGTTTATCAGAAAATCAGCTGTGCTTTTCAAAACACAATGTAAAGATAATGTGTATGAAATGTCTGAAATTGTTCAGAAAACGATGCTTTCTATTTTGCAAACCAATCTTGGAGAAGAATAAGTGCTCTCGCCGCGTGTGCTGGCACCGTAGAATAAATCTGCGTGACATATGACAAGCAGGAAAGGGCAGATCATTCATCATGGGGAGCGCAGGCTGCCCTTGGATAGCATCCCAGGCAGTTCACTGGTTGCTGCTGATGAGTTAGCACAATCCAAACCATACCAGCTGAGTGTGCACGAAGGAAAACTGTGCATTTAATATTGAATAGGTGTGGTGAAGTCAAGCATACAAAAAGCCATCATGTCCTGAGGATACGGAACCATATGCAGGCTAATTGTAGCAACAATGCCTGGTGTCTGGCAATTGAAAGGAACTTCACTCCCAAGAATAGAAACATATATTAAATTTCCAGTTCTAAATGGGAAGCCAGGGGCCATTCCACTTTGTTTGGTAATGAAGAAACTGTTTTGTTTTGGCTGGGAAAGGGAATAAACCAATGTGCTTTTTCTGATAAAAGAAACCAGGAAAAAAGGGATAGGGTCAATCATAAAGTCATATTTATTTTGTGTGCTGTCCTCCGTAGATATCGCTGTGAGAGAATGGAAATCATGAGTCTCCGAGGAGGATAAAGGGGAAAGAAAAGGCATCTTTCTAAATGGGCTTTTAAAATAGCGTCCAAAGCTTTTGTACAACAGCTTCTAATTAACACATTTCTTTTTAAATGTCCTATTATTCCATGAAATCAAATGGCTTTGGAGAAAAGTGTAGTGTTTTCTCAACTTTACTACAATCTCATTATTTTTATATTAGGTTCCTGATCCTCCCTGTATTGAGGCCAATGGCAAAATTCCAGTAGATTTCAATAGAGGAAGAGTTGAGTCTTTATTAGTTTATAATCACAGGGATTACAGTAACGTGGAATGACCTCATATTTCCTCCAGGCCAAACTTTCACAATCACGCTGATAACGTACCCAGTAATGCTATCGCACCAGTGTAATAAAGAAGGAAGATGTGAAGCTCTGCATTGTATTTCACGTAACCACTACACACAAGGCTCGTAGGGTCATAAGAAAATTCAGGAGGTAGGAAGGGACTTGGGAGGTCTCTATTTCAACCTCCTGCTCAAGTCAGAGTCAGCTATGAAATCAGAGCAGGTCATTCCTGGGTTTATCAATTTCATGCAGGATGCAGGGGATGGGGAATGTGGTACTAAGCCACTTTTTCTCTCTGGTATGTGAGGATTGGATGAAAGTCAGGCTGTGGAATAATTCTGAATGAACTATAGGCTGGTTTATACTAAATTGTTAATGATTCTCTAATGTGCCCAGATGGAAAAAGAGTTTGCACTGTGGAGTTCCATGGACTTGTAGAACTACTGCAGATCTGGCGACTACAGTTTGCTTCCTTTATTTCACTTTTCTATTTTCTTCCTCATCTTTTTTCTCTTCTAAGTTCTTTTCAACATGCATTTCTAAAGTATAAGTTAATGAATTACTGTAAGAAAGGGAGAGGTTTTCTTCCTTTTTTTATTTGATGTTCATGCAAGTTCTTAAGCAAGGCTGTGGTTAAATCATGTCCTACTAGCCAGATGCTGATGGGTGAGGTGGGCAATGATCACCAGAGAAACGCTACTTTGTAGAAAAACCCACTACTTTGTAGTGATGCAGAACAGGAAACTGGGAAAGCCAAAGACTACATGTTAGAATTTAGTGAGAAAGAATTATTCAGAGAGTTGCAAATCAATATGTTAGGTGGCAAAAAATTTTGAAGGTTGCATTTATAACAACTGAAATTTCAAATAATTGCAATGACCTGTCTCTCTGCATGTTGCAGGCATTGAGCTGATCTGTGAAAAAGACATTGATCTTGCGACACAGGTTCAAGAACTGCTGGAATTCCTTCATGAGAAGCAGCATGAGCTGGAGCTTAATGCTGACCAAACTCACAAGAGGTTAGAGCAGTGCCTACAGCTCCGGCACCTACAGGCTGAAGTCAAGCAGGTGAGAGGTTTTAACCACACTTAAGGGCCTTAAATGGGTTTTCAGCCATTACAAATATGCAAACTGCTAAACCAGCTTCTGCTGAGTCACAAACCTTTAGGTGAACAATCTTAATCCCCCTTTCCTCAACAGTACTTGATTTGCTGACAGATTGCAGCATGACCCTTTACAAATAACGAAGGGCTCTGTTCCCTCTGGTGTGCATGTATTTGGCTTCATGAATAGTTATGGGAAGTCTGTGCAAAACTGACCCCGTAACTTCTCAGCTGGAGAAGCTGCCTCAAACTCCCATGTGTTCTGGGAATATAATGATATGATTTGGGATCCAGACTTAAGCTGTTGTTGAGAAATGGCCCAAAGCAAAGGATAACTGAGTTGTGAGATCGAAGTATGACATTACAATAGTTTCACCTTTTCATTTATTGCTATACATCTGTTGAGCTGCAGGAATCTTTAACATCATCTGGGTGGGATAAAGTATTCTGTCTGTGGTTTCTAGATCCTTGGACTTCTTTAGCCATTTTAGTATTGTTACATTGCCTTTCTTCCAGATTTCATTCAAGTGTAGGCAGTTGTGTTCTGCCTCCCTAGGTTTCCCTGATGTTTAATTTGGATGACTCACGTTTCTTTGTTTTCCTTTGCTACACAGGATAATGTTATACTTCCTGCTTCCTAATCCATAGGTGGCTTCACACTTCAGTGTATGTCTGGATTTCAACAGAATGGTCTTGGTTTCGTTAGGAAAACCAGGAGCCTTTTCCAGACACCTGGAATATTTGGGTTTCCATTTTACCAGTACAAATGCAGGAGGTTTTGTGGTGTCTTTTTCCAAATACTGTAAGGTGTTCATGAAAAAGATTTGCTTCTTTGTTGTTTATTAAAAAAAATAAAAAATAGGCAAATACTGAGTGCTCAGTACCCATGATCGTAGTTATTCTTTCTTCAAAAGTGAATATTTGAGTGATGCTTTATCTGAATTGTTTTAACATAGCTAGCAAAAAACCCTTCATTCTCAGATGATTCTCAAGCTAGAAGCTGGCAGCACCAACACCAGTGCATACATTTTCTTTCAAAGTCCACTTTGGTGTGAATATTTTGCCAACCCTAAATGAAAGTAGCACAGAACTCTACTAAATTTTTTTTAAAATGTAGTCATTTTGCATTTGTGATAATTGAAGGCCAACTCCTCATGAAGCTCCAGAGCTCTATAAAGTGCTTTGACCTTTCTTCTGGGAAGGGAAAAAAAAAAAAAAGGAGACTCCGTGATATTCATAATCACCACCTTAATATGATTATGAAGTATATCCCTTTTTTCCACCTTCATACGATTATGAAGTGTATCCCTTTTTTCCATAGGTTCCCAAAGTTTTTTTACACACAACGTAGCTGAGCTTGGAGTTTTGTGCAGTAGATTTATGATGAAGTAGAGATATTTTAACTTATGATGGAAAATAGAGAGGAGTTGATATGTGTAGCAGGTTATCGCTATCTGACCAAGTGTCACTAGCCCACTTGACCAGGATGAAGTGCCAGTAGGTCAGCCCTGTGGCTGCTCCTGGAGCCATACAGTGGCAGTCTAGCACTCTCTGCAGGTACCTGATGTTACTTGTCTCATTATCAATTATCTGCTGGGCCTTAACAATTTTACAACCCAAAATCTAACCAAAGGAAATGGTTTTAGGACTGAACTATCTAATACTTGCTTGTGAGAGGAAAACAGCTGCCTTGAATTAGTATTTCCTTAACAGAGCTTAGGACCATCAGAGCCTTCATTACTGTGGGACCTTTCAGGAAACCAATAGTGAAGAGTCATTTTATTTTTTCAGCTGAATACTAAGGACTTCTTTGCTTATTAACCTATAAATTACCACAGCTACAGTTTCCCTTAGAAAGAGACAAGTTAATATATCTGTGCCCTATCTCTTTGGTTTCCTGTTGATGAGTCATATTCCCAACCGTTCAGTGAAATTGGGAAATATATTGATTTTGGCTTGTAGTTCATCTCCAGTCTGGTCCAGATTTCCTTCACTTTCTTTTCAGTGCATCTGAGACGATGGATGATCTCATTACCGAAGTGCTCTCACTCTTGTGAATCAGTTGAGATGTGGTTGCCGCAAGACACCTTCTGTAGCCGTGGTTAAGTTCTGCTGACATAGTAAAATTGGTCAAGGCTGCTACATGTACATGTGTTTGCATTTTGATATAATGGCTTATGGAAATACAAAGTCTTTTAACTGTCTCTATCTATTTAAGTCTCATTTACCAGGGATTTCTGCTTTATATCATATGCACCAAGGGTTCGAATGCCAAGACAATGAATCAAAGTTTGAGGCCATTAAAGCGGAACAATTCCAAATGAGATGTTCTGCGAACTGCTTTAGAGGGGAAATAGTATAGATCAGTGATTCACAAACTCTTTGTTATTAGGAAGGATCCTGCTCAAGACTGATTTCCCCTCATTTGAATCCCGCTCATTTCCGACAGAAACTACAGAGCTTGGATTGCTTACATAAAAGTAATAGCAGAATAGAGTTGTGGAGATCGCTTTAAAAAACAAACTCTCTAATGCTGCGCTTGCAGCTGTTTGGCTTCCCTGTCACCTTATTTTGTGTTTGTGTGTTTTATTTCTTTTTTTGATAAGTGTTGAACTTGACCTAATTTACTCCCAGATATCCTCACAGTGTCCCACTACACTTATTTTCCAGGTTGTTTTGAAATGTATTTATTCCTTTTCATGTGCTTGTTACCCATCCACTTTTGCTGTTTGGCATTAGATTCGCTTCCAGATGAATATGCCCAAAGGATGATGCGAAGTAGTCATTCGAGACACACTGAATATATTTGAGTATTTTCCCAATCTAATGTCACAGAGCTCCTGGAAACCTGATGCAGTTTTGAACATGGCTAAAATTAGCAGAAGATGTCCTTGCTGGTGGTTGTGTCTGGGGTAGTAAGAGCCTCTCAAAGAAGGTGCAAAAGGTCTAGAGTTGTAGAAGATTCACTTACAGCATTTTGCTTTTTAAACTTAAAAATCTTTTCCACTGTAACTTGACAGGTATCATTAGCAATGCCTTAAGTCTTTTTTTTAGAAACATCAAGGCAGGTGTTTGGACTACACTAACCCAGCAGACAGAAACACTGTGTGACGCAGAGCTCTCATTTCTTAAGGAAGTCTGCGCAAGAAGTGCCTCGCGCTCTGTTTTTCTTGTAAGGTCTGATTTGGTGCTCAGTGAAGGTGGCAGAGTTTTGGGGTATGAATTGTAGAAAAACTTGGTACTATTATTTAATTTCAGAGGAGCCATATGCAGAAGTACACTGTTTTAAGCAAATTGGAGTCAAAGGTGGGAGTTGTTTCAGAACTGTGGTGGTTGCCATGTTAGACAACCCATGCCTTGCAGTGAAATTGCCCTCCCGTGGCAAGTGGCTTTAATCTAAGTTGCTGTCAATGCGCTTTTCCTTCTTGATTGTTAAAAAAAAAAAAAAAAGCTGGGCTTTTAAAAAGAGTCTTTGGAGATGTATTTAATTCCAGAATTACTTAATCACTCCTTCTACAAAGTTGATAAAATCTGTA
Organism: Chroicocephalus ridibundus; assembly: GCF_963924245.1. NCBI lineage: Eukaryota > Metazoa > Chordata > Aves > Charadriiformes > Laridae > Chroicocephalus > Chroicocephalus ridibundus. Next base: position 11,684,268 of record NC_086290.1, on the reverse strand, counting down.
ATTTGTTGGAAATGTCTGTTTAAAACTCTTTTGCTGTTGGCCTGTCTGCACGTTGGCAGATAATGGTGAATCTATTAATACAGGAAATGATCAGAGAAGTGTCTTGGTGCTATATTAGCAGCTTCTATATATATTGTAATGAAAAGGTATTAGGTGCTATATAAGTAGGAGTCAATTTGTGAGCAGGTCTTGTAAACCAGATACGAATGCGTAAATGCTCTCTTCCAGACATTTCACAGTCTACTTACAAACCAGTGACACAATGAAAGGCTCTGCAGGTGACTGGGTTTTGCACTTACTCTTAAGAGTTGGGTATGCAACTGAAATTTTTCTTACTGTATGTAAACAATCCACACACAAAAGAAGAGGGGGGAAAAAAAAAATTAAGAGAAAAACATTACTATGGAAAAAGATGATGCAATCGTAAATGAGGCCCTGACGTTTAAGTGTTAGAGTTTTGGAAGTAAAATGGAATCATTATTTAAATTCTTTCAAGCAAATTTGCTAGTGCTTGGGTGCTCCATGGGCCTGGAAGGGGGAGTGCAGGAGCCCCACAGCGAGCGCCTGAACCCACGCTCTGGGGGAAGGCGGGGGGAGCACAGCTCAGGGGTGGCAGCAGCCTTGGTCAAGAAGAGTGCTGTCAGCATTGCTGACAAGATGTTGTCCATCGGAGCCTGACCTGAACTGCTTTACTCTGAATATTTTTTTAGTCAACAAGACAGTTGTACACAAGAATGCACATGTATCATTAACACTAGAAGAAACCTGGCTGCTTTCGGTTGTATGGTTCCCCTTCCTCCTTACTCAACCTATTAGCTTTTCACTAATTGAGTTGCTTTGTTTTAAGACTGAGGTTTCCAGTGATTTTATTACTATTTAGAGACTCAGCTATTTATGTGAAATCTCCATCAAAACCTCTGTGGCAGGTTTTGAAAATTTCAGCTCAAATGAAAGCTGTACCCAAGAGGACCCTGTCATGCCCTGATTGTATTGTTTTTTGTTGTGTTGTTTTTTAAAAAAAAAAGCTACTGCATTTTTATCATACATACTCAGTATTTTCTACACTCTAAATGGCCCAAGCCAGGATATATCACAGTATGTAAAATGTGAAAGCGTGTCTTGCTTTATGATGTCCTCACTTCCAGCCTTTCCCAGACACGGTGATCCTTTGGTTAACTTCAGCTTTTGGTACCACGTAGTCGGTAATAATGTAGCTTTCTTGTCTGATGGATTATAGAAAATGCCAGCCAAAAAGATTGCCATATGATAACCTGATTTCTTTTCCTTTAAATCTTTGTTGCATTTCCCACAGGAACAATAACACCTGCTGATGAAAGAGAGAAAGCTGACAAATGAAATCTTCCACGCTGTTGTATTGAGTAGAATGTAATTTTCCACAAATTAGGGTCAGCTACATGTGTAGATGGTTCCCCTTTCTTTCTCCTAGGGAAAACTCATTTTCCTACCCTACAGGGAACTGAATGGCTATAACTAGGGTGATACATGATGTAGGGATAAAAACCAAAACAACAGAAAATCCCAATTTCTTTCAGGCAATTTAATGGATCACTTGGTGAAAATGATGGCACAAAAGGGAAATTACCGTATAGACTGTTGCAGCAAAATCAGTTTTGGAGCTTTGTAAATCACAAGCTAAATTTAGGGCAGTGATTGGGCAGTCAGAATTTCCTGTGCATCTGTGAATTGAATTCGGCAACTTTCTGTCTTTATGGGAATAACTTGACACCCACACAGGTAGAAAATAGGCTTTGAGACAACACAGCGAAGAAATAGCACGTGTGTTCTGGGTGCTAATTTTCCAAACACGTCTTAAAATAGCAGAAAATGTTGCTGCTTAAATGAATAAATATAAGCTTGATAGATTAATTATGTATATTTAGGATTTGATTCTGCAGTCGTTACAGCATGCATTGCATGTCTACAAATAATTTGAATATCCCTGAGTAAAGCCTCTTGACTAACTATAAAATGCAAGGACTGGGATTTCTTCCTACCTCTGCGTGCAGGTGGAAACTCCATCTTGACCCCATGTCAGACGAAACCAGCTGTGTCTATTCCCTCCTCACCCCTAAGCTCTGACCTTTGTGTGAAAGAAACACAGGCAAGGGGAGCAGAAAGGAGTTGCGGGGTCCATGATTCCAGTTGGAATTTTGAAAAAGAGAGAGACCTTTATGTTTGATTTCAAATCTCCCTCATTACGCTTTGTGGTTTTGCCCTGGGGTATTTGCGTAGGGGAACATTCTTTTTTGTGATCAAACTTGGGAAATGAAAGCTCTTTGCTATCCAAATATCAGTATAAATACTTTGGAAGTTTAATTCTTCAAGGAATAACTTCTTCAGTAAGATCTTTGCCCTCTAAGAATTTATGTCATTAAGACCTTATCCTAGGATTTCTTTCTGCTCACTGATTCAGCTTGAGACCACACTGGGCAAAGTACGTTTTTGTTAAGCCAGGCTGAAAGATTTTCTGATCGGTGACTACGCAAACCTTCGTACTGAAGCACCTTTTCCATAAGTACATCCTTTCTTTACAGGTGCTTGGCTGGATCAGGAATGGTGAATCAATGCTGAACGCAAGCCTTGTCAATGCAAGCTCCCTCTCTGAAGCCGAGCAGCTCCAGCGAGAGCATGAGCAGTTTCAGCTGGCCATAGAGGTAACATGAATAAGTTAATTTTGTTTCTCCTTCCCAGGTGAACATCATACGAAAGGTTATCTCTGTGGTATTAATTGCTGCTTGCTTGAAGGAAGGGAAGGAATAAAAACTTTAAAAAATCAACTTAATCATTAAACTTGTAACGCAACCAGAGGTTAATAGTGAAATAAACTATTTATCATCTGCAGGTAATTCTTTGGCTGTCAGATATCAGCCTTCCCGTTCATGAAAATGACACTCACGCATCTCTTGATAATTTCTTTGGTAAAAAAATAAGATTAAAATTCGCAAAGCGATCTGAAAATGGGAAAAGTCTGTGAAGTTGGTTTCTCCCCACATCCAGAATTTGCAGATCATTTCGTAGCATTCATTTATGAATATCTTTGTTATTGGGTAGTGCTTTCGCATGAAATCTTTGTTTCATTCAGCTCTCCTTTTGTTGACAGCAGAAGAGACGTTCATTCAAACCCACATTCTCAAATAACTTTACTTTGAAGAAGAGGCAGGAGGGGCGATTTTTAAGAATTACCTGCAAAACGGAGCTTTTGCCCCTGCTTGCCCTGGAGTAGCACATCTTTGACCTGGGCCTTGAAAACTAATTGAAAATAACCAAAACCAAACCAAACTTTAAACTATGAAAATAATATTTCCATAATGGAGATTTGAAGAGATGCCTGATTTGGGGCAGGGGGGGAAGTGTCTTTATGCCTTGTGGTAAACTTTAAATAAGTCAATATACATTATAGTGTTGCTAGTAAGTATAGAGTTTAAATCTCAGCTAATGACCTATTTTGATTCAGCTCCACTCACACTAAGGAAGGAGCAGCTGTTGCAGCTCCTAAAGGAAAAGGAAGAAGTTTTCCATCAATTCTGTATGAGCTGGCTGGTACCAAGCTGTGCTGACCACATCTTGGCAGCCGTCACCAGACAGCGGTGGGGAACAAGACACCCACTGGCTGTGTTATCCCAGCTTGCTGCCATTGGGGAAGTGCTTGGATTTGGTGGTAAATGCAAATCACAGAGGGAGAAGAGGGTTACGCCACAGTAAGGGGAAAGCAAGTTTTCAAAGGGAGAAAACACTAGATTAAATATTTAAAGTGTTTAAAGCTCAATATGGGGAAGAGATCAGCAAAGCACACAGGGCACACTGTTCTCTAAAGGCATTCTAGATGTGGAATTGATTTTCAGTTGAAATCCTTTAAAGTCTATTTAAAACAAGTATTACAACTCTAACATCAGTAAAGCAGCTGGATATTAAATTTAACCAGTTGTTCTTGAACATCTTCCTAAATGTTTCTGCCAAGTATTAATCCTTTTTTTTGCTAATAGCTTTCTCTACATTGCATTATTCATCAGTGTATTACCAGATGATTTCAAGCTTCTTTCCAGGTTCAAGGATTAGATCATAAAAGTATCACATGAGAATTTGTCAGCAGCAGTTACAAATGGGATGCAGAACAGGGGGAGTCTTTGGGAGATTTCAGGGCTTCTGTTCAGAAGGTTAAAATCAAATACTGGACTAAACCATGCCTGAACACAGTTACCAGGAGGCTGTGAAGGGCCGGGGGCTATTTTCCTCTCAGCAACACACAGAGGAAGGTGTAACCGCCACTTGGCTACTCTAGAGGAGCTGGTGTAGGCTGGGGAATGGGACAAGATAATTCGGTCCTGCCTATGAAGTGGCTACTGAGTAAATTGGGGAACATTGGAGAAAATGGCTTGACTTCCCCCAGCTCTGCCCTTAAAGGTAGCACACTGTAGTTCTAATATGAGTGAACTGACTTTCATAAATGTGTCTTGTAGGGGCTGATATTTCTCATATCGTTCATGACATTTAATAAGACATCTTCATGTCTTCTGGGGCAGGAGAGGACAATTAGACACATGAATAAAGCTGTTGATGCCAGCAAACTGCCTGGCAAGAGTCAAGTCAGGGTGATTAGGCCCATAGTTGGCCAACTCTTTGATGTTTGCTTTTGTATCTGCAGATTGTGTGGGATGCAGTCAGCACTGAGTACGGGCTGGGTGGGAGCTCAGCGCAGCAGGTGCCTGCATCGGGGTTGTCAAAATGGATCCACTGGGAACCCCACCCCGGGTTGTTACCCAAGGGGCAGTAGCAGATCGGTGGAGCTAACCCATCTTAGCCAGTGCTTGCTTGTCCCAAGCTTTAATAACATGTTGCAAATGTGTGTGAATAATTGAAACTAAAATGCTTTGCAGAAAGTAACTGTTAACTGAAGATAACTCTCTGAAAATGTTTCACTCTCTCGCATCTCCATGCTCACACCTCGCTTCACCTTTCTACCATACATCTGGCACATCTATACAACCTCTCTTTCCTCACCTCATACACAGTCCCTCTTTCATGCCACTTCCTTACAGAAGACACACCAGAGTGCCCTGCAGGTCCAGCAGAAAGCCGAAGTGTTGCTACAGGCTGGACATTATGATGCCGATGCTATCAGAGAGTGTGCTGAAAAGGTGGCCCTGCACTGGCAGCAGCTTATGCTGAAGATGGAGGACAGGCTCAAACTTGTCAATGCCTCGGTGGCCTTCTATAAAACCTCTGAGCAGGTGAGCTGAACAGTGTCATATCTGTGCCATAGCATATTGCTACAGCCTGGGATTTAGCTCCCAGGCTACGGTTCGGAGGTCTTGCCTCTCACCAAGATCTGCGGTGCAGTCTTGCCACATTTCCAAAATCTTGAACTGTTCCGAATACCTGCTCTGCCAATACCACTAGGGAGCAGTGCTCATTCTTCTCCCTTTTCCTTGAGTAATCCCAAAAGTAGGAAGAGTGTGGCTTCAGTCAGCCCTGCTTGCCCTTAAAAGCCACCCTTTGTCTTTTTACATATGTTTGCATGTCTACATCCACACATTAGGTGCGTACAAACCTTTCTGTCACCTGAATAGGGCCAGTGTTGAGCCCTCTGGTGACTCTCAGCTGGTAAACATCAATATGAGTGCACTCCAGGATGTCGCAGCGCTGGTAGGTGTGGATTTTCTACTCTGACCCTGAGTGCAGAGGGTCTTTTGCCAGCAAGGGATCTCACAGCATTGGCAAAATTAACTGAAAGGACATTAGCTCCATTGGTATAGAAATGCTAAGTCACAAGTGGAAACCAAAGTTCGAACTAGTCAAAAGCGTTTCTTTGACAAGTATTGTAACAAAACCAACCAAACAAAGGCAGCAGTTTGCAATAACTTTCACCTTAAAGTTTTCAGTGAAGCAGTGTAATTCTTGAAGTTGTTTTTTTTTCAGTTGTCCCCTTTCCAAGGGGAATAATTTCTGAAATCCCACCATTTTTATCAAGTTCTCATGATACCAGAGTATCTGCTTTTCCTTGAGAACTGCTTGCAATTAATTACCTGTTACTTTGTGAGCAGTACTAGCCAGTGTTTTCGCTAGTAGTTAAACACCACCATGGTGAAAAAGATGTCAAGATATGAAGGGATTTCTCCTAAATCTGTCTGCAACCCAGATAATTACAGCAGTAACCATTATACGTTAAGAAAACTTTACTTAATTCCAGATGTCCGTGAATTGCAAAACACATTCCATCTTGGTGCTGGTACGGTGGGATTATTCATCCCTTGCACAAACAGGGGCCATTTATACTGCAGTCAGTGAGAATTAATGTCATAGTGTGGATACTGGAGTAGCCTTGCCTGATGTAATTTACTGCAGCCAGGCAGTTCGTCTTAGCATGGACATTGCAGGAACCTGTGGTTTTATACAAAAGGCAGCAGTGATTTCCATTAAATTTTCTATTGTTATTATCACACAGTAAGTTCCTCAATTAGAGAACCAGACGTGGGAAGTTTTTTTTAGCACAACTAAACATATCATTATGGAAAGTGATTATTTTATCCTTAACATCGAGGCTGTCGATGATCCTTGGGCCACTTTTTGATGTCATTTATTTAATGCATTTTTAAGATTGTTTAAGATTAATTCATTCCGTATAATGAATGTCTTTCACTGTGAAGAGTTTCAAACAGATTTACAGCTCCTGATGCATTCAAGATTGAAATGAATTACTGCTGGTAAAGGATAGTGAGAAATGAAAACCATTAAGGAATTCATTAGTGCTTTAGACAGTCAAATACAATGGCCAAAATACGCATAGCCAGTAATTTATCATTTCAGTCTCTCTTCCTGTTTCCAAGTCATAGACAAGCATACTGCAGTGCCCACCAGTTTGTTCATTAGTTGTGTCTATTCAGCAAATGTTTAGGACCAAGATCATTCACTCTTTGAATGCCTCATAAACTCACTGCTGCAGGTAGTCTGTCGTCTCCTCTTGGGCTGCACGACTGATCTACGGTCCTTAATGGTCAGCTTCCTGACTGGATAACAGTAGGTTGAGTAATTTACTGGATCCTGAATTCTCTGAGTATCTAGAAAAAGCAGATAAAAGGGTGTAGAGGCTGTCACAACCAGCCGAACTTTTTCATGCCTCTCTTTCCCAAGTATACTATGTTCTTGCTATAACTGGTGGAGCCCTGGTTTTCAAATAGCCCAGTTTCTCTCTGCATTCATTGACAGCCCACTTTATATAAATTTCTGTCATCGTCTTAAAAGAGAGATGATATTTGCATGTGCAGGACCCATCTTTTCTGAAAAGATGTGAACCCCAGGCAGTCCATCTGCTTTAATTTTTTAAGTCACAAAAGTTTTCAAGAACTAAGAAGTAAAATGGAAATGTTTTTCTGTGCCTGAATAACACATGGGGCACTTGCTCTCAGATAAATGTTTGAGGGTGAATGCTGGTTTGCAACCAAGCAAGAAGATGATTTCAGATTGTCAAATGCATTACCTCCTTGAGCAGCCTGGCAGCAGGGTAAGTTGGTCAGTTCACCAGTTTTAAAACTGAGTTTGGCGTGTTCATGAATGGAGTTACATGAAAACGGCCTGCACTGGTGGGGGGAGGATTGGTGGGTGACGCTGGAGTCTCTTCCAGACTATGCTCTTGAGCATGTAGGGTCCTCTGAATTACAGCTGTGTTCATATAAAGGTTGCAGGAGTGAGCGAGGAAAGGGTGGACATGGTTGCTGGACCTCCAGCAGTAACTGACTGGATCTTGAGTAATCTCAGCAGTGAAGGGTGTAGGAAGAGCCATCTGGGAGAGAAAAGGAAAGTTCCAAATGGTCCTGAAAACTTTTGCACTTTTTTTGATGTCTGCACAGGCCGCTAAGAGTCATTCTCAGGATCTGCAACACAGAAGACTCAGCCTTGTCTGAGGCCATGGCACACACAGTTTCCAGACTGTTTTGATTTATTTACCTCATTCCCATTATTGTACCAAGATTCAAGATACTTGTGTAAGCCCTGTACAGTGGAACACCTGCATCCACCTGTGTTGTGACACTGATTTAATGTCTGTTGATTTCCATCAGTCTTTACAAAAGCTGTGTAGGGAGCAACTAACATGCAGCTGAAGAGAATTAGTTCCAGCTTCAGACTTTGTTTCGGGAAAGTATTTAAGCATGTGTTTTTCTTTAAGTATGTGCTAAGTCCCTTGACTTCAGTGGGATTTAAACACATCTAAAGCACCCTTCCGGAATAGGGATTGTTTCCTGACTGATCCACTGGGACCAACACCGACCCCTGCCTTGATTCAACCTTTTGAGCTTCCCCCTGATGATCCATTGGAAGAGAAGAAAGATTTATCACCCTTAAACCAGATGAATTGCATCCCAAACAGTAGAGATCCCTATGGGTCAGAGAACTGCTAGATCATTCTGTCCAGGGCCTGTTTCATACCCGCTTATCCTCCGTGCCAGGGCCCATAGTCTAAAGCATTTAGATTTGAAATGTCATTGGTCGTAGACTTTTACTGAATATGTTTCTCCTGATTATGATTGTAGATAACTGAATTGTTGTTTATGGGATGTTTCAGGTGTGCAGCGTATTAGAGAGCTTGGAGCAAGAATACAGACGGGATGAAGACTGGTGTGGGGGTCGAGATAAACTTGGGCCGGCAGCTGAGATAGACCATGTCATCCCTCTGATCAGCAAACACCTGGAGCAGAAAGAGGCTTTTCTCAAGGTTTCATTTTATTTCTCTAATAAATCGGGAAAACTCCCCATTAAGTAGTCAGTTTAAAGCAACGTTGGTGAGTTTGAGAGGAGGGTTTGAGGTGTAATTCCTGGCTGGCTGTATAAGCCCTAGGCTAGTTTCACACCGTGATAGTAGGGGTAATAAGCATTATCATCAATGCATATCTCAGAGAGATGTCATCAGGACTAATTAGGTGGTATTTGCATTGCACTTGAAGGATGTTAGTTGTGCTGGTTCAAAGTTCAAATTCTCATGATTACATATGATGAGCATTATAAAGGACAGGTATTATACGGCATTTTGGTGTTGGCTGGCTTATACAAGCCATCCAGCATTTCAAATTCTGTCCTCCAAGCCAATAACTGAAGAACTACAAAAACTGAAGCAATTGTGTCTGTGCAGGGCAGCACCAGGATGGAGACGGAGATTTCCTCCTGCCTTCCAGGTGCTGCTTTGTAAGAACCGTGGAGCTGACAGGCTGACAAGTCAACTGACAGCCAGCCTCCCACCTTCCACTAAAACTGATTACAACATGAAACTACGCTTGCAGGCAAGGCTTAAGAAATTATGCTGCTAGATTGTACGGTTTTTGAAACAATGAGTACTTTTCTTGAGAGATGGGTTAGCTTTGGTTAGATTGAAAACGTGTGATGTACTAGCTCTTTACAACCAGTTGCTTTCTTATTGTCATTAATTTACTTTAATATGTAAGTATCAGCCACTATATTCAAAATGACTTATGTGTTTTAATACATTTATGAGGCTGCTAGTTTATTACCTGAGTTTATTGCCTCTTAGCTGAAGCTCTCGTGTTCCCATATGAAAGAGAACTCCTCCCTGCAAAAGAAGCGGAGAACTCCCTTGGGTCCCCTTTGCTCTCTTTGCTCATCTTCACTGATTCATTTTGGTGGGGGCTGTTTTTCTTAGGCCTGTACACTGGCACGAAGGAACGCTGAGGTATTCCTCAAGTACATTCACCGCAACAATGTCAGCATGCCCGGAGTAGCAAGCCATACAAGGGGGCCTGAGCAGCAAGTGAAAGGTTGGTGCACTGGTGCAATGACAGCATTGAAGGTTTTGGTTTCTTCCCGCTCTACTGTGTGGTTATCTTTATGTTCGTGAACATGCTGAGAAGACACCTTAAGTTTTGCCATCTGCTGTTACTAAAATGATACACAAGCCCGATGCTTTTAGCAATGGTGGTGAGCACTCTCTGAAAGTGATCCCTCCTCTGCTGGGCATGAGTTCTTATACAGAACTCTGCTGTTGCAAGTGGTGATGGGGGGGGAAAGGAAAGGGGTTTGAAACATGCGTTCTGCCTGGCTTCTCTTGGCAGGAGAGTCCATGGGAGTGACACTGTGCCATCCCCCATCATGTAGGTTGTCAGCCAAAATGATCAGGCACTGTTTTGCCTTAATATCTAAAAATGCATAAACAAATAAGCGTATATCAAATACAAGGTCTAGATGCATCCTGTTGCTACTGAGCACTAGAAAAAAATTAACCCCAAACTTGTTTGTGCCTAGGATGGATCTGCTATTTCTTTTTGTCCCTGGAATCCTATTTGATGTCCTACCACATCAAACAAAAAGTATTTGTAGTTACTTTCCTTTAGTCAAAGAGCACCATTTACAATCAGCTGATACATCTGAGATGTTTGAAATATTTCCACTCCTCTCCTTAATTAAACAGTCGCTAACCTGTGCCTAGCAATGCTGCAAGGTACTGATAAGAATGAGCAAAGTGATTCTGCAGAAACAAATCATTTTTTTAATTATTATTATTATTGGCTTTCTTACGAGCTGCAGAAAGATACAGGTTTAAAAGCAGTGCAGTTATTACATATGTGGGAGGGATGGGAACTTTGGTTAGGCACAGAAGATGAAAATGGTGCTACTGAAAAGATTATTTTCCTTCCTTTCTTTCAAAACTAGTTCTTCAATGTTAACATGACTTTGTTCAACTTTTCCCTGCTACTGTGTCAAATGCTTGTTGTTGCTGTGGACTTTTGTTCCCTACAGTTGAAAATCATGGGAAAATTAATTAAACCCTGACTCAGCAAGCCTTTAAATATGCACCTGATATAAATTTGTGAGTGTTCCTCCCTGAGCTTGTTTGAAATTACTCACTTATATAAAAATCAGCTTGTACATTAGTCTTTTTCTAAGCCAAATATGTCATTCTTAAACTTGGTGAGTCTACCTACAGAAAATCTTTGAAGTGGACACTTTAGTTCAGAATAAAAGCACTATTTAGTAGGATACTGATTGTGCTTCCAAATCAAAGTCATTGATACAGAACAAAGTTTTATTTGGCATAAACTGTTTATGCAGAGACCTGATCTGGGGCACCAAGTCGAGCTTCAAGTTCATTTTGTCATTCAAAGTTCCCTCAGCAGGGACTGGGCTAGGTTTTGCAATTAACTTAATATTACAAATTTTTTGACTATAAGCAGTGTCACGCTTGTCACTGGGGAGGGATACATCCAAATCTGTTTGCTGCCACCGGTTTTGATACATAAGCAACAAACATCGGTACATTCGGAAAGGGCTTGGGGTGAAAAAGGTTATTAATGGATACTATAAATGACCGTAAGTCACTGTAAGCGGTTGAGAAGCTACACTCGGTGTTTTAATATAAAAGAGCGTGGCTGCTGCCCGGGCTGCGTGTGCCTAAGCCCCCTCTAGTGGATGCTCGGCTTTGAGGATAATGCGGGAGGGCTGCCGTGCCTCACCTGCCGAGGTAGCTCCCAGCGCTCCCTACCCAGCCATGGCTGGCGTGAGCCACGCTGCTGCCGGCTACGCATGACTTAGCTCGGTTTAGTTAGAAAAGCTCAGGTTTAACTAAGGCTTATGTCACTTACACAGTGTAGATCTCTTGCACTGTCTCTGCGTGTAGTCTTTTCGGTTAAACTCATGATACTTTTTAAAGGGTTAAATCACACGCTTTTATCGAGTTGATACAGCCTGGCTGAGCACTTGGGTTTTGAAGAATGCGTATGTCCTAGGCTCCAAGGAGGAGCAGGTCTCCTGCCAGTTTCTTCCTGAATCTAGGTGTCTGTCACATCCCCATCACACAGAAAACAGTTGAGAGGACCAATACCAGGGCTCAACCCAAAACTGTAGCCCAGCAATAACTGCACAGGGAGCAGCACACCAAGTGTCATCGGGCAGTACAGCAGCACGAGAAACCTTAGCAGGTATTTCCAACTAGGGGCTCAGGTCTGAATTAAATTCAATCATGACCAGAGCTCATGCGTGACAGTAGGCTTCAGTGCCAAGTGCTGCGTAGCCTGTGGCCAGAGCAACAGACAGGGCAGTAAAAGGGCAACTTCTCCTACATCAGCCAGTACTAGACCCCCGAAATATGCAACAGAAGAGAATGAAAGAACTATAAATCAGGTACCCCAGTGTATTTACTGCAGTAAATTCCAAACTCTGTTCTAGCATCTCCTCCTTTACCAGATAACTTTGCAACTGCGCTTTTTTGTTGGTTTTGTTTTGTTTCGTTTTTTAAAGCAGCCCCTTTGAATCAATGCTTGTTTTTAAGAAGTACAGTCGCAGTCCAGGCAGAGTGAGTAAATTCAGCTTTTTATGGCTTATTTCTGTATGCACTCAGAATCACTAATCATGCAGATGTTTTCCTTTGCCCTACAGCCATTCTGAGTGAGCTGCTGCAGAGAGAAAACCGGGTCCTTCACTTCTGGACCCTGAAAAAACGAAGATTAGATCAGTGCCAACAATATGTTGTCTTTGAGCGCAGTGCCAAGCAGGTAGTGTAAAAAAACCCACTTTGTCTTTCTGTCCTGGCAGAGCGTAAATATTTCTTGTATTCGTGTAATGCCTCTGTGTGGGGTTCCTGTTGCAATCTCAAGTTGTATTTAAAAACTGTGATTTTTGAAAACAATGTAGATTTTTAAAACAATTTAATAGAGTTTAAAATCCCAACAACAAAACTCAGTATTTTTGACAGGTCAGATTAATTTCCGGTTTTGTTAATTCATTTGAAAATTGTATAAGAGCAAAATTGTTTTATTGAGCTATTACTGAGTGAGAAAACTGCTTTCCCTGCATGCAGATTTATCTGTATATAGGTAGAATTCCCTACATTCCTTTTTCTCCTCAGAAGCACGCAGCACCTTTTGTATCCTCTTCTACCTGCTTTGATTACTGTATTCTTTTTATGTGTTCCTAGAAAGTGTTTTAGTATACACTGTATTAAGTCCCAATGGATTTGATATCCTTTATTTGGCAGATTTTTTTGTCAGAGGATTAGTTCTTGAAATACAAAGACTGTTTTGTTTTTCCTTTTGTTTTTTTTGACATTCACAGGCCTTAGACTGGATCCAAGAAACAGGCGAATATTACCTCTCTACTCACAACTCCACAGGGGAATCAGCAGAAGAAACTCAGGAACTCCTGAAGGAATATGGGGAATTCAGAGTACCTGCCAAGGTAAACAGTGGCTTTAATCTAATTACGGCATCTGCCTTAGTCTGTGTTTATGATCCTGTTTTAGTGCCTTAAATCTCCGTAATAATATTCTCTTGATTTTGTGTTTTCCTCCTGACATTCCTAGCCCAGACAATAAATGTCTTTTGAGAACTGTGATCTTTCATTTAGCAAGGCATAGGCACAAAAAGGAGGTTTTGTCCCCCTTGGTCTGTACTGAATATGAAGCATTTTTATTCTGATCAGAAGGAAGAGAAAGTCCATTTGCATACAGAGTTCACAGCAACCTAATGAGACACTAATTCAATTCTCGAACAATCTTACAATAATGGTATAGAGTAACTAATTGATCTGAACGTATCCAAGGTCATCTTGGATTCCCTGCCTCTTTCTTCTGTCATTACAACCACAATTTCTCTCGTTAATTCCAGCTGGTTTGATCACAGTTGATCATTTATCTCATTAGAAATAAATCTGCTGATCCCAACAAAATACTTTAAATAAATGGGTTTGTAAACTCTGGGGTGAACGTTTTTTAATGCAAAGCTGCATTACCAAGAATCTATTAATTTATCTGGAGCAATTCTGAGAAATCTGGTGGGGTTTACAGAGGAATGGTGATTGGATCTGCTTCAGACAAATTAATTCAAACCATAGGTAATTCACAGACACTGAATCCACAGGGGTATTAACAGTCACTGATAAAGATCTAAATTGCAAAGTCGAACTGCAGCAAGACCATGGCTTTGGTATTACGTAGCTTCATTTCACTGTGTCCTGAAATTGGTCTTCTGTAATCCTCAAATTCCTCATTAGGCTGTCCATACTTGCATGGGTTTGATTCAAAGGCTTTGTGGTGTTCTTGTCCCCTTCCTTTTTCCTTAGCTTGCATGTTTATGAAAATGGGAGATAACTAGCAGTGGGTGGAAGTTAATGTAATGAGACAGGACCAGTAGAACATTCCTTTAATAGTACTCCTGGCCTCTAACCATCCATAATCGATCCACCTGAAATCGTATTCCAGGTTATAATTTAATTTTGATCAGAATAATCTTGATTCATCCTGAAGTTTCTGAACTATTTCTGCTCTTGACTTAGCCTAGGATTGAGTTTTTGTTCCTTATTGACCATTACTGGCCATTCCTTACACTGACGCATCTTGCTCCCTAGGGCTCTAGTAAATCACTTCCCTACTGCTGACCTAGAATATTTTCACTGCCACATGCAATCTGGTAAACGTATGTCACTCCCAGACTGATGTTATTCTCGAATTAAACTGTAACTAAAAGCCTTTCTGATCCAAATAACTTTCTGGCCAAACCAATCGTTTGGAAAGCAAAAACACCAGTAGCTTTTTGGAATGAAACACCCTTTAAATATAACAGGAAGTCGGATTTTTATTTCTCCATACCAAGCGTTGCTAAAGTACTCAATTAATTTGTTAAGATGACCTCTGATTCAGCTGTTAATTTATTTTGCAGGTGAAATTTCTTGAATTTAGTTTGGTGTTTGAAATCTTCTAGATGTTTTCTGGTCTGACTTGCATTTGTCCGCTTGTGGCCAAATAACGTCAAGTACCTGAAAGTATGTCTCGCTTCAGGCAGAGTGGAAGTTTCTCCTCATCTCTGAAAAGCAACTTGCCAGTACTTCTGGGGATACAACTGAGTCTCTTTTTGCTTTTGAGAATTAACGTGTATGTTACAGCTGGAGTGCAGCCTGTACAGTTGATATCTCAGTTTTTATAAGCACTTTGTACTTGAGTCAAACATAGGGCCCAGGCGCCTTCAGTTCCTAGGATAGATTTGGACTCTAAGCTAAAATTTATAACTAACTCTTTTGTGCCAGATTTGCACAGACTTCCTCAACATGGAAAACCATAGTGACTACAGGGCAGTCAGAGCCCAGGTAGAATAGAAAAGGTTTCTGGAAGGTTTGGGGTCTCAGGGTATGTTTCAGGAGTTCAGGCAACTTTTAGTCTGTAATGCTCTAACTAGAACTAAAATACTGTGGGGAGATTTTATAGACGACCAGAAATTTGGATTTAAATTCTGTTTGCTTCTGAAACAGAGTAGTAGTGACTCAAGCTCACTTCCTGGGCTGATATGTGGTGCATTAATGACCTGCCTACACCGGTCTGCAGAACCACCTAGGTATAGATTCAGAGTAACTTGGTGTATTTTATGAGGTGTGATTTTTTTTTTTAAATCCTGTCTTCTACTCCAAGGCTCATAAAAAATAAGTTTTTGGTTATGGGAAGGAGGCATGTCTAACTTCCAGGATGTTTTCCTTATGTGTTTGTGTGTGTGTGTGGTTTCAAAAACCTGACTTTTTCTATCTCCTGCAGCTTCATAAGTGTCCTTGTAAAAATTTCATTCCTTTCGTATTTTACTGGTCAAAGTTTAAAGCATCTGATTCTGTATAAGATGAAGTACAGGCACTCTTTAATGATGCATAAAAAATTGTGAGCTGCTTCTGACTGCTGTGTGAATTAAAAGCAATGGAAACAATAATGATGCAACGTAACCAAGGACCGTATTTTGGGCAGCAAACAAAGGAGAAAGTGAAGCTCCTCATCCAGCTGGCTGACAGCTTTGTAGAAAAAGGACATATACACGCCACTGAAATTAGAAAGTGGGTCACCACCGTTGACAAACGCTACCGTGACTTCTCTCTCAGGATGGGGAAATACCGCTACTCCCTGGAAAAAGCCCTTGGAATCAATACAGAGGTACTGTAAGTCCGTGTCCTGCTGGGGTTTTATACCAAAGCTGAAAGTCACAAAGAGAAGTGAAGGTTATGGTATGAATGCTCCAGGTTACTGTGTGTCCATTAGAAGCACTTTAAAACCTAGCCAACTCACCTAGCCAAGCTCGGAACTGTTTCTGAAGAGAAAAAGGTTTTTTTATGGCAGATCGGTGATATGAGGAGGAGGCGGAGCAATATCAGAGAGACTTTCTAAACAAATGTTTGCATCATTCTCCAGGAGACCATACAGCTACTGGGAAGGAGAAACACATTATTTGAATAAAAGTCTGTGTTAATTTTAGCATAAGCCATAAATCCTACTCCCACACCATTATTTTGAATCAAACGCAGGCTTTGACTGTAAGTTTCCATTCTCTCATCCTTTAACTAACCAAAAAATTGATCCCCAACCTCATCTCTGAGCTCTTTTAGGTGAAGTAGAGCAACACAAGAGAAACAAAAATTAGAACCTTCTGCTATTGCCTGGCCGCAGTATTAAGGGGGAGTGCCAGAAACAGAAATACTTAAAAACATTTCAGTCAACCGTCCTTCAAAACTGAGTATCAAACAAAGAGGAATAAATTCCCTCACACCTTCAAGTTACCTTAAATCTACTGTTCCTTGTAAGGGTCTCTAGTTTACACAAAGTTACTAACCACAGTCTGGAAGTATTTCCATGGCAGAAGGCCATTGGAAGTGGGGATTGTCTCTGTATAGTGCCCTACTGTATCAGGCTATTTATGAAGTCCCATACTAGGCAACTCATTTAGATGTGAAGGAGCAAAGTAAAATTTAGACTTTTGTTGTCAATACCTGTTTCTAGATAAGCCTAACAGTGAAGACTATAATAAATCTTATAGTTGGTATTTTTTTAAGATTTCTCTCACCTTCTCCCTTCTCACTGTACTTTTTCTAAATCTCTTTGAATTTCCTGCTTTCTGACATTGTATCTTTATCTTACTTTTGTCCCTTCTTATTCATGAACATGCTGCATTTTGCACAGCAGTTGGGTTACAATGAATTTAAAATCTGTACTGTCACTTTTTCTAGGATAACAAGGACCTAGAACTAGATATTATTCCAGCAAGTCTTTCAGACCGGGAGGTAAAGCTGCGAGATGCAAATCATGAAGTCAATGAAGAAAAAAGAAAGTCAGCCAGAAAGAAAGAGTATGTCCCCAAATGCTTACAGTCTGCCGTGACACATTATCAAAGAATGATTCTATGATATTTGCATGACCAGAACTGACTGACAGTCCTGTAACTCCTTCCAGCTGTGGAGCTATTGAGCTAAGTCTACAGGCGTAGGGCAGAAGTTGTGACTTGTAGGCTAGAGAATTTTAGGAAATACAGGTTGAATTTCTTTTGGTTTTAATCAGAAGTTACTTTTGGAAAGGGAAAGGACTGAGTCAAGCACTTTGATTAGACCCTGATGTCATGGAGGTATTCATTGCCACGATTTCTTTCCAGCTGTATGTGAAAAGTAAAATGAACAAAAAAAAAAAAAAATGAAAACCATCTTTATATGTCTTGGTATCATTTAAACTCCAGTGACATCCAGAGGAGTTAACTGGGTTAACAAGAGTTCACTTCAAGCGTACGTTCAAATTTCAGTGGGTGTAGAACTGAGAGAACTGGATATATTTTATACTAGAGGAAATATTTGGAGAGTTCTTGTTGTACTTAAATCTAGAAACAGTCTAATTTCACAGTATTTTCTCTTAATTTTTGTTGAGAATATTCTGGAAAGCATTTGTATGCAGGATCCTTCTCAGCCCTCTAAAATTGTCACTACAGTGCATAACCTTGATAAGAAACCGTTTCTACTTTAGGAAACAGTGGTTACACTTGGTCTGCCTGTGGCACATTTTCAAAACATTGGGCATTTCAACTTTGAGATGCCCAGCCTCAGGCACTACAGATGCGGTTTCTGGGCTTCCCACCAGTCTGGATTTTCTCCAGTTGGATACCAAGCTGTTGAAGCCTCTTCAAAGTCATGCTGTCTCCCAAATCCACCTGTATTGCCACTGAAGGTCAAGTTTCAGGGTGACTTACTGTTGACTGTTAGTGAAGATGTGAGTGTTGTCAGTGAATCTCAAATCCTTGCTCCTGGGGAAAAAACTTTTCTAAGAATCAGTTGACTGTTAAGGATGGGCATGTAGATAGTAAATCATACCTCAGGGTTGCAGAAGTACAACATAACTAGAATTTGTCACAGAAAAGATACTTAGAAAATAACCCTACAGAGGACTAGACAATGAAGAGATATTTCATTCCTGGAGCTGAAAGGTGCAAAATGTAGCAGCTGAAGGCTTAGAGTGGAAGTACGCTGATTCATGAAGACAACAGGAGGCTGTTTTGTTTTCTGTTCATTGTACAAATGCCAGTCATGCCCAAAACACCTGAAAGACTTTCTTTCTTTCAGATTCATTATGGCTGAGCTGCTTCAGACAGAAAAAGCTTATGTCAGGGACTTACATGAATGTTTAGAGGTAAGTTAAGGCCCGGGAAGTCTCCAGTACTTTCAGGAAGGACATGGTATCCTTTGTGGTGGTGATGTTCGCTGGACTGCAAAGGCTGACCTCGACAAGAGTCGGTGTGAGGGTACCACCGTTGTGGCTAGCCGCAGAGCTATGTCCTGCTGGTGGTGGGGAGCTGGGTGGGCAGCAGAGGGAGCTTGTCTCCCACTGGCAGAACCGCGCCCAGTGCTCCCCACCAGTAGCTGTAAATGTCTGCACCCCCAGGGACACCTGAGTGTGCCTTTATTTACAAAGCTGCACTGACCCCTGCAGAGTGAGAACAACGTCCTGGGACTCAGAAAAGAGCATTATATTTGCATGTTGGCCTGAAATTTGTTAGTTTCTACTCTTTTTTGAATCATGGAACATTTTCTTAAGAATTCAAATCTGTTCCTTTGGATCACCTCCTGCTAGAGAAAGAGCTGTATTTGCACTGTCAAATACCTTGCCTAGCTCTACAGCAGGGTGTTCCTGAAGCACACTGTGATATTCAGGGCAAAAAGCAGAGTGTATTTCAGTGAAATCTGTCAGCTTTCACATTCCTGCAGTTTGAAAGAGATTTTTATGTATCTAATGCTACTGAAGTGGCAAATCCAGTTTGTCTTCAACTGTTTCTGCCTGCAGTTTTTGGGCGCCATCAGTTAGACAGCAAAGACGGGTGTTGTTGGCATGTTTCTGCTTTTTCCTCAGACAACTTCTGAGTGTCAGCACTTTGAATTTCTCTGGGGAGCTTACTGTGACACTGGAACTTTTTTTTTTTTTTAGCTTGTTTGTTTAATCTCAAAGTACATAGTTCCCTTGTCAGCCTGTGCCTTTGGCGATAAACCAGGGAGATCTATTCTTTTTCACTGCATTTATTCACAAAGCTAAGAATTGCTGGTGTCTTCCAGACTTACCTTTGGGAAATGACGAGTGGAGTGGAAGAAATACCCACTGGGATCCTTAATAAAGAACACATCATCTTTGGCAATATTCAGGAGATATATGACTTTCATAACAAGTAGGTTTTCCTAACTGTTCTGTTAATGTTTACTGACTAAAGAAACAAATGGCATGTGTAGACCTGTACATCTATGTGGTGTAACACCTACAGTAGAATGCACACAGGAGTGTAAAGTAATTGATCCAGGTTTGCAAAATAATGTTTGATTTCTTGTTTTGTTTCTTTTACAACAATTAATTGCATCTTAGTTTAAACTTTGCCTTCAGCTGATTAACAATGTTGAAGTCATATTATACTGATGCTTTGTAGTCTTGCGCATGCTTTCTGTCTCACAGCACTAGATCTGGTCTGGAAGCTTGCCTGTCAAAAGTGCGATCTCTCGGAAAACACAAGGGGAAAAAAAGGAATGGTTGACATGAGTTGGGTTAACCAGTAGGTTTCATGCCACTTCTTGGAGATTCTCTGTATTTAATCTGTAACTAACAGTACTCCTTTTTTTTCAAGACTGTGTATCAGATCAGCTTAGAGGGTATTGTTTCCCTGCTATAATGTGAATGCAATAGCAGTTATAAACTTAATATTTAGGGGTGCTGAATCGTACAAGTTCAGTCTGAATTTCAAAGTCTGCCTTTAAGTTGCACATCAAAACCAAAGCAGTTTGAAAAACAAACCATAAAACCCTTCCCTGTTGAAGTTCTGGGAGACTTTCAGTGCTTCAGACAGATAAATGCACCATCACATACACATAAATATGGCCAAGCAGATGCTGCCATATGCGTGCTTTTGTGCAAGCAGCTTCAAAGCATGTCAGGATAGTAGATTCAAACAACGTATTTCATTAAAAAGTCCTTTAAGTAATAGATTAATTGACTTCCAGCCCACAAGAATTGCCCTGTCATGTGGGTAAGTATTCTTCTCCCATTTAAAACCATGCTGGGATCACCCAATTGCCTTCCCACTCCCCCTCTCTTTGTGGTGCCATATCACCCTGACTGATGCCATCTGATTACTCGTCTTTTTGACTTTCCCTTACTCCCTGCTAACACCCCTTCAACCCTCAGTCGTGCCCCTCAGCTCCCTGCTGCTGTCATTTGTCCTTTCTCTGACCCGTTCTCCTCCAGCCTGCTGCTTCTGCATAATGCATTTCCTGATAAAACTTCTAGCAACGCTAAAATAAATTGTCCCCCCTCTTGCCTCTACCAGCATCCTCCAAAATCCTCTCCTTTGGCTGGTGATGTTAAGGCATCCCCCAGCCTGATTCAGGGATGGGGAAAACAGCACATTCAGTTGCTTCTGCAATTTCTGTTTCACATTGCTCTTTCCACCCAGGCATTGTAGAGCGCTCTGTCTGCAAACAGAGATGTCACTCATAATACAAGGTATTGAGAGAGAGTTGATTACAAAATCTGCATTTCGTGAGTTTACTACTTACCTATGAAGTATCAAGCTTCTTTAAATTGTTGTCTTTTGCCCAGTGTGCTGAGTTTGGTAATGGAAAGCTGGAAGTTCTGGGCTTCTCTTTTTGCTCTTCCTCTGAAGCACTGCACAAGATCTTTTTGCAGATTCACAATCTGGTTCTTGAATATCACTTTGCAGTCCTGAATACACTGACCCCTACAAGGGATTGCTACCTTTTCCTTTCTAGTTGAGTCAGGCATGACTGTGCTCAAAAACCAAAGCATACCTTGGCAAGGACACACTTCTTCCACTGGCAAGACACTTATTAGCCTTGTAATCAAGATACAAGTATTGATCATTAGCACTGGTTAACTCATTGGTTATTCTGCTTCTCCTGGGTATTTGACTGCAACTAATTAGATCCGGGTCTTCTTTTTTCAGCATTTTCCTGAAAGAACTAGAGAAATACGAACAACTGCCTGAGGATGTGGGCCACTGCTTCGTCACCTGGGTAATGAGGCTTCTTCTTTTCATTATTTATTCAATTTAATTCCTCCAGCACAGACAGAAACAAGCTGGGAATTGGTGCAAGGGTTACGTTCTTAGTGATAAGGGAGCTAATCTGGAACTACGACTGCTTTGTTCTTCACCTCTCCCAGGGTGAAGGGTTCCCTCCTGTAACTCTTCTCCTGAGCAGTGGTGTGAAGGCTTTCCAGAGCCTCTCTCCTTGTCCTGCACTGACCTGCACAGCTTTTACCTCTGCTGGTTTCTGTTTAACAGGACTTTGTCGACCCAAACCTGTATTTAGGGGTGACATTCATTTCTTTGTGAAGGGCCCTGGGAGGAAGGACATTTAAAACCTTAATATGCTCTCCTTAGAGAATTTATGTCATGCCATGAGACCTCTATAAAGGCATGAACAACATATTTTATCAACATTTTTCTTCAGAAATTCGTGTCAAATTGCTGAGCCACTGTACTTTCTCATTCCATTACCCAGTGCCAGGATAATTTCCAACAGGACTTTGAAATCTTGATGCTAAGAGTCTTCATGGGCACAGGAGGCTCCAGGAATCGACTACAGCAATTTATCTGTATGAAAGCTGTTCTTTTTTCAAAATATTTACCACGCAAGTCAGACATCTTCATGTTTTCTCTGATGGTTTTATTCATATTTCAAAGCTGGGAATTAGTATTTTTAAAGACATTATGGAATCTTTTCACTTACCGAAATAATGAGCATGTTTGGATGATTTCAAATGGGCTTTAATTTGAAAATATGACACAAATATTGATGAAATGGATTCAGAAATATTGTTTCCAAAGAAGAGGTTACATATTTATGAAACATGGACACGTTTATATATCATTCTGTGCAAAATCTTCATGGTACTTTTAAGATACTACCCCATCATCTCAACAACGGTACGTGTCCAGAGCTGTGTGTGTGGTTACAGACATACAAACAAAGCCGCCTGCCCAATTGCAGTGTCCTGTTATTTAGACACCTGGTATAAAAAACCGCAATAGTAATAAAAGGAGGCCATCCTCGTCTTCTGTTTGCCTGCCTCTCCCTGAGACCAGAGTTCAGTAATACGCAATTACTCTAAGGCAGGAGCGCACAGATGCTTTTAATTTCCTCTAAAAAATAAATAAATTGTGAAATGAAATGCAAAACACTCCTAGCACAACATAAAGTTTGAGCCATTAAAGTCTGAACCAAGGTAGGAAAGGCAAGTTTGGGCCAGGCATCACAAATCTGAGCCAGTCTCAAGTCAAAAATGCTGACTTGAGCCAGTTTAAGTCAGGCGAGTCTTTTGCCCAGAGTTTCCACACTGGCTTCATTTGCAAGTAGGTGAGAGAGTCGACATTTCATGAGTGGATTTTGAGACCTCCAGACTTTTGGATAAAATCTGTGTAACAACATTAGAGCTCTTAGAAATTATTTTATAGCTGGATTAAGGTTTTAGCCCTTCCCTCTGTGACACTTGTTAAAGAAAGCCTCCCATAGCTGTTACATGATGCACCTCATTCCCCTCAGAATTGCTCAGGTAAGGTATGAACTGTCCATAAGTCTTCTGTTCTTAATTTGCATTTCTTACGTTACTTTGAGATGGTGGGGGTTTATCACCTGTATTTATTCTGGTAAGCCTTAATGAAAGAATGTGCAAGCAGAGAAATAGCTTATCTTGCTTTTCCCTTGATGTTTGTTTTCACAGGCAGATAAATTTCAGATGTATGTCACCTACTGCAAAAACAAGCCTGACTCCAGCCAGCTCATCCTGGAACATGCAGGGACTTTCTTTGATGTGAGCAGCCATTGCCATTTTCCTTCTGCACGCATAGTGCAGCTAAAACACCTCCTCTTTACCTCTGAGTAACAGGTTCCTTTTGTGCTTTGGCATTTGGGTTTTTCATTCCACCGCAGATATCTCCTGCTGTGAAAACCGATAGGCTGTGGTGTGATGTGTGATCTTCATCAATGTGGCAAGTTGTTTTTAACGGAGACACACATTCTTATGGGAACCTTTGTGCATTTTTCAGACCCAGTCCTTTCTAAAGATCTGGTTTAGATGTACTCTCTACTGCTGGGTTTAGTGGTAAAATGAAAAGCAGATCCCATTATATTTTATGATGTGAAATCCCGAAGTCCAAAACAAGATCCTGTTCTCCTGGTATGCAAATTTTACCCACCCTATTAAATCGCTCTCTACAACTACCTGAAAGGAGATTGCAGCGAGGTGGGCGGTCAGTCTCTTCTCTCAAGTAACAGGCAATAGGACAAGAGGAAATGGCCTCAAGTTGCACCAGGGGAGATTTAGATTGGGTATTAGGAAAAATTTCTTCATTGAAAGGGTTATCAAGTATTGGAACAGGCTGCCCAGGGAAGTGTTTGAGTTGCCATCCCTGCAGGTATTTATAAAATGTGTAGATGTAGGGCTGAGGGACATGGTTTAGTGGTACTTGGCAGTACTAGGTTGGACTTGATCGTAAAGGTCTCTTCCAGTCTCTTCTATGATTCTAAGCGTTTGCTTCATCATGCTAGTAAGGGACTCCATTGACTGCAATTAGACTATTTCCCTTACAAGTACTACACCTGGTGATAACCATTTGCAGGCTCCAAACCCAGTTTTGTAGAGCACTTTTAAACTAAGCTTTCCCTCCAATTTTTGGAACCTCATCCATTTTGCCATGGTTTTCTGCTTAGCCTATAGCTTTAATTAATTGCCTTTCTAAAACAAAAAAAATAAATGCTAAGACCTCTTTTCGAAAGCATTGACAATCTTTTTACAAACGTAACCGGTCAGCAGGATCCAACCTGCCTGACGTGAATCAGCTTCTCTGGGTTTCATATGTGCCGATGGGTATAGCATTTCAATTAAACTCAACACTGAAAGATCTCACATCAGCCAGAAGAAAAGTGATGAACACCTTTTTCTTTTGCCTTGTTACGGGATGGTGTAAAAGTAGAATTGAACTGAAAGGGATTTTCCAGGAGGTGGCGCTTGAGCCTGTTGAATGGTTTGTTGGTGACTCGTGGAGGGTTTAACCCGTCCTAGGTGTCTATCAGTGTTGTTCGCACAGGTTAAAAGCATTTACTCTCCTAAGCTTTTCCACTTCAGCTCTGTATATGAGCTGGAAACCTGCCTGATGTTGCTTAATAGAGAATATTCATGTGTCAGCATCTGCTGTTTTTCAAGGGGACGTTTTCCTTCCATTGGTAGGAATTGTGCTGGGCTACCCAGTGATGCATGTGCAAAAAGAGAAAGATGGCTATCCCCCCAGAAAAATCCTTTAGGATTTACTCAATCTGACTAAGGTAGTGCAAAGTACCTGTAGATCCTTCTTGTCTTGATCTTGGATTGGCAGTGGTTAAGTGGCAGGACAGAGGACCGTCTGGCTCAAGGAATATGAAGGAAATGTCTGGTTCTTTTCTTCCAGGAAGAATCTGCAATTTCCCAAAACACCCTAATGATGAGTTATCTAGAATAACACTTCTTAGTAAGAATCCTGCTTGAGGATCACAAGTGTACAATCCCTTAAATTACATAAACTATCATAGAAAGCCACCTTTGAAATGAGAAAAAGTAGTCCCGGTAATCTGTCGAACCCTTCAAGTCCAGGGAAAATTTGCAGCTTCAGAGCTCATTGCAAGGGCTTCATCTGGTGGAAACCAGCATGTTATTGAGGTGGTAGTGTTGATTTTAGTGTCTGTTATTCGGCCCTCAGGACAAAGACAGAGTTTGGTTCAGTCATCTGTATGCTTCTGGTATTTTGAATATTTTTTTCCTTTAAATCTCAGAAAAGATCAATTGTTATATTCAAGGAGCCACAGGGCACCTTTAGTTTGCGTGACCAGCATTTAGAGTGGAATATGGTAAAGCCCATTGACTTTGGTAGCATTGCAGAGCATTGTGTTTCTGCATGGAGGATGGTTCTTGGACAGTTTCTCTGCTGAGCTGGAGTGTCCCTTAGGAAATAGGCAGAGGTGCAAGCAGGGTCTCAGTTTCTTCTTCGTAATATTTTTTTTTAAATTGCTCACCAAGGATTTGTGTCATGCATTACAAAACCTAAATGTTTCATGAGGTTTTTAGTGTTGAATCAGTCTACTCAGATAGCCATTGGTCTGTACACCCAGTTCAGGATGCAGTTTGTCTTCCTACTAAACAACTGTACACAAATGGATAACTTATCTTAATTTTTGAATCTCTTTAGACATTTGAAACAAAATCTGGGCACTTCATCACTGCTTCATGGTAAATTCAGCAATCCTTATAGTATGAAATTGTATTCAAGTATTCCTGTCTCCATTTTGTCCATCCAAGGGCCTCTGAGTGTCCTGTACTGCCCTACACAGAGGATATTTTTGGTGTTTTTCTGGGATTCTGTCATTGCATGTAAGACTACACGTTGATGCTGTTGTGCAGCTCATCTGCTTTGCAACACGCAATTGCTAGCACGTGGTGCCTGTCAGACACCTTAATTTCTTCCAGGCCCTTGGGACACTTTTCCTCCCAAGAAAGAACTAAAGTTGTGTCTAATGGTGAGCCGTGGCACGCTACAACGTGAACCGAGCTCGCTTTAAATAAGAATCAGGGCAAAGTAGAGAGCACAGAGCCCTGTGGCCGGCTTGCTTCTGAAACCTGCCAGCTGCTTCTGAGATAGCTCAGATACCTCTCTGCTTCGTGTTACTTAAAGGTGTGTGAGAAATGTCTGTATTACTGTACTCTACCCTGCACAGACCTCTCCCATTTCCACCTCCACCCTCCACAGTAAGTTCAGACCTCTCCAGTTGTTACAAAGCCAACCCAAGACGCTGCAGCAGGCTGCTGTCTTACTCCAACACTTCAGGGACCAGAGGTAGGAGCTGCAGGGAGAAGGTTCCTTTCCAGCAGTGTATTTGTCTGATGGCCATGTAGCAGTGCTATTGCTTCCCTGCCACAGGTTCCTGTGCAGCAGGGACAGCTGTCACTCCACCAGCCCACTCTGTCTCCACACAGTCTGACCCGGGGGCATCCTGGCAGAGCAAGGAATGCCTGAATGGGAGGCATCTTGCTGGGAGCTTGCCCTGCTCTTCAGAGAGCTGGGAGGAAGGAATAGCGCTAAATTCATTACTTGGATCCTACAAAAACAAGCGTACTTAGCCAGTTCCAGGAAGTTCACATACGTGGCTGAGGTCTTGCTGGCTCCCGCAGTTACTAATAGAGTCCCAGCCATGTGCTCTGCAGGGACTGTCCCTGTTTGGAGCCAGCCATGACTCAGCTTCATGCAAACTCCATTAACCCCCACAAAGAGCCCCTTCCCTTTTGGGTCTTGCTCATGGCACCCAAGATATTTTTTTCTAGAACAAACTTGCCTAGTACAAAACAACCAAAAAAAAAAACCTCTGTTGGCACATTGTGTGAAAAATGGCTATTTTTGCATCCCAGCATAAAGATGGAGCTAAAAATCCCAGTAACCTCCCTAGTAGTCAGCATAAAATCAGACTGTATACAGAAAGAATATCTCTCTTCTTGGCAGCTCTTCCCCCTTCATCTTCTGTAACTTCTTCCCTTTACAGCCTCAAACTTACCTTCCAGTAGCTTGAGATAAGTCCCATTCCCCCTCCCCATCTGCTTCTTTAGGAACTGAGGATTTCCTGATGGCCGGGAGTAAGGGGAGGCATGCCTAGGGCCTGGTGGACACCAGAAGAATTCCAACCTGCTGTATTTCAGCAGAGAATCTGCCCCTGTAGGGCATAAGTTTGAAGTCTTTTAGATGGCTAAATATGTGCATTAGGGTCCTGTAGGATTTTCAGGAACTTCTAACTCCCACTGGAACCAGTTGGAGTGAGGCAGCTGGCCCTCTGCAGACCTCACCAGGTGCTTATCTGCAATGTCTCCAGAGGTTCATGAACACATCACACTGATCAGCACAGAAGTTTTTGGTTGAGATTCAGATGACAAACCAGAAGTATTCAGTGCTGTAAAAGGTATCATAAGGATATCTCTCCTGGCCCCCAGGTGCCACCTCAGAATAGCATAGGTCTGTCACCACTGTGTCAGCCCTGTTACTCCCATGTGGATATTTCAGCTACCCAGCACTCTCAAATGGCACTTATGTTTAGACAGCTAAATTACACCCTACGCATGCAATTTAATTTAATGTCACTCCATTTTAATTGAATGTTAAGACTGCTTTCGGCTTTCATAGCTCGGAGAAGACAGTTAACATGACAGATAAGTCATATTTAAATGGAAGCCCATGTAGTTTACTCAACATAGCCTTAGCTTGACTTACACAGGGCCCCTGCAGTTTAAATGGCCTTAGAGGGACTCTGAAGTTTATTGCCAGCCTCTCTGAAACCACAGTTATTTGCATGTGAGCTTAGAGAGAGTTAAAAAATAAAGAAACGCAGAGATCCAGAGATATAATTAGTTATGGGTGGTTCTGTCTGGCAGGGGGGTAAATAGTTTCCATGAATGACTGCTGTTTTTATCTCTTCTAGGAAATTCAGCAAAGACACGGTCTGGCCAACTCTATCTCTTCTTATTTAATCAAGCCGGTCCAGAGGATCACAAAGTACCAACTCCTACTGAAGGTACCTTAGTGAGCTGCCCAAATCAGCTCATGCAGAGCAGTTCACAGGTGTAATGAGTTAACTTATTCCTAAGGGAGCTGCTTCATCACCTGTTTGTGACCTGTAAGCAGCTACTGCTGACCTGCTACTCCTAATTCCCAGGCCTGAGCATGGCAACAAGGTGTGAAATCAGGTTGGGTGTTTTAAAGGAAAAGACTCACAGAAATCAAAAAAAAAAAAAAAAAAAGAAAACCTGATCACCTGTTTTAACTGGGGTTTTTTGTACCCAAGTGAACTTAACCCTAAAAAGCAAGAACTGGGAAAGGGAAATTGAAGGGATGACAGAGCTGTTTACTTTCCTTCTTGCTAAGTTTGTGACATGGAATAATTTGGTGAAAGGCTTCAGTGATAGCAGTAGTAAACTTTGGTAAACTTCACTGACTCTTGACTAAGACTCCTTCACTAGTGTTACATTCTGTTTGTGAGCTGAAACTTTTGTATTTGAAAAACAAGGAAAAGCTTCATATACAAAGCAAAGGACTTCCAAGTGAAACATTAACATTTCCCATTAAAAAAGCAAAAAAACCCAAACAAACAAACAAAAAAAAAACCCAAATAACAAAAAAATCCTTGTTGGTTTGTTGTAAATTGGTTACAGGTTTTTGCAATATCTTGTGAGGAGGTGAATTTTAGATCTAACTTAACCAGCTACTGTTCACTTCAAAGCTAGTAAACCAGAGAAGAAAAAATATCTGGGGGATAAGGAAAGAGACAAATTCTGACTTTGAAAAGCTAGGACCTGATAATAATACTTGCATCTCTTTAAAGCTTCCTGTGTATGTATAAAATGAGTGATATGCTGTACCAGGAAAGTACTTACTGAGTGCATTCAATGTGTTGACAAATCTGTGCTTTGTACCGGTTTACGGAAACAACGCACAGGTTTGCCATAGTCTTGTGAGTGCTGTGGGACAAGGAGCCTGCACTGCCCAAACCAGCTGCTCATGGGAAGGCTAAAACACCCCTTCAGGCATCACCCCTTTGGTCTCCTCCTCAGGTGAATCTTGCCTGAAGGGCCCTCCCTGCCCTGGGCCCAGCACTGCGCCAGCCCTGCCCGCGCTGCGCTGCTCACCAGCACTGCTGGATCGGGCAGGGGTTCCTGCAACCCAGCTGGCACAGCTGGACTGACTGATGTCTGTTGGTTAGTCATAAGTCCCCAGAAATCTTCTGAGTGTGCAGTCTCACTCAAGAGCACCTTGTTTTGTGTTGCTTCATAGTCATTCCCATTTGATCCCCACTATCTGTGAGCATCCGCGGTGGGTTTTGATGCAGTTCAGCGTTCTCCTGTCGCTGTCAGTGAAGCAGTTGCATGTACCAGGTAACACAATCGGATATAAAGCCAGCATGTCGATCAGAGTTTGTTTATAGATACTCTGTATTCCTTCTTAGGAACTGCTAACCTGCTGTGAGGAGGGCAAAGGGGAACTCAAAGACGGTCTGGAAGTGATGCTCAGCGTCCCAAAAAAGGCCAACGATGCAATGCACGTCAGCATGCTGGAAGGTAGCAGATGGGCAGGTGGCAGGGGCAGGGGAGGGACCTGCTGATAAATTAAGCCTTCTTGTAACTTGTGTAGAAAATTAGTACAGGCTGATTGTAGCAATGTTGTTGTTTGATTGTAATTTTCAGGTAATTCCTGACTCCTTTCTGATATTTCTCTAAAAGTCTTGGAATCTGAGTAAAGCTGGCTAGGAAGTCGTGGGGTTTTATTTATTTATATCTTATGTGTGTGTATATATATGTATGTATATGTGTATGTAGATATATGTATATATGTACAGACGTGTGTGTACACATATACAATGTATATATATATTTGGTTAAAACATTCTTACGTAATGAAACAAAAAAAAACCCTCCTGAAACAGTATCAGTTTAGCTGCTGGCAGCCGTAAGGCTTATTGAATGAAAACACTTCTAAGTACTGTCTCAACATTTCAAAAGGAAAAGTTCTGGTTTTCTGAGTCAAAACAGCTTGTGTTTCAAAATGTTAGTATAATTATCCCAAAGATTAAAAAAAAAAAAAAAGAAAAAAGTATTATTAAAAAGTATTTCAAAAATACAGAAAAAATGTTATGATTGCCCCAAAGTTAATTATTTTATTGGCTTTTTGATGTGTGGAGTATTTCTAAAATTTAAAAATTTTATTCTGGATGGAGGTGCTTTATTGTCTCTCAAACAGTTTCTTGGCCTGGGAAAATAATTTCTAGCCTGGCTTGAGTTAGAACCAGGAAACGAGAAGAGTACTAAAACAGGCAAGAAAAAGGAAATGCTATCAGTAGCTAAGCAGCACATTAAGACCAAGCGATTAAAATTGCAGGGGGAAAACTGACCCAGAATGGGTAGAAACACTGTAAAGGTGGTTTAACTGTGGTGTCTGGTGAAAAGCAAGGTTTCCCAAAATAACGCCTGGATAATCTGTCCCCATGAGACGACCAGCGACACACAATAATAAAGAAGCCAGGAATGACTTTGTTAGGGTGGACAAGCACTTGGACACTTGTCTTCTGAATAAAACATTATTCCTGCATATTTAGAGCAGGGGGCAGGGCTGCTTGCAGCTCTCCTAGGGCTATCCGGCATGAGCAACAGCAGGCTGTGCTGATGGAGGAGCAGTCCCCAGCTCTGGAGAGAAGTGTCACTCACAAGCTGCTGAGACAGCAACTTGGAGGGCACCTTGCACTAGGGACTCCCTTTTCCCTCAGGCCTGCCAGTTATGTGGAGGGAGTCCTGTGATTCTCAGCCATGTGAAGGGTTTTGACATGCAGCTTGGAAGATGAGAAACTCCTCCTGGAAACCTTGTTTCAGACACCATACCAATTGGCTCTCATAGATGTAGCTCCCCCGTGCCACTGCTGTGGACTCACAGGCCCTTGAAGGCTGGCTTAGCATGCTTGAAGGTATCATGGCATGATGGGGCACTTCCAGCTACCACATGTCACATTTCCCTGAATTTGTGTTGACATGCATAAGATTCCTTGCATTGCAGTTCTGTGTATGGTAACCACCACTGAAACCTTTATAATATTTATCTTGAAGTAATTACTACTGCACTTCAGCAGCAGTCTCATTTAGCACATATGACGTATTTGCCTCTGGTGAAATAATTATATCATTGCAGTAGGGGAAAAAAAAAAAAAAGAAAAACATTTTCACTGGGGCAGTGGATGCCCATAGATGTCCTTTCAGAATATGCATAAAAAAGAGAAAGACCCTTTTATTTCAAGTCCTTACTGCTCTGGTGTTTCTTGGCATTAGTGGTCCCAAGAACAAATACAAGCCAATGTATTTTGTGGTTTTAGGGTTTGATGAGAACCTGGACGTCCAGGGAGAGCTGATTCTTCAGGATTCCTTCCAAGTGTGGGATCCCAAGTCTCTAATTCGGAAAGGCCGTGAGAGGCATTTGTTTCTCTTTGAAATCTCTTTGGTGTTTAGCAAAGAGATCAAAGATTCTTCAGGACACACAAAATATGTTTACAAGAACAAGTTACTGGTAGGTGTGGCTGTAAAGAAAATATTCCGTGTGTTGTGTTTCTTGTAGGTAGAGGTGGCGTTTGGGGGCTGGCTCACATGTCGCCACGCTGTGTTGGGGATACTCATGCCACCTGGAAGGGCTCGCTCTGGGCCCTGCAGGGCTCACCTGGAAGCCAAGCTTGCAGTGAGTCTGGAGAGGTTTAAGAGAGTGAGATATGGAGGGTGGGTGGGAAATGCAAGGAGGATCACTCAAGCCATTCACTTCCTTGCCATATCCCCGTGATTATCTGTGTGTAGCAAAGCAGAGACAAGACCTCGCTCCCTTGTCCGTCCTTGCCTCCCCACTTCTCCCTGCAAATGTAAACTTTTCTGGACTCATGAGGCTTCATATATATGAAATCTCTCATCATCTCTCCTCCACACTAGACCTCAGAACTGGGAGTGACTGAACATGTTGAAGGAGATCCCTGTAAATTTGCTTTGTGGTCTGGACGAACACCATCCTCAGACAATAAAACAGTGCTGAAAGTAAGTCTTTTCTGCTTGTTTCCTTTGCCTTTAGAGCTGCTAGTTGAGGCCTTGGGAGCACTGAATGAAAGGTCAGTTTTTTCCCTCCTCATATTCGCATGGCTTCCATGTCTGTCAGCAGGGTCATGCCTGCATCGGGAGCAATTCAGCTCTAAGGCCTCAGTACGAACCAAGACAGTGAAGTTGTGCAGCCTTGCTGAAATTGCATCTCCTCTTGCAACCTGGGTTGAGCAGCTGCACACTGACTCAGGGCAGGTCTCGGGGTGTTTGGCTGGGAGGTGTAATTCTCTTAGTCCTTGGCCGCTGGGCTTATTGACAGGCAACCTATTCCTCAAACCTCCAGAGCTGACAGCCATTTCTGCCAAGTGAGTTTCTAATGAAGAATTCATGTTATAGTTATTTTGTCTGAGGAAATCCCAGCTGTGCACTGATAACCTATTTCCCCTCCACAGAGCGTGCTGTATTGCTGGCATTAAATATATTTACCCAGAGCTTAGCTGCTTTACTGTTGCTTGCCAAGCAGGTCTGGTAAAAGTACCTCAGTTCTCCTGAGGCTACCGGGTACTCCAGCAGCTAAAACAATACAGCAGAGAGGAGAAACAGTTAATCATGCATTTTCATCAGCCAACCACAATTCTTCTACATAGGAGGTGACATGCTGGGAATATGATAAAGTGCCTGTCTTTCTGCCTTGTGGAACTTTAGGCATCCAGTATTGAAACAAAACAGGAATGGATCAAAAATATCCGGGAAGTCATTCAAGAAAGGATTATCCATCTGAAAGGAGCTCTGAAAGAGCCAATTCAGCTCCCCAAGACACCAGCAAAGCAGCGAAACAACAGTAGAAGGTAACCTCAGTCATTCCATACAACATGAAATCACTATCGTTTTCTCGACCAACAGCAGTGTAGTGTCTGTGGGCTCTTGACTGGATTCACTTACTTTTTCTTACTATAGTCAAAAGCAGTTTTCATCATCTTTGATTTTTATATGTTGTCTTGGCAAAAGTAGCAAGAAAGCACTTCTATGATATACATACAAAGGTCTTTTATTTTAGTACTCCAGAGTATTGGAGGGAAATGAACAGTAAAAGTTCTTCGGAGTCCAAGATCATGTTTCTTTCCCAAAGTAGAATTTACTTCTTCACATTTGACTATTAAAAGATTGGTTTTTTTTTTTACATTTGGCATTCTGAATTGCTTGACGATGAAAATCACATCTGGTCATGATAATATATTACTACAGCAGAGAATCTGTGTTTCATCATCAAATACAAACTCATTTCAGCCTGTGAAGTTATATTAATTCTTTTTGTCAACTTCTTTGAATCCTGGATTAAATACAAATTATAGAAAATGAATTGTTCTTTTGTTGTCATGCTGGCATTCCCAAAAGCCACCTGTAATTTGAGCATCTCCATTTCCTCATCAAGTTTTATTGCTCTCTTACTTCAGGCTGTATTATAGAGGCATCCAAATCAACGAGTAAAGATGCTCACCCAGGAGATCTGTAGCAAAGCAGAGATCCAGACATTTCTTCCTGGGGACATGCACCAATACGAGAGTTTTCTAGTACAGAACGGGGATCTTATTTTTTTTTTCTTTGTCCTTAAATATGTATTTTGTATTATTTAAATGTTTATTTTGAAAGACCAGTTAAGATGTAGGAGAACTATATCTATACAGCAAAAGAGAAGAAAATGCCCTCTGTTAGCAGACTCATAGAGGTAAATTTGTAGACCACTACATTGTCTTTATTTCTGTTTGTTTGAATATAATTTTTATGGGTTAGTATTAAATTCCTGAAGATGTGGTTTCTGTGAGACAAGAGAAATACCCCTTCCTTCAGTGTCACATGTGGCCTGGGCTGAATGGTTTTGGTTAAGGCAGAAATTTAATTGTAGGAAAATTTCTGCCTGACACCCTCATTACAGAGCTATTTCTGAACGCCAGAGTCTTCTCTGCTGTAAATATGCAGGCAACGGCCATCCTGTTTCCAGCAACAAACGTTGTGATTATGTGCTAATCCCAACCCTATGGCTGAGGGTGCAACATGGGCTGCATCGGTGAGGTAATTTTAGCACAAAGCCAGCTCTGGCACGCTGACTCGGCACTTCTCAAATCCACCTATAAAGTTGTGCACATTCCAAGGTGGTGTGTTAAGTAAGCATCATTGTTTCCCCATTATGTCTTCTGCAGAGACGGAGTAGATGACGCAGACAGCCAAGGAGATGGCAGCAGTCAACCTGACACCATTTCCATTGCATCCAGGACATCACAGAACACAGTGGACAGCGATAAGGTAGGACTGAAATGTGGAAATACGCTGCAGCTAATCGCCCCCAGAAAAATGTAAGTGAAGAGCAGGATAGAAGGCAAAAATAAAGCAGCCTGTCTTCCACTGAGTGAGTCAAAACTTGTATTCCCCTGTGCTAGGCTATTCAAATCCAGTCTGTTTCTAGGTGCTTGTCAGTACTGCTGTTTTACATGGTAACATCTCTGTTGCTGCAGCTTCTTTTTGGTTAATACACACAGGTTGTATTGGCTCTGAAGAAACACAGCCCAGAGCAACCTTTTCTTCCCTAGTAGAACTTGCCCTGTGGGAGCCAGCTTCTGAATCAGCAGACAGTTGGCTATGTTCCATATTTGCCCTCCGCGCTAAAATCAGTAGTTTGTTGGAGGAAATACAGGTGCTTACACTCCAATTAATACAGCAAAACTGGGATCCTGGCTGGTATCTTGAGAGCCTGGGAGACCTACCCTTTCCAGTGACTATGATTCTGGACCCCTCTCCTCGTGGACATATGGTGGAGCATATGGATGGCCCTGAGATGCACTAGATTCTGTTGGAATGCTGCACGCTGTCGGCACGTATGTACTCATCGTTTTACTTATCAGACAATCTGAGTCCAGATTCCCAGCTCCACTAGGATGGCTGAGTTGAATTTGTCACCCTGATACCTCCAACTGTGGTCTTCAGCTGAATTAGCAGTTGGTGGTAGGAGTAAATGGGCTGTTAGTAACAATTTACCCTAGCTGCGCTGTTGGAGTTTGTCATATCCACCGAGAGAATGTGCATATTCTCTTCATGTGTTGTTTTGAAATCAGGTGTAACTTGTGAAAGGATGAATTCTCCAGAACCATTATGGATTTATCTGTTTATCATGGCTTTAATTATGCTGCTACTTACACAAGGTAGAAGGGTGTCTTCACAAAACCAGAATTCAAGTTTATCATTGTAAAGTTCACAAGTAAGGTTCAGTACAGGGATTATCTTGAAAGATGAACTCAGTCCTCACAATCCAAAGGCCACTGTAATGTATGCAAATACTTTGCCCGATGCCAAAGATGTACTTTCTTATGTCTTCAATCCATGTGGACTCACCCTGTTTTTCCATGTTTTTCACATTTATCATTCCTGAGAAAGGCACTGACTTAGTAGAATACTTGGGCTCATGCTTAATTTTAAGCATTCGCATAAGCTTTGCTCATTTGCCTCAAGCGCATTGCCTCAGTTGCATGAATTAGGTAGACAGGCAGGGTCTGGGTAAGGTGTTCCATATTGCATGCCGTAGCTGCAGAGAAGATCTATAATGCCAACAGCACAGGAGATGATCAGGCGGTACCCTGAAAGACAGCCCATCATGGCAACAGTTGGTTTAAGGACGCAAGACTGGAAAGGGTTGTAGGAATTTCTATCCAAAACCTTGTTTGAACTGAATGGTGAGGTAAATTGAGCGCCAAAACGTACAGAGAAAAATTTGTTACCACTGGGGAAAGACTAAATCAGTTCTAGGGTTGTGTCATGTTTTTTACCTTTTTAAGGTGGGTAGGGTCACTTGCTAACTTAAGGCTACCTGTGTGTTTGTGTGTCCTTATATACATTTAATGAATAGAAACAAATTCCAGCGTACAGCTAAAGCTTAAATACACTTGTATGTGCTTTGTTGAATCTCAGCAACTAGTCTATCATCCTTAGAGAGGCAGTTCCTGCTGAACGGTTTCCTTACTGTCACTGATGTTAATGCCAGAATACTGTGGAGAATTTAGTTCCCAGAGTGCTGCATTACAGTGTCTTTGCTCCAAGGAGAATGATCTCCCTGTATCACTTTATAGTTCTTTCTCAGTTTTTCTACACAATGTTACCCAAGTTAATGACAGATGGAGCTGAGTTGTCTTACTTACCGTTGAAGCTGCATGGAGGCACTCCTGTGTTCAGTCTCAGTTCAGACATCGGTTCTTATGCTGCTTGCACGGAGCCCTTGGCACGTGTTAGTACCTGCTGTGAGGGGACTCTGTGTTACCAGATCCCAAAGCTGTGCAAGGACCCAACACGACACAAGACTCCCAGTGGTGACATTTCACCACGTGGGAATAATTCACTGTCATTACAAGTTATTTTACCCTCCAACTTTGAAATGGGATTTTTTTCTTCACTGTAAAGTTGTGCTTATCTTCTAGGATGGTCTGAGTGAATCTCGCTGGACTGGGAAGATTTATCTTCTCACATAGACTGGTATTGAGTTATCAGCACTGGAAGACTGTAGCATATCACGGTCTCTGGCTGAGGTTTCTTGGCACAGTTGCTACTCCTTGGTAAACACTGTAACATACGTGTTATAATTAACTCGCGTGGTACTGATAACAGCACCGATAGGGAAAGTGTTCAGCAAATAGTGGTTTCCCTGCTTATTTGACTTCAGCGTAGTCAGCAGAGTTTTTCCCAGGAGTTCAGATTAAGGCTCTGAGATATTTTGCAGCTGTAGCCTCCATGGGTGAC
Organism: Chroicocephalus ridibundus; assembly: GCF_963924245.1. NCBI lineage: Eukaryota > Metazoa > Chordata > Aves > Charadriiformes > Laridae > Chroicocephalus > Chroicocephalus ridibundus. The sequence goes on along the minus strand of NC_086290.1, from coordinate 11,647,574 downwards.
CTCCCTGTGTGCCCCAATGAGATCTCCATCCAGAGGAACCTTTAAAAACTCTGGCTGTTCACAGCAGCCCTCTTTACAAACGCATGTGAAGAGCTTTGCAGTGCTAGCAGTGTGCCAGGGTGGCAGCTAATTAATCCTGCACTGGGACCATCTACGTATTAACTCAGTGCCAGAAACAATTCTCAAGTAACATTTTAGAGTTGATACTGCTCTCTGAAGGCAAAAGAATTCAAAGATTTAGCTGACACACTTTGTCCTTTCCCTAAACCTTGCTATTGCACCCAAGGATTACCTAATGCATTAGTTAAAAGTTCAGACAAGAATGCCAAACAACATTTTAGACTAAGAAAAACACAGCCTCTCAAAGATTCCCAATTTCAAGTAGCACTTCTGCTTAATAACACTCCTACTATGCCCCAAGTCATATGTCTGTCTTTCAGCCTATTTGTGAGCCAACTCCTTCTGGGTTGCAAGTAGCGATCGCTGTCTCCTCTCTCATCACGGCACAGCCCCAGAGCAAAGCTTTACCTTTGCCTTTCAAACTTGTAAAAAGGCAGAAGGTTGTTAAGTGGGAATGTGATAACATTACTGTAAATTCAGCAGGGATTTTGCTTTCTCTCAAAACAGCTGAACCTACTCATAACATTTACCAGGGGGATCATTTGGGGCAGAGGACAGAGCACTTGGCTGGGGGCCAGAAGCGCTGGGTCCTGGTTCTGCTCTGTCGCTCACACGTTGGACGCCGTCACAAATGACATCTGATGGCACATTGCACTTGTCTCTTTCTTTTTCTTGTTTGTATTAGGAATATGCACGGGGGGAGTGGGGGCAGAGGACAGGGGATGACAGGAATTCTTGCAAACGTTACATTTGTACATTAGTCATAGCATTGACAGCAATCTTTATGGTAGCAGACTCTCCTTTTAAAATATTCTTAATTATATGCCTGACTCCAAAAGTGTTACTAAGTCTTTAAATATTCAGGCTTTCTTGGCTGCAGGAAGTGGTCAGGTTATTATATGAGACACTTCAGATTAAAAACAAATAAAATTTCCAAGTCTGTTAAAAAAAATTTAAAAAAAGAAAAAGAGATTACTCCTGTCTTTTAAATCAAATACCCGTTTAAGTAGCTTCTTAAATCTTTATCTTAGTCCTTTAATTTTCTTGCATTTTTCTCTCTCAAAAAACATATAAAGCCATTATCCCTGGGCTCAAACATTTCATTTTCATTAAATACTATACAGTAGAAACGCAGACTTCAAGTAAGGTCTGTAAGTTTGCACCTTCGTAAAAGGAAAGAAAGTGAGAACGTATAAACTGTTTATTTTTCCATTTGCAATCTACAACTTTTTCTGTATGCAATCTGTAATCTAAAATATTTCATACACTGAAAAATAATTACTCGGATTGTCATTGGGGAAAGTATTACATAGAGGGAAAAAGAGGGTTCATGCACTGGGCTCAGTGCTAAAGAATCAATAGATAATGAATACTGCTACGGTAAGTGTAATTCCCTTTGAGCATCCAAGTCAGGTCCTATGTAACCTACTATGCAAAATTTCTTCATCCTTTTCCAAAAGGCAAACTAGACGGCTTTTGTTCTATACAGTAAGCCCTCTTCAGCATGCTATCTAAAACCCTCTCCTGAGGGAGAAATCCTTGCCCTATTCAATTCACAGCGGACAGGATTTCAGCTTTTGTATTTGGATTCAAAGCAGTGGGGAATTACCTAAAGAAAATGCTAGAATGCAGGGCATTCTCATTTGTTAAGCCCATTGATCTATTGGCTTGTAAAACAGCTGTTTCTGGCGATACTGGTCCATCTTCTAATGGCTTTTTTTTGCGTGGCTTTTGCAGACTGCTGAGGAGAGCAGTTCTCATTTCCTCCTGTTGTTTTTGGATATCGAAAAAAGCTCTGAAATGTGAACCAAAAAGTTTTTACTCTCTAAAAACAAATATACATGATATACTTTTATCTTTTCCGTTAGATACTGGACTCAGCTCATCTTTCAGCAGTCATGAGACTGAGATCTTGACCTCTTCCACATTGGTGGTATTATATAAAATCTGGGAATAATAATTTTTCTAATTGAAGGTAATTGGCGTAAGAGGGGAGATTTTAGAATTAAGGCTTGTTGGAACAAGTCACCTAGTGGCAGATTCTCTTTTCTTGAAAGGCGTCTTATCAAGGCAAAATAGCTTTCTCCCTGTGATGTTGCTACTGAAGCAGAAGTCAGGATCTGATGCAGGAAGTACTGCTTCAGATTCTTCGTTAGGAAAAATTCTCATTTCCTTGGAAGTTTCCTTACCAAGTAACACAGATATGAGAAGTGCCTTGATCCCCCACTTTCTTCCTGAAGGCTACTAATCATTTGGGGCTTGAACTCCATGAAGTTGTGCACCAGCATGCTGCATGTTTTTCTAAATAGGTAGTATTTCCTCGAACTATTGCCTGGTGTTAATTTGTGCTGATTAAAAAAAAAAACCCAACAAAATTACCAAATGGAAATGCCCACTCACTCAATAGTAAGGGAAATTCTGTTACATACCTCACAATGAGGATATAAGGAAAATCAGTATGTTTATTAGATGCCACCATCAACATGTACAATACAAAGTGGTCAGTCATTGTTTCCCAGCATAAATCAATCTGCAAATTAACTATTGACATAAAAGTGCCTAAAACCAAACTTGAAAAGCCAAAGATCCCACTCTGACCGGGCAGCTTGTAAAGAAATGAAATATGTAAGGTGAGGAGGAATTTTACAAATACTCCCTTCTCTGAAACTGTTGATTCCATCAGCTGGAGTTCAGCCACTTGCTTCCAGCAGTGGGAGTTGCAAACCTGACTACAGCAAGTAGGGAACTCCTGGTTGCTGATAGCTGGCATCATCCCCTAAATGTCACTGAGGCAAAACTCTTCTCCCTTACACTGGTGTAAAACTGACATAACAGCCCAGCACAGTGTGTGCCCTGCTCTCCCCATCTCAGGATGTGGATCCTGCGAATAGAGCGTGGGTTTCCAGGTGGTTTGCGTTGGCGTGAAGGCATAGGGTCTAGTTGCAAATTTGTATTTGCAGATGTGTCCAGCTCTCTAGCTGAAAGTGGAACTAGCCCCTTGGAGCATGCTAGCACTGGGACCAGAATCGCTGCTGCTGCCAGCATTGCACATCAGCTCTGCCTGGATCATAAAGCTGATTCCACCAGAGATTTCTCTGGTTTTGACACCGTCCTGGTTCCAGCTGAGAAAGAGTTCATTTTCTTTCTAGTGATTGCTTTGAAAGAAATGTCAATAATGCATATTGTTTTAGTTGTTGCTAGGCGATGTTTATACTTTTCAAGGACTCTTTTCAGCATCCCATAGAAGCTGAGAAGGAGCATAGGAAGAACAACAGAATGGCAAATGGAATATTCCGTACCATAGATGTCATGCTCGGTATATGAAGGGAGGTTAGCCGGGGGGTGGGAACTCGCAATCAGTGCTCTGGAAGGTACCAGTTTGCCAGGTGGTGAGTGACTTGTGTCATTGTTATTTTCCTTTTCTGTTATTGTTCTATTAAACTGTCTTTATCTCAACCCATGAAGTCTTTTCCTTTCCCTTTCCCCTCCTTTTCTCCCTCTTCTCCCTGCCCTTCTGAGGGAAGAGGGAGAACTGCGTGAGCATCCGTGTGGTCGTAGCTGCTGGCTGGGGTTAAACCATGGCAGGATCTAAGAACATTCTTGTCTTCTGTGCTCTCAGACTGACTTGGAATCAGCAGCCAGCATAAGGCTCCTCTCAAAGGTGCAACGACTTAGAAAACTCAATTAAAGAAATGAAAGCATTTACTACAAAACAATGAAATAATAATAATCTTCCAATGAAAATCCCCTTGAAATAAGAACATCAACATAAGGAAAAAACGTTTTAAAAAACAGATGTCGATATGAAACATTACTTTGTCAAGTAGAGAAAATGCAGACCTTGGATAAAAATGAGAGATATCCCCATTTTCAGAGAGGGAATTAAAGGCACAGAAAAATTAAAAACAATGCCATAAGGCAAACGCATACATTAATTTTGCTAATGAGAGCGCTCTTTCTCACACTGAGCTGACAATTTAATTTCTACTTAGTTTCTCAGCAAGGGAACTGATGTACCAAACAGAATTAAAAACTACATAGCAGATCTCTGTCTCTCTTCAATGCTGTTAAAGTGTTCTGTAGCTCTCCGTTATATACTTTACTTTCCTGAAGCATTTTTTTCCTTTGAAAAACCCCTGGTACTAGGGTTTTTTAAATCATCTCTAGTCTTTTACAAAGTATTTACACAGCTAGTGACCCAAGCCCTCTATCCCTCTGGCATTATTACGGCACAACGCGTGCATCCCATGATCCGAGTTTCAGCCTTTTCCACCTCTGCCAGAGAGTTCTGTATTGAGTGGTGTGCAAGAGACACATTCTGCTGCAGCACCGGAGGAATTTCAAGGCACAAGAGCTGTTGACCCCCAGCAGTGCTTGTGCATGGTCAAAACGTGTACCACTGCGGACTGGAGGCAGTACTTGAGCAGGGGGACTGAACTGAATAGAAACCCCCCGTCAGCAGAAAGTCACTCTGCTGGTGGTTAATGGCTGCTATAGGTTGTAGCTGATGCGAAGGAAGGTGGAAGGTATGATGTAAACTGGCTATGGCAGAGCTAAGGGAGAGCATGATCATGGGAATATGGAGCGGGTAGTCACTCAAATATGGAATCTGGAGTATTCCTTTAGAAATCTTTATGTTTTCTGCAGCCCTGTGAAACATGATGCATATAGAGTTGTCTGACAGGTGAGGCTGGGCAATGACTTGAAGAGATTTCTTCCTCCAGCCTATGTATTTTCAGTAAATTAGATTCAGTTTAGCAACTATGAGTTTCTAAAGGGCAAAGGAAGGGATTGATTTGGTCTCATTTATGTAAGTATTGTTGTGGTTAGTCTGCACCGATCCTGTCCGGGCAAGTGATGCGCCAGAACTGAGTAATGTAGTGTCTGGAGTGCTGCTCCCTTATAGTGACTGATGAATTATGATACCATGAGAAAAATTAAATTTATGGAATAAAAATTACTTCTGACTGTTAAGTGAATTTTTCCTGTGAACATACGATAAAGAAGAGAGGAGTGAATTACGACTCCAGAGGATATATTTCTATTGCTTGGACGCTGCCTAGCATTAGTGCAGTTGTCACACTGCGATCTTACTGCCCTCACCTGTGGAAAAGCAAGAACATGATAGCTGGCAAGGGAAAGCCTGACATAAAACATTTTTGGCACTTTAATTAGCCTTCTTGAGTGCTCTTTAGCTATAGGTTGTTAACTCTTTTCTAGATACTGTCATGCAGCAGCAAAATGTTTATTTTATCAAGGAAATAAACTGTTCAGCCAGGAGCCGACATCTCTCCCTCTCTCCCTCTCTAATGGTAGTGTCTTCACATTTCCTTGGGCTTTGGGAGACTGCCTCTCAATTCTTGCTCTGAATCTTGGATAGGACCCCTGCAAATTCAGCTCTTCCCTGGGAAAAATATACAAATATATGTATCTTTTTTTTTTTTTTTTTACTCTGAATAGTACCCTGAAACTGAGGTTATTGAAGTGACACTTGGAGCTGATAAAATAAGACTGTTTTATCTCTGCTGGCAATACCTTCTTTGAGGTGAACTTGCCTTTCTAGTCATTCATGTTCAGTAATATTACTGTGGCACTTTTTTTTTTTTTCCTCTCTTTCCTAAGTATAAATAAGGACTTTCCCTTTCTTGCATTTCTTATCAGGAATGCAGCACTGCCAGCATCATGAAATGTTCCGGCGTTTGAATTGCAGGCTTGTACTTGCCTGTCTCCATTCGAGATTTTTCAGTCTTTTGGTAAAAAAACCTGAGGCTCTTGGAGTGAAATATAAGAGACTCGAACAGGCAAGATTTAAATGACATCTTTAAATTTCCAATGCCAGGACTGAAGTGCTACGCACACCTTATTTGACTCGTCATGCAAAGGTGCATGGGCACTCCCAGGAAACTCTGAACCCCAGATGTGATCCAAATAGTTAAAACTGCCCCTCGCTCAGAGAGTCAGTGCCAGGCCTATGCTCTGCCTAGGTGTAACTTAGGCTCTGTTTTGGAGACTTGGATGATAGGTCTCACATTGCCATTTCTTTTTTTTGTACACTTGTCACTATGACTGGCAGCTTTACAGGAATTTATCCACCTGTCATCTGCATGGAGTCAGTCGACGGCTCTTTTTTTGGATTTATAATGCAGGTAGTGCAGGATCTCCAGCTCCTCAGAACAGGTATTAATACCAGCACTGCCTACAACACAAATCTCCCAGGACAATTCTGGCACCTTTGGCCCGTTTTTCCTCTGAGAACTTTGAAAAAATGGACTTTGGTCTTCCCTGGATTGGAACCAGGTTTCAAAACAAAGGAAAATGTAATTCTTACTAACCTTGGTTTTCAGCCAGGTTTAATCTTGGCTTGAATTACGTGTTACCTGTCTTTTCCGTCGCCCATTTCTAAATCTAACAAGGAGATGATCAGCAGGTTTACCTCCGAGAAGCGATCTGTCAAGGGTGCAAGTGCTGCTGAGAGTAGGGACATTGGTTTTCTGTTGTTGGCAGCAAGTATTTGTTGCAGCAGTGGGTGGAGGCAGCACTAAAGGCAGGCTGTCTTGTTTCAAAGAGCTTTCTCAGAAAAGGTGTATATGTTCTTTAGAACAACAAAGTAAAACATGAGCAGCTGCTTTTAAAATATCACACTTGTTGCGAGCACTTGCAAACTTCCTAGTAATTCCTCAGGAACTTTGTCTAAAGTCCTAACTACGTAGTGGAGCCTGATCCATCTCTTACTGTACTGCATGCCTGGACAATTCCCCCCGCATCTACCTGACAGAAGATGACAGTGGATGAATTTCATCAAAGACCCCCTTTTTTTATTCGAGAGTTGAATTTTAGGAAGAAATTTCCCAGAGGTTTGAGTGTTTCACACAACCCTGGCCTCATCACTGTGAAAGTACAGCAAAGCCAAAACAGGAAAAAAGGCGGCACAACCTTCACAAGGGGTTCTTTCTTTCTCACCTCAAAGGGCATTTAAAATAACAGGTTTAGTGTCAGATTTTTAATTATAAGATATAAAAAAAATTAATCCCAGTGTAATTGTTTCTAATGTGCCTAATGCACTCTCAAACAAAAAAAAAATAAACGAGTTGCCTATGGAGAGCTCCTACCTATGGAGAGTTTGCTGACTCTGGAGCAGCCAGGGGTTTCATTTCATGAACAAAAAGGAATGAATATCTGGAAATGTGGAACATCTGTAGTGGCCATGGGAGTAGAAATCATATTGTTCATTGGGTAATATTTCTAGGAAATAAATTCATGAAAGGCATGCATGAAATTTGCCATACACCTTAAATATCTCAGCTGGGATTTGTGAAAGCGCTATTGAACTTTAGTAGGACCTCTGCTCTCAAAATGCTTGGACACAATTCTGTCCCCAAAGGATATCCATTCCTCTGGTGGTCTGGGGAAGAGTAACTGGTCAGCACTCACAGGTTTATTTCCAGACCAGTGCAGAAGCCACAGATATTTTCTTAACACCTCTCTCACTTTTTTATTTGCAGCTATAAATAACTGCAGATATGAATCTAGATTCAGCTGGGTGTTCAGATGCTGAGAAGAGATCCAACTGAATGTCCCTGAAAAGTGCAGTCCCAGGGAAAAAGTTTCTTCAAAGATTTCTTTTTCAGCATTTTGCTCCATGCATAACTGGAAGTTACACCCTGGGCAGATAACGTCCACTCCACTTCTTTTATAAAGTGCATTCTTTTGTAAGGTTTCGGTTTTGTTCCTATCCATTTCATAGAGATCATTTGTTACCGATTTTCATAGATTATTTTTTTCATTTAGGAAATAAGAGTCATCATTCAGTCTGCTTTCAGTCATGTCATCAGATTATTTCAATCTAATGCATCTTTTGGTGGAAAATAAGTAAATCGGTAACATTTGAAAATATCAGTAAAGTGAAGTTCATGGAACTCCTTCAGGCTGAAGTTCTCCTGCGAACGTTGTAGCTGTGAATACCAAGGGTCAACACATACATGCAGGGTACTTAGACGTAATTTCTGTGGCAGCCCACTTGATATCTCCTTTCTATTCCTGCAAGAAGTGTGAAAATCCAGTTCTATACTGATGTGCTGATGAACACCTTCCCCTTACAGGCGCAAGGCACGCAGCTAAAGGTTGTCTTAGTTGATTTAACCAGTATCCTAAATTCCCAGCGAATGTGGTATCTCTCAATCACAAGACGTTTCTGAAGAGCGTGTGATCCTACTTAGATGGGATGGCTGTAATTTTAAAGTGTACAGGAATAAGGTGCAGAATGTAAAAATGGTTGAAACTCAGCTGTGGACTACGCTATGGTGTTAAATGACAGGAAATATATCATGCTCCATATCAGTAAATCTATATTACCAAACAAAAAACAATGTTTTGATGCCTGCTGTGAAGAAAGAGGATGTTTAATTTATGGGGATGGTTAAGTGAATCTGTTTAATGCAATCAAAACAGAGTAGGAAGGAAGGAAGTGCGGGAAAATCCCTGTCTTTCAAAGATATCACCAAGCCAAGTTTAGTACATTTTAAAATAGAAGGATTCAAATAAAGTATTGATTTGCACAGAAGAATTAAAGGGTACTCTGGTTTTCAGCTCTAAAGAGAGACCAGCTGTTGTTTGACTTTTATAAATGTGCTGTGATTTCCAAAGAATCAGATGTCAAAGGTTTGTTGCCATTTATGTTAAGTTAGAAACTGAGTGGGACTTCAAATGGCAGAGGAGCTTCTAGATCTAAATTGATCTTTGACTGAATGGGAAACAGTTAAATTGATTCATGTTATCAAAAATAGTATTTTTTTTCCCAGCAAGATTCCATCTGTAATGGTTAGACAACAATACATATATTAAGAGATCAAGTGACTGAGTTCCTTTTTCCTCTAAATATATGCTAATGAGAGTGCAAGCTGAACCGTAAGTCATTAAAGGCCATTTCCTCATTATTGCTTATCAAAATTAACATCCAGTGACCTGTAAATTATTCACTAATTCCTTCCCTTCCTCCTCATGAACAATTCGTTTTCACTTCTGTTTTTGCACTTCTTGCACAGCGTAGAATGCCAGTATTGAGCTATGACACTGGTGAAGCGATTCCAGGGGCTGCCCTCAGACGTGCTTGCCTTGTCACATCTAATGAGAGTACGCTGGCACTTGCTGAGACCTACGGTCTGCAAGGTCCGAGCACCACTTTGTAAACAAGCCTGCTCAAGACATGAAATAGATGCTCCCGGGGCAGCATCATGCTGGTTTTGCAAATTTGTCTGTTGATAGAAGGATGAAAGGGTTAATTAAAAGTGGATAGATTATATCCAAAGTCCCCCCAGAGTGAGGACATAAATGGAATAGGAAGTGGCCGCCAGTATTCCGGGGTTGTCCCTGTAGCTGTTCTTGGGCCAGGCACTAGGTCATCTGAAGTGCTAGACTTAGAAAGAAAGGAGCAAGCAGGATTCAGAACTTGTTTTAAAGAAAAGTATTTTATATTTTTTTAATTCATCTTAAGTTCTACCTTCCATGTTTTATTCAGCAAGAAGCTGTTCCTCATCTAAACCTGATGATTCTTCTCCTCCTGTTCTTCAAAGAACTTGAGTTCATATTTATTTATCCTGTGCTGTTGTTTTGAGTTGTTCCTGAGGTTTCATTCTGGTGATTACAGCATGTTTGTTTGATTTGGCTGTACAATATTAAATATATCCCTCTGGAGGAACAATATGTTTTCTTGTTGGCAAAGATTTTTTTTTTCCTTTTAGAATTCATCATTTTTGTGTGGTTAATGCTTATTAGCTGTAAAGTGCCAGGTTTGTTCAAGAAACTTAAGAAAACCTTGGAACAGCATGGTTCCAGCTATAAAGGGCATATAGGGTAACACAGAATAACTGCCTAGAAAGGAAGAAAAGTTTAAGTGTGATCAGAAATTAGTGTTAAAAACAGGTCTTTGAACAACACTGTTAGAGTTTATTGATCAAGGACATTAGAGGACATTGGAGATCACCCAAGTTCAAAGTTAATATTAGCAAGGGGTTTGATATTGGAAACAGAAGTATGTGTGAAAGAGGGGGATAAGGGGAAAGAGTTGCAAATTCCCTTTTTCTTCATATAGGGGATTGAGTCAGAAAAACACAGATCACAGACAATATTTATCAGAACACCTTTAATTCCACAGGAGTGGAGGGTTGTACTGGTGTGCAGTAGCTCTTATGTGTTCAGAAAATCTTGGAGAGTCCTTTCTTTCATCCGGTGTATGTGTATATTTGCGAACAGCAGTCACTGCCTTCTTGGTTATAGTCTGAGTTATACAAGCAGTTGTTGATGCTAGGGTGTGCTGCTGGCCTTGTCCAGATTTGGCTGACCCTTGGTGCACTGAATTTATCAGTTCCTGGGGAAACTTGTCTCCAGAGCTGATCAGTTCTTGGGAAAATTTCACAACCTACCCTCTCAGCTCATACTTTTCCTCTCTTCAGGTTGCTGTCTGCTAGTAACTGTTCCTCCATCCAAACCTGAATACAAAAGCTATATAAAATTCATTCACACATTCTCATGTGGAAGAGGCCTTTATGCTATGGCCTCATAAAAGGTGCAATGCCTGATTATGGGCAAAAAGGGAGCAAATAGTGAGTTAATTGATTTTAACTCTTTGAGCAAGGCCACATCTACCTCAGTCTTTGTGCACTGCGTGGTCGAGTACAGCTGTGAGCATGGAGGACCATGAAGTATCACAAGAACATAGATACTGGACTGGGAGGCAACAGAAGGAGGCAGAGGAACATGGAGGGCAAACCACAGGGAAGCACAGATCTGGGCAGGCAGCTGAGGGAGATGAGAGCTTTCCACAAACTCACGGTCTTTTCAGTGATCTGAGGCAGTATTTATTCTGGAGCCAAGTATTTTTGCTGCAGGATGCCCCAGGAGGCACTTCCCTGCCTTGGAGTCAGCGTTCTCCCCACCTTGTAAACCGCATGCATGCCTTGCTACTGGCAACCTACAGCTGAGAGACATCCAAAGCTTCCCCCAAGCCTCGGTTTCCAGTATCACAGGGCTGCTGCTCCCCAGACCAGCTTTATTTTTCTGTTTGGATCTTGCATTAATTTAAAACCCACCAACAATCAAAATCAAACTCACCCTCCTCAAATGTGTGTGGGCGAGAAACAGAGGGGTGTGAAACTTATGGCGCAACTCCATAGCCCCTTTTCTCCTTGGTTCATTTTTCCTGACACCACAGCATCACTTCCTGACCGTACTTGCAAATAAACAATTATTGAAAGAACATGACTGGACCACACATGCCTATTTTCCACTCTTGTGGAGGGAAGCTGCGTGTCGGCTGCTGGTTATTTATTTGCACAAGAGGCCATTGGGTTTGTCGTTGTGTCTTTAGGGCACCATCTCTCGAGGTGCTGAGCCTTCTCAACTTGCAGGGGCTGCGGGAAGAATTGAGGGTGGGAACCAGCTGTGCCCCACAGGTCTCGGGCCTCACTTGGCATTATTACTTCTGAAAGTTTTCCAGTGTTGATGTTTACTGCGTGATCTTGAGGAGTCAATAGAAAAGGACAGCAGGGGGTCCACCCGAGGGAAGGAACACTTTCCTTTACCAAACCATGTGATGTTCCTTTAAAACTGGAGTTGAAGTTGTTAAACCATCACTTAGAAGCATGGCATTTATAGAGAGAGAAGTAAATTGAGACATACACAGAGAAAGTTCAGCTTTCTGGCTTGCTCCAGATACTGCAGTGAGAGCTGATTTTCATATGAATTTAACTGATTCTCTTTAGACAGATAAAGGGACACATTCTGTATCTGTTGCTACGTATAAAATGGGAAAAGTGGCGTTCAGCTGGCTGGCCTTTGCTTTCGCAGCTGGGCACTGCACATCACGGAGGATGCTCCGCTCCACACGGCGGGCTGCCAGTGCACACTGGGGCAATTTGAAGGCTGGAAGCACCCAATCTCAGCTACCCCGCATCTCCCCAGCAGCAGCAGACCCAGCCAGGGAGCACCTTCCCCCAGCTTTGTACTGGCTTAAACAGCTGCTGGCTGGAGGATACAGGTTAGGAGATGAGGGCGGTGTGATTCGTGAATCACCTTCTGGCTTTTGTTGCAGCGGCTGAGCAGACTGTGGCTGCATCCCCCCTCCCTCTGCGGCTGGAGTATAACAGAGGTGTGAACCAGGCCTTCAGAGGTCGGTTTTGTGGGTTGTCTTTTGAAATCTCTGAGGTTTCATCTTCTCCCAGAGGTCCTGGTCTCAATGCTACATGCAGTTATTTAGCAGAAGGTCTTTTCCAACCCTGTAGTTGTGCTGCCCCCCAGCAACTGAACCGTTGGTACCTTTTCCCTTCATGAAACCTCTGCCCTTAAAGCTTTCTAGGAGAGAAATTTGAGGACTGAGAACAGAATTCAAAAATCAACCCTTTCTGAAGCTCTTGGAGTTGCTCCTTTATGACCCTCTCATTGTGTGATGCCTGTGTGTTATTTATGAGCGCTTGGCTGCTCATTTACACAAAAAAGATAACATTGTTGAAGCTGAAATGCAATCAGCTATGTGGTACTGCAAAGAGGGTGAAAGGGGACAATGAGAGCTGTTGCACTCAGGCAGCTGCTAGGGTCGGAGATGTGAGGCAGAAAAGATAAGTCATTTTAAAAAAATGGAAAGAAAACAGAATGAAATGTTAAGTCAGTTTTGCTTCACCGGGTCAAGGAAACCACCTCACTGTGGACCAGGTGAATACCTGGCTCTGAGCGTCTCATAGCTCCATGCCAGCACATCCAGCCCTTCAGGAGTCCATTGGCTGCTCAGGGTCTTGTTTCTGTAGTAGCAGGATTTGTCTCCAGCCTTTGAACAAAACACTTTCCCTTTGGGGAAGGGGGAGTGGGATAAATGAATAAAAATAGTTCAGTAAGAGCTGGGCTAAAGTGGATGTCTTTTAAACAAATATACAACTTATTTTCCGTCTGCTGGTTCCCAGCCCTTGGTTGCTGTGAGAGAGAAAGAGCAGCAATGCTGCATTTCAGGAGAAGCAGGACGTGCCTCCCAGGGTGCAGACCTGAAAGGTGGCCACTTGCATCCATGAACCTGGCATTTTTGTTGATAGGAGTAATATAGTGACAGCTAAAATTGATGCTAATGAATGCAGGCTTTCCTTTGCATTTCTTAATGTTATATCTGTTAAATTCCCGCAAAGAATTCTTCTGGGCATCCCATCCCTATGTAAAGGCTAAGGCTAAGTGACTTAGTAGGATAAGTGCTTTATAAAGCAGATCTGTAATATTTCAGTTGTCTTTCATTTCATTAACAAGCATAAGGGAAGCTAATGTCCCAGTACACAGGGATTTGCAATCACCATTAATGGAGATAATTCCTCTCATGGGAAACAATATAAAATACCATTGCAAAAGCTAGAACACTTTTCTAGTTTTTCTTTTCAGTCACAACAGATTGGGTCTCTCTTGCTAAATTTCATTGTGCTGTAGAGGAGAAAATAAATCTAGCAAAGAGAAGTGATTTTAAAACCTTGAGATAAACTCTTGACGAGGGACAATAAAGGAGCGATTCTGAGTGTCCCAAGGCAGCATCTGTATGACTGAGGAAAATGAAATAAAAACATGGCAGCTATTAGCAGTTTAGTGAGTATTAAATGAGTCCTGAACGATGGCAGAATTAGGAAGAGTTTTCAACTTTTTCACATTGTCATCACTAACAGGAGAGGTCTCACTTGCTTTTCATTCTATTTTGATGGTAAATCCTGCAAAGAAGCTGTGAAAGAGCAACTGACTTCAATTGCACAGATTGTCTATCTTAAATTCTATATTCATAGATCTCAAAGTCCACTGCAAACCAGTCAGAGTCATTTCGTGGCTGAGGAAACCAGGTCACAGAGCAGTGATACGGTTTGCCAGAGCTCACACTGCTGCCCCAGCATGAAGAGAAGTTCTGTTTCAGTCCCACTTCCTACCAAATTTGCACCCTTTCTTATGGGAGATCAATGGACAGTACTTGTTCAGAGATTTTCCTGACATCTCTATGGTGGTGCAATTCAAAATGTCGTTTGTGTGCATCTTGTCTTCCCTGCCTTCAGCTTGATCTGAATTAGTGAGCCAAATTTATCTGTTTTCATTATTCAAACTCTAGTTAGGCTAAACCTTCACAGACAGGGTTTGCATTTCTGTTTTGAGAGAGAAATCTGACCTATTTCAGGAAAGATTAGATAGCCACCCCATCTGGAAACAAATTATCTGCTCAAGGAATGTTAGTGTCCGCATATTGAGGATCCGTTAAAAGCTAAAGGTGAGCCATGAAATTATTTCTGGATCAAAATGCTTATTTTCCCAAGATCGCAGTCATTCCAGTCTGGAATTTCAATTCAGGAATTTTGGTAAACATCTTATTTTAGTGGCAAATAAGATTAATTTAGTTTAAAGGCTGACTTTATTAAGGAGTGATTCAGGTTTCTGTAACTGGGCCTGAGCAGCTACGGAAGCAACCAGCAGCAAGGTTAACAAGCCAGCAGAAGAGAGCGTTCCTGCTGAATGTTGAGCAACTGATGCGAGGCTTGGCATCCCATGCCAGCAGCACAACATGCCATCCATACAACAAAATATAGAAAGAGATTTTCTATTTTGCTTTGTTGGAGGAAGGGCAATGAACAATGAATCAGACTGTGTTTAATATAGCCAATGATGGTCAATGAACTGTGAGGGTTTTTTTTTTAAATCCGTGTTGAAGTTTTTCATCAAGATAGAATTTCAGATGAAATTTCTTGCCTTACTGCTTGAGACAGAGCTGAAGTCATGCTCTTACCTGTACTTACCTGTGTGAAGAGCAAATCACTTTAGCCGTCAGGTTTGTAGAGGCTGCCAACCACCATCGCTCCACCACAGGGGCTAAGAGAGAATCACTTGCCATGTCCTACCTTTTTTTCCAGGTACTTTGTGTTCTTAAGCAAGGGCAAGACTTGGTTTGACACTATGTATATTTAACCAGAAGCCTATAAGTGTAGGAACAATCTTGTTTTGTTCCTGGAAGCATTTCTGAGTTGGAAAAAAACAAACCTCTCCAGGGCTGAATGCCAGGTTAGAAATGAAATGTACTGTAAGAATGAGAACATGCAAAGGAAGGAGAAGCCTTTAAAAAGCCGATTTAATGTTATTTCTTCTTTCTTTTCAAAATGCGGAAGCAGCTTGCGGTACTCAGAAGCGCTGAGAATGTGTTTTTCATGTCTTTAAAATATACAGCAGTGGAGATTAATACATTGGTTTGTTTTTTAATGAAGTGAATCTTGGAACTGGATTTGAACGTTTGCTGTAAATTCTTCTATTTAAATGCTTTCTTATTTATGGCGCCATGCTCGGAATGTTACACAGAGCATTATCTATTAACTCTAACAACAAGATGGATTTTAGGATTAAATAAATTGTGTGCATTCCTTTTAAATTGCCGGAGCCAAAAGGGTTAGGAGTGTTAGATTATCCAGCTGCAGCCGTTCCCCCTGCATAGCCCGGTGGCTGTTACAGGGGCAGCGGCGGCTGAGCAGGAGGGAAGAAGCCGCTGGAAGCAGCAATTGGAGGTGGAGCTTGAATTGCACATCCTCTCCTCGCCACGTAGGGTAGGTGGCCTAACTGTTTGACGAGCAGCAGGCAGAGAGAGGGAACGGTAGCCTTGATTCAGAACAATGTAAGCTCAGTTCTGGGCATGTATTTATTGTCCTTTGAAGTCGGTGAGATTTGAACCTTACGTGCTTTGTTTGCTAAGTTGTGATGGGTGTGACGTTCAATTTTGCATCGCCAGGTTAGAGCCAGCATTGTGAGCTGGTGTCACGGGCTAACGCAAGTGATTATTCCAGGAGCTGTTGGAGGGGCAGCATGTGTGACTGGTCACAGTTATCTTTTTGGTTTAGAAAAATAGATGTTTTCTCTTTTCATCAATTGCAATACAGTAAATACTGATGTAAAAGTGCTGTGTAAAAGTGCACGTATGACTTGTCTTGGATTCAGCTGCCCATCACACCTGTGTGATCCTACCTCCACTTTTGAAAACCAGTTATGAGTCCAGACCAAACACTGTCACTTTTAAGCATGTGGGGACTGATTTTAGTGGGACTGAATTTGTCTCACCTCTCAAGCCGGTTATTGCTTTGGACCTTTACGCTTGAAACGGGTGAGTTTTATGACCCTCGTACTGCCTTTGAGCCAACAGTAATCTTTCAGTCAAGCAAGGAAGAGTCGTGTTTTTAGAACCAAAGATTAAACATTTCCTTCCTGCCGTCACACCTGTTTTCATTGAAGAGTGTAATTGCATAAAGAGTTGCTACCATTTACAGTAAGCTGTTCCTTGGAACAAGTCATCCTCTTTATACTCCTCTCCAGCTTCCGCTAAAGTGTATTCTGGGGTGATTAAGTCTTATGCAAACAAACTCATGACTGGGTGATCATTTCCTTACCTGATCTCTCATATTCATGTGTTATTCTCCTATCTGCTGCATAGTGTAGAGTGGTTCACTCCATCTTTTTTTTTAAGAAACAAATGACATTTCCTGTACTTCATTTCTTCATATATCTAGGATGTAAGATTCAACCTCTTTGTTGCCAGGAACTTTGTTTACTGGTGCCAGTTAGTCAGTGAAGTGATTTAGTCCCACCGTCTAGTTTTAATTTCATCCAGTGTTTTGTCTGGATGAAATAACTGGCACGGTTACTCAGGTTGGTATGGCTTGGTTGTACCTACAGGCAGGGATTTTTTTGTCACAAAGTGTAATCAGGCAAATATATGTGGTTTATCTCATTTTATTGACTTCAAATACAGCAGAAATCAATGTCAATTTAAGTGTGATTGTTGAGTAAGACTTTTGTGTTAATAGGAAAGGAAAAAGAACAGGAAGAGGGAGGACAGTAAAGAACAAGCTGCTCAGTTCACAAAAATTACAACAAGAGATGTGAATTTTAATGAGAGAACTAGCAGAAGGAGGAGAAAGTATAAGGTGAACCTGTCTCTTATATTGGTGAATAAATTGGGCATGTTTCAACAAAATGGGAAACAAGGTACAAGTGATACCGTGACTTTCTGGTCTGTTCTGTAGACTTGAACAGTAACGTGACTGTTTTGCCTGACATTACCTGTAAAATGGAGAGCACAGGGTACTTGTGACAGCTCTTTGGCCTGACCGTTGTGGTTGGTGTTTTGCAAAGATCAGAAACACTGTCAGGTGGTGTGACTTCGTAGCAAGAGGTGGGAAAGAGCAAAAGGTGGGGAACAGGAGAATGGGAACAGTGATAAAGCCTAAAGGCTGAGACAAGGAGAAGGGCAGGGATTGAGGGCACGTGGAGCAGCCCCAAGCAGTAGATTGAGTCCCTTGCAGAGCAGAGAGATGGGCAAAGCCCCACCAGGTCCACAGCCCTCTGGGAGGCTGGCTGTGCCCAGGTGTCCAAATGTGCGTTGCTTGCCTGAGAGCAGCCTGGTGAGAGCAACCCATGGCAAAGGACCCACTGACTTGATGGTGCAGCTGCAGCTGAAGAGGAATCTGACACCCTCCAAAGATACCAGGGAGCCTGTTGGCTGAGATTCCGTCTCTAGAAAGGAGACGGTGTCACTTAAAGATGCATTTTGTGCTGTTGTGCTAATGTCTTTCGCAGAAGAGTAGGAGAAACGGCAGAATACAGTCTTTTGGAGTAGGCTCGTTGCAATCAAATTACAGACCATGAGTCATGAATGTATTTGACAGCAGAGCTTTTGATTTTACAACACATTCATAACACCTTGAGCACTTAGTACCTTGTTAACCCAATTAGCATACACTAAAACTGCCAAAGCAATCTGAACAGCTATTAATCTCATGCCAAACTGTCCAAGATCATGCTTTGTTATTACTGCAGAGGCAGCTACGAGTAGATTGGGACAGAAGCATCCTTGAATGTCTAAATGCACATGCAATCGGTTACAGTAAAGCCAAAGAATACTGAAGCAGAAATTGGTATAATAAAAACAAGCCATCATACTAGAGACTGTCTTGCCTCACAGGCAGTGGGAGAGCTGTAGTAGTGTTTAAGTGGAAGGTGCTTATCCTGAAGCTATAAAAAGAGCCCTAAATGATTTGCACTGAGCAATCACTGATAGTACTGTTCCATCCCGTAAGCTGTGCAGGTTGCTTCTAGCACGTCTCAGAAAAAGGAAGCATTAGTAAAACATGACTTCAGTGTGCAAGCAAACAGACATGCACCTCTGCTTGCACTTCTGTATTTGTATTGAGCAACTTCAGATTATAACTGTTGTGAGTCATTTTCCGTCTCTAGGGTTCAAGGCTAACATTAAAGTACAGTTCAGCTGTCAGGCACAGGTGATGCCTGACCTCTGTGGCAAGACAGCTTTTAAAGGTGTTAATGTAATGGGAGCATTTGGTCCTGTCCAGAAGGAATGGGGCAAGGGATCTGTGTCACAAATAGGCTGCATTACCACCTCCGTTTGGGAGTTGCTTTCCAGTTTCTGTTCAAGTTCCCGTAGCAGAGTCTGTTTTGCTAGGAGAATTGTCTAACTTACAGTAGTCAAAACTGATGTGGCTTCTAAGGACATAGTAATGGGCATCTGTGTACCTGCTTGAGATATAAATAATACAAAGGCCCTGAGAAACCTTCAGAAATTGTGTTTGACCTAAAAATGAAAACAGTAAGAGGATTCATAAGTGTCAGATCATTCCACTTCACCTGGGACTTGATGAAGACATTGCAGTTTTCAAAATCTGCTACGTCTCATTTTTAGGTAATACAACTGAATTGCAAACCTGGTATATTGACTCCAGGAATAACAATGAAATGACAAATAAAGAACGTGAGTTAACAATGGATTAAATCAGGTTCGTGTAAGTAATGCCAGTTAGCACCTGTTTATAGAAAATAAAATTAAACTGGCTTGGTATTTTTTTATGAGGCTATAATTCAGCGAATAGAGGAAATAACGTCTCAGTGATAGACTTTTGTGGGCATTTGATTTGGGCTGCATGATATTTTTATTAACAAAGCAGAACAATAGAAAATAAACATGGCATGTATTAAATGGATTGAAACCTGGCTAGTTGACAGCTATAGATACAAATAGAATTATTATAGGGCAGGCAAGTTTGTAGAGAAATCCTGAAGAGATTTGTCCCTACCCTTGTGATAGGAGAAGGTTTTTAACTTCATTTTCTAAGGAAACAAGGTTTTCTTTTATGTTTTCCACAACTGTTTGTGCTCTGCCCTCTAATAACTTTTGTACCCATCGGACAAATTTCAAGAAAATTGACAGAAACTTCTGATCTCAAAAATAATTTCTGTGGAGCTCAGCATAGGGATAGGCAGAGAGACACAGAAGCTGCTTAATTAGGAGAAATGCAGTAGTATGAACACATATATTTATGGACAGACACATTACTAGAGAATCCACATGGCTGAGAGACCTCATAGATACTTGAACCTCGGAAAAAGCTTCCACTGTAGCTGGGGACTGACCCCACAGCCCTGATCTGTGGGGAGCTGGGCGGCACTGGTTCTGCTCCACAGGGACTACTAGCCATCTGTGCAAAGCTAAAAGAATAAAGGTATTTCACTCATGCCTGCAGCTGGCTGAGCAGTCAGGAGCAAAAAGAACAGCCTGCTGATCCAAATAGCTTGGTAAGCTTGGCGTAGGTAAACAGGACAAGCCCTAGTACAGACAGGTCTCATCGTCATGGAGGGAAGAATATCAGCCACGCTGGCGGGCGCAGGGGTCAGCAACGGTGTGGAGGAGACTGGTGATCTCACCAAAGTTGTCATGGCTTTTGCCTTGCTAGAAGTGTGCTAATCCAAAGTGAATGGTTTTTTGCAAAAAAAATTAAATAAAATAAAATGCCCATTAGTTGAAATGCAAGCTTGTACTCAGTCTCATGAAAACGTGACTATCGCTGTCTCAGTTTCCAAGACATGGAAGGGATATAGGAGAGTGAAGCGGTCCGGGTTAAACACTGGACAAGAGGCAGAGTTGGAGTTAAAACCAAGATCTTCTGTGTCCCAGGCAGTGGCCTTCTGCTAGGCTATTTTAGCTTTCATATCTGTATGTTCCCATCTTACGCAGCAAACCAATCCATGTGAACATAAAAAAGCACCTTCCTTATGTGAAAGTTTGTAACAGCTTGGGGCACTCAGCACTCTTGAGGCATGATTATGCTCTGCTCTGTTGCTAACTCTTTATGATTTTAATTATTTTGAAAACACATCTGTAACAGCATATACAAGAGCAACAGGGTAACAATAACAATAAAGTTGTGTTGTGTTCTTCGTATAAACTCTTTGGTTTGGGGTTTACGATTTATGTGTTCTGGAACTGGATTATTGCCTCATAAAACAACGCAGCAGCCTTTTCTCATTTAGTTAGCCATCCATTTTTATTAGGGCGCTCTATAGAATGCCTGCAATAATATTATAAAGGTGCAGAAGGTTCATTATTTCACAACAAGCGGCTAGCCAAAACCATTATTATTTTTACAACAGCCGGGCTTGCTATTGAAATATAGTTTTGATTATAACCTTTTTTCCGCCTCCCTCTTTCTCTTTTCTCTACCAAAAGCAGAGATGTGCAATTGTTCCTTCTCAGATTGCTTTTCCACTGCCCCACAAACATGTCATTTTCAGTGAAATGGATGGATTATAATGGGAACAGATCAGTGATAATGCATTAGTGGAATACAGCCATCCCCAAGAGAGCTTATAATAATATCCAGTCTTCCTAAGCTTTAAAATCTGCAGTTTGGACAGCCCATAGCTCTAATATGGAAACTAGTTCTGAATTTTCCCCGCACTTATAATTCTTTGATGCTCAATTATTGTTTGGGTTCTCCCCTCCCCGTCATGTTGCCATGACAACTGCCTTGCATAAAATCCAGTGCTCAGACAATACAGCCGCTGCTTTAGCGAGGGGCTCCAGGCTCATAAAAGTTGAAAATGTTGCTCAAAGAGATTACTGAAGATTAATGACTCTGCTCTGAGCGCCGCGAAGCAAATTTCTGAAAATCATGGTAATTAAATAAAAAATATAAGCAGGCGATGTGTTCTCCAAGTCAAGAGTGTTGATACCTGCTGGGAGTGGTGGAGTTACTGTAAATCTGTAGTAAAAACCTCTGTGGGTATTATTCCTGCATATAGTTTCCTTATGCTAAATAGCTACGGTGTTTAATTAGCTGTGGCGCTTTTCCTTCGCCTGTTCTGTGGTTGTGAATTGAACATAGTGACCAGGGCTTGCCCCGGGGGCTGGAGCGCGTCGGTTTGTCCTGGGCTGGTGCCGTGTGTCGTGCTGGTCCAGCCTAATGGCCCCCTTGATGAGACCGGTGCTCCGTTTTCTGCCACCGGCCTGTTGTAATTTCAGGGGCATGTTCCTGGTTGTAAGGAAGATGAATACAGAGCTGCAAATTGCTTGCGCTGAATCATAAACTAGGACTTGTTTCATGAGCCCATTAAGCATATGCCCCTAATGTTAAGCATATGTTGTGCTCTGCTCAAGAGGAATAGAGTTAGCACTGGCTTGAGGTTAAGTGTATGTTTTTAAGTCCTGCACTGGTTTGAAGGTATTAAGAGTTGTGAACCTCTCTGGGACAATGAATTAAATATGTTGATTATATTTGCAAAAGTGTTAGCTATTTTCATATTCAGTCATAACATCTTTAGTATTACATGCCACATTAGTTGTAACCAGCTGTCATGCAGCAGGGTTTAAAATGATCTTAACGGCAGTCAAAGGCAGGCATTTTGCTTTCCCCAAAGACAGTGGTACACAGTTGGGTTAGAGTTTGCCTCCCTCTGAAGGTGAGCTGTACTCCTCGGGACAGGCTCCAAAATCACATCTGTTCGAGAGCAGTATATTACAACCTTATGTTACTAAAATCAGAAGAAACGTGTACTAGGAAAAGCCTAGCTTAGGAAAAAATCTTGTGTATTCTAAGGGGATAAAAATATTAACTCAAACCAGATGCATAAGGGCTAGGGCCATTTTTGTTCACTACAGCAGATCTTTCAAAATCTGTTTCGCATCGGGGCTCTCTGCCACATAAGATCTCTGTGCCATCGAGAAACCTGCAAGTACAAGGAATTAATGAAAAACCCAGAAAGCGTCCACCCTGCCAAGCAAAGAAGAAATACATGCAGTCTGAAAGGGAACTGTAATTCATTTTGAGATCTAAACTTGTTTTTAAATTAGCTGCTTGTAGGTTAACTTCCTCAAATCAGAAGCTTAGCCATCTGTTTCAGTTAATTAGTTAGCCTTTGGCTGAGGTTTAATCATTGTTGGAACAAGAGGTGGGGGAATCAGTAGTCCTAGAGGGTTCACAGGGACCATGCCCATGAGATTGAATTTAGCATCAGGCCCCAGCGTTTAAATAAAGGGCGAATTTGCGTTGCTGCACCGGGGAAATCTCTGCCAGGGCCAGCATGGCAGTAAGGCTGGTGGGGATGCACAGCTGTAGTGAAACGTATTTTATTGCTCCTGGAAGATTCTTTGGTTTTGTTTCCATATCCAGGATGTGATCCTCTTTGAGGACTGCTAAGTGTTCCCTTGATGCAGTGAGAATAGGAATGATAATAATAAATACATTTGGGCCTGCGCATTTGCCAACCTGGTGTTCATGGCCGAATTACTACGGCCTTCTCCTGCCTGTGGTGAGCTGTAGGCCTGGGGTAAGTCGTAGCAAAAACCTAAGAAGCATTCAGGCCCCTGGGCCAGCCTTTTCCGTTGGGGTTATTTCATGTCAATTACTGCAAATTAGACACATATAAAATTTATAATGTGTAGGTGCCTGAGCACAGAAATTTAGCTTCCTCAGTATTTACAGAATATAAAACAGTCCTCCTTGTTTAAGGCTAGGATGAACGTTTCTGTCACATTAGGAAGGAAACCTTATTTCATTCTGCAGCTGCTGTTTAAACACGACGAGATCTCTTTTTAATCTTAGGCAAAGTTCAAAACGAGATGTTTCAAACATCTGCTAACTATTAGGGGCCATGCCTGCTAGCAGAGGTAATAAATTATAGCCAAGAAGAGAATCGAATGTCTTAATAGTGTTTTTGTTCGTTGCTTCAAAGTTTGTCCTCTTTCAGTGTTATCTGTTCTCTTTTTTAGCATGGTAGTCAACATGCCTGCAAAGAACATTGTGCTGTGGGTGAGGTGGGTGGGATCACAGTGGGATGAGGGTGACACCCTCTATTTTAAGATAGGGGAAAAACAACAAACAACTTGGCTTCTCTTTTCCAGAGCAGAGAGAAATTGAAATCAATCGCAAAAACGCACCCTCCGTGCTACGTGCCAAAAACAAGATGGGTGGTTCTAGCAGAATATGGGAGAGAGGGCATTTCGGTTTCCTCCAAAGGGGAGATAACAGATCAGCTTTCTTGTTTGTCATGGAAACCTTTTGTCAACCCAGTAACAATGACGTCAGGGTGGCAGTGCCACGGAGACAGGGTTAGTTAATATAGCACACACCTGTTGAACTGCCAGAGGGGAAGGTATGTCGGCTTTTACATTTTCCATCCCTAATTCTAAACAACTTTGGGTGAAGGTTGAGAAAGTGTTATTCAAGTCCCAGGGCAGGTTGTAGCAGATTCATGCTGCGAGCAGGTGGTGCTGGAGCTTTCGCTCATGAAGAAATGCGGCTAAGAGGCATTTGCTCAAGCCATGCCATTCTACAAACCCTCGTATTTGGGGTATCCTTTCGGAGGGTGGTGAGAGCAGACTTGTATCTCAAAAGAAGAGCACCCGATTCCTTCAGTGTGTTTGCTTTGCTTGGGAGTGAAGTGTTTTGCTAGTGTTTACCAAAGGAGCTTTTTAGAAACACTTCTCTAAAAAGGGAAAAACGAACCTATATTTATTACGCCACATCTATAGCTGTAGACGTACAGCAATAAGCTGTAGCCCACTTTTGGAAGGACTGTTTTCCTGACAATTTTTTACTGTAATAGTTTCATGTTTGATGTTGTTGACTGGCTACGTGTTCTTGTTGTAAAGTGAGATTAGATCACTTTTTCACTTCATTCAGTGTTGCTTTTGTGACTACCTTCCTGTTTTTAGTAATTAAAAACAAACTTACTTCTTTTCACAAGAAAAACGTGTTAGCGGGGAAGGCAGTTCATTTTTGCTGGATTCTCCACGTTTACTAGCAAAATGATAGATTATGTGTTTGCAGAGGACTTTGAATCAGTTAGAGAATTGCAGTTGATGCTGTTTCTGTTGCCATGGCTAAAACATGAATTTACATTAGTTGCATTTCTTGTCTATGGTAACACAGGATAATTCTAATAAATTAAAATGTGCCCTTGTCATTGCTAAACAATATGCATGAAACCAAATATTTCCTATCACATAGTTTGTAAGAGGAGAAGAAAAGCCTATGATGGGGATGATGATTTAAATTATATTGGTTTGCAAAGTGGAATTAAGGCTGAGAAAAAGAATGGCATAGAATGACATACAGTGATCAGAAAAGGAAAATGGAGTCAGCCAATGTAAATGACATTTACTATACAAATAGAAACCACATGTATGAAGCAG
Source organism: Chroicocephalus ridibundus (assembly GCF_963924245.1). Classification (NCBI taxonomy): domain Eukaryota; kingdom Metazoa; phylum Chordata; class Aves; order Charadriiformes; family Laridae; genus Chroicocephalus; species Chroicocephalus ridibundus. The sequence goes on along the minus strand of NC_086290.1, from coordinate 11,622,940 downwards.
AGCCAGCGAGTTGTAGAAATCTTTGCGAGAGAGAACCATCTGGGATTGTAATTTTCCAAATAGCCCATGAATTAAGATAAGTGTTCAATTGATAACCCGTGGCATCCTAATAGAGACGGATGATGTCAAATGGCTGTCAGGTTTCAAGGAGGTAAAAAAAAATAAATCTGAGCAATAAACATTTTGTTTCTTCATATGAAAGAAATAAGGTTTATCTACATTAGTACTATTGCTGTTGTGGTGAGTATGTGTAAATACGCTGGAAATATCTGCGAAGAACTATAATTGTCTTTGCCTTCAGTTTGGAAAACATTGTACACTCCTCTACTTTTTTCTTTTAAACTCCTTACTGGTAATTTCAGCCTGACAGAAAGATGTTTTGTGTCATCTAAAGTCTCTGTAGCATCATTTACTTTTATTTGGGGACTTTGTGGCTGGAAAACAAGAAAAAGGCTTTATAGACATTCTTGAAACAAGACTCAGAGTTCTTACTGCCACTGATAGGGAAAGCAAGACATGGCAAAATGTATGGTCTAGTCCTGAAGGTGCTCCTTTTGCCTTCATCATCCGTGTCTGAGAGACGTGACTGTGGTCACTATGATGAAGTTGTCATGTGCTCAGTGTAACACAGAGAGAATAAATAGAGACTGGGGAAGTCTCTTCTTTCTCAGTGACCCATATCCCTCTCTCCAGACATAAAATAATATCCCACCCCATACAGATACTGCAGAATCGTATGATCAAATGGTCTCAACACATACTTAAATCCTTCTCCATTTTTATGGACTGCTTCTTGTTTTGCCCTGATTGCAAGTACTCACATCAGTCCTGACTCACAAAAGAACACAATTTAAGTCCTATTGATTTTTATTCAGCTTATGCATACGTGTGGGTGCTCTCCAGAATTAGACCTACAGTGGGTGCCACTTGCATCAAATTCTGTAAATTCCGGGTGGAGCATGAAAGAGACATTAGTTAGGGTACTGAAATGTCCATTTGCCCCTCTACTTTTCATTTGCCCCTCCACTTTTCTTTTAAGCTTTCTGTGCCAAACCATCTCTTCAAATCCTGCAATTTAGGCTTTTTTAAAAACAGAAAAATTTTGGCAAAAAACAGTATCCTGATTTCTTTTTTTTTCTCAGCCATCTCCTTTTCTTTAAAGCCCATTTGGCTGGAAAGTGGATGGAAAGGCTGTACTGCTCCAGGTGACAGAGCACTCTTCACTTTTTGAGACCAGGAGTTTTTCAAAGCTTTCAGGATTTAGCCATTTGATTGATATTTACCTGATCCGACATTAGGTTTCCTGCAATGCCAGGGAAGGGACCTGTCTAAGAGGACCACCGTGTCTCCTGCTGCCCGTCCCCAGTAGCCGTAGCCCAGCCATCAGGGCATGGGAACCACAACTGTCCCCTGCTGCCCCTGTGCTCCCTGGGGAGCAGCCCGGCTTCTCCGGCAGGAGCAGGGCAGTGGGGCAGCCATCCCTGGGGAGCCCAGGAGCTTCTCAGCCCAGGAGGGGAGGAGATGGCTTGCTGCTGCAGCTGGGCAGTGGTATGGTGGTGGCCAAAAACCTCTGCCTGCCTGCCAAGAACAGGCCTGCCTCTGAATACTCTTTTCCCCAAGTTCCTCTGTTTTCTGCTGTGACTTTTCAGACTCTCTTTGCGTTTTTCCCATGCCTCAATGGGGCATATTACAAACGAAAATACCTTTGATATAGAAAAGAGGTGAATTCATTTATCTGCACCTTGGATCAATCCAGATATTAGTTATGGTACAATACGGAGCAGTGTGATAAAGAGTTCCTTTTTTGCTGGAGGGACAGAAAGAGGAATCGGAAAGAAGCGAAGGAAGCAGTGCAGGCTGTGGTAAGTTATGTACATGCTCTTAATAGGGTCACTACATGCTCAGGCTGTGTGTGTGAACCCTGAGAAGGAAAGCAAGATGTTTTCCATTCTGTTTTCATCATTTTCTTGCAGAAATTTATCATTGAAGGAGCCACTAGCTCATAATTCTAGTGTTATGTGTGCTGATGCAACAGTAAAATCCCTTTTCATGCAGTAAAGGCTAAGCTCATTCTCTGTTAGTTCAAGCACATTTTCCTTCCACATAGGACTCATTCTGGCAACCAGAGCATTTCAGCAGTTTTTTCGTGAGATTGTGTAGGGGTTAATGAGGTTTGGACCGGCGGTTCTGCTACTGTACTGCCTGGGATAGAGGAAATTGCTTACTTATTGTTTGTCTATTTATCATTATCAATCTTGCCCAAACTGTACTCACATTTTATGAAAGGAAACAGATGCTTATGCCAAAAATCTTACAGTGTATATGAAGATATAATGAATTAGTGAAATTAAGTTTGTTTAGGGTGCTCAATTCTGTGACTGGAAAAGGAGATATTCAGCCAAGGAAGTGTCCTGTTGACTATTCAGGTTAAGTAAGTACAATTAATAAAATGTTAATACTGTACAAACACATGTATGGAGGATAGGCTACGGATGTTAAGAGTAATAGTAAGTGGAGTTTGAGAAAAGGTTAAAAGGTTAATCCTTTCTTTCTTTGTTCTAGGGTTCCCCAATATGCAGTTTGAGAAACTTAATCTCAAAGTGAATCCAGGTTTTGTGTGGGAATTGCTTGGTTTCATTACAAGTGCTGATCAGCACTGAGGGCTGTTCGTTGACCGTTATTCGCCACTGCTGGTATGCACCATCTTCCTTTGCCCACCCCCAGGCCCTCGTTTGGTCGTCTGCCTCCTCCATCTCTGCAGCGCCAGTTCCCCAGTTCTGCCACAGCCCCGTGCTTCTCCCATGCCTCCACTCCGTGCATGGGCTCTGCTCGTCCCTGTCGTCTGCAGCCACAAAATCCCTTGCTATTCCAGATGAAACAAAGCAAGCCAAATTCACTGTCAAACTGTATGGATTCACTGTCTTTCTGCAACAGGATTTCATACACAGTTTATCTCCCAGTTACTAGCAAAAAACCAAATGTAGTTCCCCTGAGCACATATCTTTATATCTGCCAATTAAGGATAAGATAGAGATTTAGCCTAGGATTTTCAAAAGAAACCCAAAGGAAGTAAATTTTCAGTTCACACCGAAGTTCACTGACTTTAGGCTCTATCCCTCCTCTGTACCTCTGAAATCCCCAGCAGTAGCTCTCTAATTGAGCTGTCCTGAACACATCCTCCACACGGCTTTAGAGACTCACTGAATATGGTAATGTCAAACTTTAAGTGTACTTGGATCTCATGCTAAAAATTTTACACTCGGCTATCAAAATCTTTTGTTTATCCTGGACGCTGTTGCATTTCACGTTGTCAATTACCCTGAGGATGTTTTAAGCTCAATAATATCACCTTCCTCTGCATGTGTTGTGTGCAAAAGAGAAATGTGGTTTTGGGGAATAAAAGAACACATGCGTGAGCATTATGGGTAAACACAGACATCTCTCTCTGAAAATTGAAGCCTCTGTGTTGATCAAACTGAGTCTAGCAAGAACAGAGATGAACATATTCGCCTGGGAACCGTTCGCATGTTAACAGTGATTGCACAGGGCAGAGTATTTTATCTGAAGTGTCTTCAGTGAAAGAAATGAAGCAGGAGCTGGGAACGTGCTTATCAATAGACCTTATTCTGCTCATCCTTTGATAGATGAACATAGCAAGTTCCTTCAGGCTCCCCTCAATCTTCTACTTGTTTGTGCTGGACTTCATTGATCCATATTTAGCCCTCCCTGATAATGTGACATGACAGCACATGTAAATGGCCAAGTCAATGAGCATTTCCTTTCAGCTGAAACAAAGCCAGTCAGATTGACTATCAAACTCTTTGGATTTATATTCCTGTTTGAAATAGAATCTATTACCTTGTTAGAAACTAAAACAAAACACAATAAAAAGTGTGCAACCATTTTTTGTTATTGTAGTTAAAGGAGAACAATTTTATGGGAGGAGTGTCCTCTGGGCATGCTCCAGTCAACTCTATCAAACAGAGAGGCCAAGAATGATAAAATTCAAAACCTGCAGCTGGTGGTTCCTTTGGGAGTCACATTACAGTAGTACAAGCAACAGTCTTTCGTTTCAAAAAGGGAAGCATACGACTGCAGCCAAAGGCCTGTCAGCACTATTTTAGGTAAGCTGATCTGCATAAAGACCATTGTAATCTCTTGTGCTGCTCAGGTTTTAAGCGATATTTTTGTTTCATAATGCTGTTTCTGTGTCCACTGAAAACATCTGCTTAGACGTGCCAGGCTCGATTGTGCACCCTGTTACATCACTTGGCAAATGAGGTCACCTCAAGTAAATAGCAGTATTATGGAGAGGAGAATGAAAGCCCCACGATTTAACTGTTAGGACTCGAGCTGCAACCCATTGTGATGGCTGAAAATGATGCAGCAATGCTGAAAAGGCTCAGTGGCTGCAGTGGATGAGGCAAGCAATAGGGAGGACTCGAACACAAGTAATTGTGCCCCTCAAGATCCTTTTTCACAGTGCCAAACACTGACCGAGGGCATGGGCACGCGACCGTTGTGCAAACTCTCCTGCCCAGAGTCGGCATTGCTTCACATGGAGTTCATCCATGCAGCCTATTTGTAGCAGCAATAGTGCATTTTCACATGGTGATTAATTCACAGGGGGGTTCACTGAGCTGGAGCATATTGTTAAGCTGAGACTTTAATATATAACAAGCAGCACACTACAGGCATTAGAGAAAACAGCTTGGGACAGAGGGAGAAGGGTCTGTGGGATTGCATGGCTGCCTCCAACTGCTACCAGACTAACTGCACCCACCTCACCCAAACAAGGTCCAGAGCTTGTATTGCAAACTCAGTCTCCTAAAGTGTGATTAAAATTTACCGTAAGGATTATTGCTCTCAGCTGATGAGAATTCATGGGCTGTATTGGGCATGATAGAAGTAGGCACTAGATGGCCAGGCTATGCCAAGCCCAGCCGTGTGCCCAGTGTGGTGCCAGGGCAGGGTGATGCCCTGGGCCATCACACGTTCACGTGCCCTGAGGCCTGCCTGGCACCCAGCGCCGTCTAACAGTCATGTCGGTAATGTGCCCCGGTTTTTCCAGTATGTAATAAATCCCTTTGAAAATTCCCGCTCTGCAGTGTGACACCTGCAAGGGGAAAAGGGGCAGGAAAACGTGCCACCCAGGACCAGGTCTTCCTTCAGCAGCTTGGAGATGAACGCCACTCACTGTCGTCATTCCTCCCGATGTGTTTTCTGTCATCTCAAATCTGCATTTCCCTTTATGTTCTATTAGACCAGCCTACTACTGAAAATCATTAAAAGCAACTTATCCAAATCCACCTTTGAGTTAATTTTGGGCCTAAGGCCCTGATTTATAGTAACGGGACCTAGGGACCAACAATAAAAAAGAAAAATAGTAGCTATTAAATCAGTAAAAAGGAAACGACTTGGAAAAGGAGAGGGATGCCAAGCTAGCCTCTCCAGCAGTGGCAGAAGGGAGTCAGACTTACAGGACCATATGGCTTAGACATAGTTTGAATAATCTCCTCCAATTAAAAATAAAGCCAGTTTTATATAAAACATCTGTTCCATGAATTCAACAATTTGGGCAAAAAAATCATCAGGGGATACTTCAAGTCCTTCATCATGTTTTCGGTTTCTCTGTTCAGATCCTTACCCATTTTGAGGAGTTAATATCCCTGAAGGAGGAGTGTTGTGGTTTCCTATGATGCTACCAAGCATCAGTGTGGGCTTTTGCATTTCTGTACGCTGGGCATCCACGCTGCCTTCAGCTCTCCAGCCTTCATTGCAAAGGTGGGTGTGTTTTAGGAGAGCCCAGAGCAGCTGAGGCAGGTCAGCAAAGATCAGCAGAGGGTTTGCAGTGAACGGGCAGCGCTGGAGCTGGGCTGGGGTGAGACGCAGGAAGGCAAATCTCCCCATCAGCCCTGTGTGCTGGTCTCGTTACAGGGCTGGGAGCTGGGCATGGCTGTCCGCTGGGGAGGGAATCCATCTGATGTAATTGGGCTTGTATGTATCTAAAACACAGTGGTACTTAGCCACTAAATCCTGATCCCTGCACGAAGACAGGACAAGATTATCCCTTTTCTGCCTTCACACACTCACAGCAGGACCATAACAGGAAAATGTAGCTTTGAAGCAATCCACAACTGCTTGTTTTGGAAGTGTCTGGTTTGCATTTGACAAGGGGAGGGAGGTCTGTTGCAAGTATTATTTGAAATTATATCTCTTTTCATAACTACATTAAAAGTGTAATTGTGCGGATAGCAACATACCTGTCTAAAGTAATTAACTAGATTACAAAGGAAATACAATCTGGGGATATGTGTATCGAGCAAATTTCATCCAGTGCACAAACTGAGATTTGCTTTGTTCTAAAGCATCCCAAGGGTGATCTTATTGTGCTTTTCCTCTGACTATCATTTGCTTCCTTCTCAAGAGGACATCAGTTTGAGATGTTTCCTCAGGTTGTTGTGAGCCATTGTTCCTAGTTCTTCAGGTAACTATTTTTATTTCTGTATGTAATTTAAAAGCAGAGGTGGCTAATGAGGGTACCTGTAGGTCCTAATCATTCCCTGATGTTGACATCAGGGAAACCATAGGGTTTCTGCTGATAAACAAATAGAGGGCGTCATAATCAGCTGCGAACACTGTCTGAGGTGGCAACAGGGCTGCTGGAACATTATTTGATTCCTTCCTTCTCAAAACTCTGGCCAAGGCAGAACACCTCGGTTGATAAAGACAGATGTGCACCATGCCCGCCCTTTGCCCTTGCAAAGCGCGATTATCCTTTGTCTTTCTAAAGCTTCTGTTGGACTTGAGTTCTCCTTCTCCAATGGTACCAGGTATGTGATGCAGGCAACTGGGTTTCTGTTTTAAACTCGTCAGCTGTGTAGACCTTTTACTGTGCACACTTTGCCTGTGCTGTTTCACAAAGTTCCTGGCCAGAATACATGATCAGATTTTCTGTACCTGCCAGTACCAGTATGTACCAGTATGACCAGATTTTGTGTTCCAGTGTCTTGGGAATTGATGTTCGATGAATCATCTGTTGACTGAAACCCTTCACCTCCCGGGACAGGATTGTCTGGTTTGCTTAGACTGTGCTGGACATACAAAAGAAAGCAACTAGTCAGTACTCCCTGATTTCAGTTTATCCTTGTGCTTTTATTAACCCTGGGTGAGTTTAAAACATCTTATGGCTGTGAAATGTGGCAGGTGGGGGATTACTGTGGAGGGCTTCAGTCATCTGCCTTGCTCACCTTCTGCAACACTGGTATTAAAGGGGTTTGGAGGCAGTTTTGCTGTCTCTGTGTCACTGAGGAAACACGGATTGTATCTGCTCCATTTTGTGCTTCTCCAGGGAAGGGAAAGGAATGGAATTTGGGTACCAGCTCTCTGAGCCAAATGCCATGAGAAAACCTTCAATCTTATAGGATCAAACACAGACTGATGCTCTGGTTCAATTTGTTGGGTGAAACAAAGTGAGTCTGGTCATCTTTATCTTCAAAAGCATTTTTTATAGTTGGATGCACTGTTTAATTTGGGTCAACTTTAGCCTTACTTTCTGGAAAAAAAGGCTCCAGAAATATTTCAGACAGCTCCATTCAAGCTGTTCTGCAGATGTCAGCATATGTCCAAAAATCCAGCACAATCAGGATGTGGTCGTCTAGTAGGGACTCCAGCAAGAGATGCTGGATGGCAAAGGTATGTGCTATTTCAGACCGTTACACCAGATTTCCTTTCTGTTAGCATATTTATGTGTCCCACGTGCTGTCCCTGACTCTTCTTCCCGCTGTGGAATAACTTACTGTGTCTTGATTTATAGAATGCTGCACATCCAGATGCCTCTGTTATCTCCTCTCTGAGAGGAGCAAAGCTGGTACATTTGGGCTACAGGGCTGTCAACACGATCCCAGCCATGTGTTTCACTAATTGCTTAAATATAAAGAGACCTCCTGGTGAAGCTCAGGCAGTGGTCCTCTTTGTTTGGACAGACAAAACAGAAAGGGTGGGAAGCACCGATTCCATCTTAATGGAAGATGGGTAGAAGGGCCTGAGGACCAAGAAAGACGTAGAGAGCCAGGTATTCTCCACCGAATTTCCAATTCTGAACTCAGTCCGGAGCAATTCTGCTGACCGTAATAGGTTATCTCTGGTTCATCTCATAGCTCCTGAAATACAGCCTGTCCCCATAGAAACACCTTCATACCGACGCAACGAAGCGTTCACCGGAATTGCCAGAGCTCTCAGCTCAGCGTCCTTTGGAGCTGTAGAGGCTTTAGAGGGAGGAACGTGGGTGACTCAGTGTTTGCACTCCAAACAGAGCCTGTTACAAAGTAAGAAAACTAAAGTAATTCTCTAGTACTGAAATTCCTCAAAGGCTTCTTCTGAATTTGTTCTCTCTCTCTAACCTCCCAGTAAAAAGAAAATGTCTACAAAATTACAGAAATTTTCACAAAGAACTCCACAGGAGGATAAGATTTCTCAAGCCTGTCCCCCAGCTAGAGTGACAACTCCTGGATCTATTTCAGTGCAGACAGAATCAACGTCTAAGCAGTCTTACTTTTTTTAATCTCTTGATAAGAATGCAAATGCAATTCTTGCTCCCACTGCCTCTCTCACCCTCTTGAAATAGGCTGTTTATGGTGACTAAATGCTTCTATCCAAAACTGGCTGTCATCCAAAACCACATGGGCAGAAAGCCTAAGAGCAACAGAACACTAATCATTTATATTAGGACACAGTGCAGCACCACACAGAATGCTTTGTTTTAACTAACAAGAGCTCTGCATCCTATTGAATATATGTCGATAACCAGCTCGTGTGGATTTCTACAACAATGCTGGCATATTTCAAAATACTTACATACTCTCAGCAGCTCTTCTGGCCCTGATAGATTCATTCTCCATTGCGGATTCTTTGATGGAAAATCAGATGTTGGCTTAAGATTTGTACTGCAGAGTAAACAACTTCTTACCTACCTGAAATATATTGGGTCATACCTACATCTGCAGATGCTGTGCACTGCTGATTCTGCCTCTGAATATGATTTTATGATTGAAAAATATACTGAAGGGGAAATTGAAGCATTTTAGGAGCAGAAAAAGGAAAAGGAGATAAATATGAACAAGTGATACAGCAATTTTAATAACAGAGTATGCTGGATAATTTAGTATAGTGAGTTGGGCTGGGCATGGTTCTTTACATGATAATCTATTTTTAAATAGCTTAATATTGCATGAGAGGATACTTGTGTGTTATGTACTGACAGAGCATCTTTGACAGTCACGAGCCCTTGGGCCAAACAAATGACAGTCTATATAGGCTTTGGCAAAGGTATGGCATCTTGAGCTTACTGTGTTTTCAGGCAGCGTGATACTCAAAAGGAGTTGATGCAAAGGTAAGAGATAGGCATAATGCACTGACATTTATTCTCCTGTTCTCTGTTAGTACTCAGTTGTGAGAAGGGTCTGACCAAACTATAGGCATATTTGGAAATGGGGAATTCCAGGATAACTGATCCGTGTAATTCACTTGGCCGTGAGCGGCGCTGACTGGCAGTGAGGTGGCCTGAGCTGTAGTCATTCCTCAGCTCCCAGCCCAGGGATTCAAATGCAGCACTGAGCCAAAGGAACCGCTCGGGTACACGCAGCATCTGCCCGGGGCTGGCTGGCGGGAGGCAGCAGCATCAAACCCCTGGCTGTGGTCCAGCTCACGTGGTCTCCCCTAGGTGTCAAATGTAGTTCCCTGAGAGAACAGGTAGCCAGATCGTCTCTGTTATGTGCTCTCACATTTCACAGACCACAGTGTGGTTCATGAGCCTCCAGCAAACTTAAGACCTTAATTACAAAAGGACTAAAACCTTAATTATGGCACCGTGCCACAGGAGGGAAGACCAAGCACACCAATACTTTGCACGCTTGTAGAAACAGACAGCTGAAATGTTGCTACATTTGCTGGGGCAGCTGGTATTTATTCACTTACGCTGATACAACCATCACAGTATCACAATCACAGTTCTCTGCCTCTCAGAGATTTCGTCCGTCTTTTAGAACCAGCATGAGATCCATTGTGGTCTGCAGGATAAACCATTTAGTTACCATTTAAGAAGTCCCTGAGGAATCCTTCTCCAGACACCCATCTCCCAAATCCCTTCTCACCCTGTTAGAGAGTTGTTCATTCCCAATTTTCTTTCAACTTAAGTGGATTTAGTACTAGTTAAGGTCTATTTTAGAGGGAAGGAAGGACAGCCTGTGCCCTGATAGGTCTTTTCCATCTGCAGTCTAATGATAGATATGCCTCTGGAGTTCAGTCTGGCTTCCTCTGGCTGCTGCTTTGTGGCTGGAAACTAAACAGATGCAGCAGTGACCATGCACACACACTGTGATTCAGGAAAGACCATCTCGTGGTAATCCTGCACTAACCGGTACCTGCCGGTCCCTGGAGCCAAGCTGGCTCCTGCCCTTGGAGCAGCCTGCGTGCCCCTACAGCAGGATGTCCCCATGCCTGGGATCATTTTGGTGGCTTGCACTTCGCCCTCCCATAGCTGACGGGCACTCAGTTGGGTATTCCCAGAAGCAAAAAGGCTCGCGTAAGTTGTGACAAAACTCATTCACCAGAGTCAGTGTCTGACATAAACTCCTTGCATCGACGCTCAGAGGTTGGTGAGCAATGGCCTGTGGTAGAGAGGGGAGTTTTCAATCGCTGTGTGGCTGGGTCCCTGCCTGCAGTGGTGACACAGGGCAAGGCTCTATTCTAGCTCAAGTTTGATCTGTTTTAGAACATCGTGGTGAAAACACTTACACTCTTAATGCACCGTGATGCTTTCTAGCCCAGGCACAAGTGATCGCAGAGGATGGGAGATGGTTTGCTGGTGGCAGGCAGTGTGGAGACAGGCTGGGGCTCCTGCTGGCTGCTTTCAGGACATACGGCATGTTCGCTCGGGACTGCTTGGGGCCCTCTTGCTTCCTCATTTTGCTACTTGCTTCTGCCGTTTCCTTTTCTTCCTGATTTTAAGGCTATTGCTTTCTGTGTAATTCATTAGATTTGTCTGTGTGTCAGATCTTTCAGTTATGCCTTGTGCTCTGCAAAGACATGTTGCATTGTTATTTTTATTTTAATGTCTCTCACCGATCTTGTTGTACCATACACAGATTAGACTGCTGTCTGGGCTTTAAATATATTCAGTCAGTGGTTTTAATGGTGGTTTTTATCACAGAAATAATAAAAGTGAACATTACATGTTAAAATATGAAGCCATTTACCTGTGAAGTTCAACCTTAAGGGTATTCTCTGTTTTCCTTCTCTTTCCAAACCAAATGCAATATGTGTGAGAAACCAGCAGCCCATCCGTATTCCAATTTGTGTGCTCCGAGGTAGAGCAAAGCATGATGTACTTCTCTGAGATTGGAAAATTACTCTCCAAAAACAAATTAAGTAACTAATAGCTTGAGGGATCACTTCATAGGTGAAAGGATTTCTGTCATTGGGAACCAGATGTATTTGCATTATTCCTCAGTGGCTTACAATTTGTATACTTATTTGTATAATATAAGCTTTCTAGAGACATTACTTTGCTGTGGGTTAATTTGGTAAGTAAATGTTCTTTGTGGTGTGGTGGTATGTAAGACACAGAAGAGGCACGGCAAGCACCTGGAAGTCCTTGGCAAAAGGGAGGAGCTCCTTTTCTATTCTTTGTTGCCAGCACCTAAAAATGATGTGTGGGCCCCTACCTGAGCTAAGGGCTTGCACCTACACCTACACCTGTAAAAGGGAACCTGCTTAATTCCTCCTGCCAAAGAGGGGATCTTTCCCTGAAAATGCATTATTTTAGCACTGGCTCCGACCGGTGAGTGGGAGCACGGGGAAGCCCTGGTCCGTGTTTCCACCCAGAGTATGTTGGAGGGGCAGGTGATATGAATTCATACGGCTTCCAGGGAGCCGAAGGAGGCTGGCTGCCTCCCTCACACATCAAAGGTAGGCTTCTAAAGCCAGGGGGGTGAATATCTCCCCTGCTGAGGAGGAGCTTGATCACACCAGGTGCTGAGCAGCTCCTGGAGGGGATGATTATTCCAGTTCTCATTATATTAAATTGCTATTTTTAATGAATCAGAGAAAACAGGAGCTCAGGGATAGATGGTACCTGAGGGTCACGGAGCACACCTGCCTCCCATGGGATAATGTTTACAGGTGTTGCCCTGATTGAAGCATCTGTTTGTATCACAGATGTATAGTTACTTGAGGAGGGAATGGCAAAGGCCTGCCATAGCCTGAGTTTAGGCCAGCTGCCCCTCAGCATCGCAGGCAAGGAGCAGGGACCTGCTCAGGGTAGCATTCCCCAGGCTGATGCTCCCTGGGAAGTGCCTTGTTAGTCCCAAACTTTCCCAAGTTCTCTCTTCACCAGGCCTTTTTCCCTGGAATATTTCAGGGCTGTTTCACCTTCCCTGCTTAAGCAACAAAAGTGACTTATTTTTCAAAAATCAACCTGAACCATATGAAGACCTTTTTTTTAATATTCTGGAGCATCCTCTGCCCATATCATTAGAAACGGTGGGTCTTGGAATCCTGTCTGAACCAGCTCCTTCATGCCCAGACACCGCACATCATATTTAGATAAGCGCTTTGAAGACAAGCGAGAGTTAATTCTTTATAGCAAATTAGCTGGCTGTGTGACGGCAAACACGGACACCTAGTGGTACTCAAGTGCAGGGCATGTAGATGCTTTAAATTTATCTCTGGAAGAGAAGTAGATACAGCAGAGTGTTTGTTCACATGTTTTCCCCTAAAAGAAGGAGAGTTTTGATTATTTTCAGAGAAAGTATCATAGATAGCATAATACGGGGGAAAGAAAATTTATTTAGCAAGGAGTATTGAAATAATTAGGGGAAAATCATGGCATTCGGTAAGATTCGTCAGTCTATTTACCAAGAAGTAATCAGTTTTTTTCATGTGTCTTAAATATCTCAGACCATACCAGATCAGATACCATATTGGACCAGAAAGATTTTCTGCCCCTAAATTAGTCCATAGCAAAGAAACCTCAGCAAATAGTATAGCAATATCATTCTTACCACACCTGTGGGTGTTTGTACTCCAGTTATGGGGAGATTATATCAGCGTGAAGAACGATGGGTTTGCTGGTGAACTGCATAGCTGGGTGCTAAACTGATCTCTTGTGCGCTTTCATCAACCACTGAGCTCTTTCTGCCAGGATTAATGCAAGCACTCTGTCTGAATGGCCTCAAACAGCTGCCATGGTTTGGTTTGTTTGTTTTTTCTATTTATTTACAAATAATCTTTCAGAAAAATATTTCCTTCTTCTTCCCCAAATCTAGCATTTCGTCTACGGCAGAGACACAGGACAGGTGAGAGCCAGTCCTTGTCCACTGACCCCTTTTTGTAATTGTAAATGTCACCTCTGTGAATGGGATTTCTTTCACATCTGCATTAGACACACAAACCACTATGCCACAGTGGGGAGACAGGCTGTTCCCATGGGAATGTGCATTCAGGGCTGCGAGGGCTAAGATAAAGGATTTTGAGATTGTACCAGCTGAAGAGTTAAGTCTGTAGAGATGAGCGTGCTCTCCTCAAGGGCGCCCCATTCAAGCTGATAAGCAGATCCCAGTTTCCATTCATTTCACAGAGATACTCAGCATGTTACAAGATTTCTCCCGACTCAGTTTGATTTAGAAGTTGTTCTTTTGAAAACATTCTATAATATGCTTGTGTTTAGCTTTATATCCTGAGAAATTGGGAGGTTTGTAGTATTACACTGTTTTGAGTCAGCTTGTTTACTATCCTCATCTTCATAACTTTTGAATCCGTGAACTAGCTAATTTCTATCAAATTGGACACTGGAATAAGGACCTCAAAGATTCCTGCATGCTCTGGGGGAGCAGGCAGCATGCAGAGGAGAAAGACCCAAAAGAGGGCCCCTAATGACAGGCAGACAGCGAGAAATCCACACTGCAGAGGAGCACTGAGAAAGATTCCTCACACTGGAAAAACTTAGATTTTTGCTCACACTTTTTTAGACACCAAGAATCAATCTCTGAGATCCAAATCTGTAAGAAAACAAGCTTCATTAGCTCTGCTGCTGGTGCAATCACGTCTTCTGTTTTGTTCTGCTGTATACACAAGCGCTTATATACCCAGTCTCTGGTTATATGGAGCTTATGATTAAACAGAGACCAGAATTGTTCATCAAGAGCCGCAGGGTGTGAGGCTGAAGGAAAGCAGCAGGTTACCAGTGCTCAGTACGGAAGTAAGATGATACATTTATTCTTAGATACAAATCCTGGAAGTCAGCATATAATCAGTCACTCTACGTTTATATATTTACACCTCTGTTTTCTATCAGAGAGCATGGGAGGAGCTTTTCTCATCTGCCCAGTCAGGATTCCCTAGTCTCCCAAGAGGTCCCTGGAGCAAGTTTGGGAAGATGAGGGGATGTTTCTTGTCTTGCAAAAAAAATGTAGCTGTTTCCTCACTGCACTGGGGGCATGTGAGACTGTGTCTAGCTCATGCCGTAAAGGGATGAGCTGGAATTTGTCCTGCCACGAGGGCACAGTGCCAAGGCAGCCTGGGCTATTGCCGGTCTAGAGAGACACCCCGGAACTCAAGCAAGAAAAAAAGCAAGGTTTCTGATGGACACCCACAGCTAGAAAATTCACCCACAGCTAGCTTTCAAAAGGTTACTGGGTGGGTAGCTTTGACTTCTCACTTCAGCCCGGTAGAATCAATAAGAAGTAAAGGAAACCAGGGCCACAACATGTTGAACTTTGACAAAAGAAATTATTAACTTGGCTTGTAAGGAGTACAAATCCTGTCTTTGCCAGTGTAAATATGGTGCAAAGATGATTGCCTTCATCCTGCCCTCTCTAACTTCTATTCCTGTTCTTTTTTTTTTCCTGTTGAACCTGGGCAGTTGTCTGGAGGGTGTGAACTAACCGTGGTGCTCCAGGACTTCACAGCGGGCCACAGCAGCGAGCTGAGCATTCAGGTGGGGCAGACGGTGGAGCTGCTGGAGAGGCCGAGTGAAAGGCCAGGCTGGTGTTTGGTCCGGACGACGGAGCGGAGCCCACCTCAGGAGGGTCTGGTCCCCAGCAGCGCTCTCTGCATTTCCCATTCCCGCAGCAGCGTGGAGATGGATTGCTTCTTCCCTTCAGGAAAAGGTAGGACACAGTCCGGCAGGTTAAAGACTGTTTTGGATTTCCCCTTTTGTATCATGTAAGTGCAAAGCTGCTTGGGCTGCTCTTGCAGTCAGCGTGGGTAAAAGGCTGTTTAGTCGTTAGTGGGTTTTGTTACCAGATCTCTGTGAATCGGCACAGCACTAGCCTTACTCCATTTCCATGAATCAATGTTTGTATGTGTGCGTCTTTTGCTGTGTGGCAATCATTATTGTCTCGAGATTCTGGGTAAAAATAAGACCTTTTAACAAAAAAAGGAACTACTTTTAGTGCCTGAAAGCCTAGAGGGAGGGAAAGTCATGTTGTATATACACTCAGGATGCCCCAAATGGTGGATATGTTATTTTATGAGTGCCACGGTGCACACTAGTGCATGGTCTTTTAGTATATCCCTGCTGCCTGTCTATTATTGCAAACAAGCCACCAGTGAGGACTGGTATGCTCTATTGACTCGTGAACTGGAGACATTGTGTGTAATGGCACTGTACAGTGGGGAAAGAATCCTTTACAATTAGCGTGCAACAAAACACATACCTGGTATTGTCCTGAGAGCTTGGGCTTCACCTGCAATGAATGGTGAAATATCGTTTGTCTGTGTGGTGTCTGTGGCCTATTTAGTGGATGTTCTGTTCTGAGCAATGTGTGTCCTGCGTACAGCATCCATGCAACCAGGCATAGGAGATGCTCCAGACTGGTAAGACCAGAACCGGTTCAGTTCAGCGTGGCCACAGAAGGTCCCCTTTTGGCTGTGCCCCTGTTTTTGGCCACGCGCAATGCAAGTGAGGTCCAGGGAGGAAAGACTCGTCATCCCACTCCCGACTTCAGGCCTGCAATCCGAACTGGCTTTTTAAAAATGTTTTTTTCCTTCTGCATTAATGGAAATAGAATCTGATCCGTTCTTGTTTAAGCAAGTTAAGCTTGGAGGTTTTGTTTGTTTTGAGAAAAAGCACTGAAACCGAGCTGTAGCCCCTCCTTGCTCCCTGCCTGCCCTCCCACTGCGGATGCTGGGAGCGGGGCACACCCCCAGGACAGAGCAGGGTGGCAGGGCTGCGGTCCGCAGTCAGAGTTTCCCTTAAAGAGCTGTCTGATCCACACCTGGGGGAGGAGAGCGTGGCTTTTCCTTCCAGATTTGATCCCCTCAGCAGGTCTCTTTTGATTAGGTGCTTCCCCTTGCCCTGCTTTGCAAAAGGGAGGAGGTGAAGTCAGTGCTGTCAGCTCTGTCTGCGGTGCAAACTCCAAACTCCTCATGCGTTTCTTAGACCCGCTGCCACGTCTCCTCCCTGCCACGCGCCCGGGGCCCTGCCCTGCTTCTGTCACCACAGGAGGCTGTCCTGGGCCCCAGCTCTGCCCGGAGAAGCACTGCAGTTGCTTACGTGCAAATTGAATCTGTGAATAAGCAGAAGAGTAAAGCTGACAGTCAGCTTGGTCTGCGTAAGAGCAGTCACTGGCATGACTCACAGGAAGCCGGAGAAGTGTCTGCTGGGTGCATGGTCCAGAAGTCAGGCTTGGGTCCTCTGCTGAAGGATGCTGTGAGACACCACTCAAACTTTATTTAAGTGCACTAGGTTGTAGAGCCTTTCCTCAAATGAAAAAAAAACAAAACAAAACAAAAATTGCAGGAGTAGGCCATGGAAAGGGAGGCAGGAAGTCCCTAGGAGGATGGAGACAGGGCGGTGCAGGGGCTGAGGGCTGGTGGGGGACTCCACTTCTGGCACAATTGCGTGAGCTTCAGGGCACAATTGGACCGCAGGTACAGTGCGATGGACATAGTGCCAGGCTTCGGCTGATGGACCAGAGCCGACTGATGCCTGGAAGCCACCAGGCTGTGTCAGCACAGCACCGAGCCTGTGCTAGCACGCTTTGCCTGCCTGTGGGGCAGGCTATCTCACGTAACACGCTGTGACCACTTCCAGGTTGGAGCTGGCTCTTGTCCCATCATCTCCAAGCAGGTGCAGAGTCAGTCTGGGTCCGGCTGGCTCCAGCCATATATTCATGGCCTTCATTTCCTTATATCTCTTTCCCCCTCGACCTCAGTTTTTTTCCTGCACATACCAAAGCTGTATCAGGGAGCCTCAGTTTTAATGGGATCTCCAGAAGCGCTGCTAGAAATAATAATAATAACCACCCAACCCACAATTTTGGCCAGAGTACAGCAAATAGGTTCTGTGTCTAATCAGTTCTCCCTCTATTAGGAAAACAGGAAATTGTTTAAACTGAATGAACAGATGCTGGGAATAAAGGAAGAGGAATAAGTTTAAAGGGGAAAATGCAGTAGCCACTGGAAGAGCCTGCTGGTCTCATGAGATGCTGGAAGGATCAGCATGATAAATGTTTCTGACTATTCAGATTCTTGCCCTTCTCTACTTCCAGTAACTTTAGGCATGGGTTGGACTCAGAATCCCTTGGTCCAGGCTTCCATAAGTTCTGGCCTTTCTCTGCAACCCAGAACAGAGGTTGGCACATTTTATATCAACATCAAATGGTGTCCCCTGTCTGTTTCAAGTATGTAAACATACACAGTTGCAAAGAGCAGGTTAAAAGCTGAATTTTGCTTGCAGTTACCAGGACACATAATTCTTTGCTTTTACAAGCACTGTAATTTGAAGAACAGAAAGCATCTGTACTCAAAACTTAACATTTCTAATAATAGAATTTGCCATCTCTGATAGAAACATTCAGAGTTTTGACAAGTATTAAAACACGGTTACATCTGCGTAGTGGGAAACGCCTAATTACTGTGTTTGTCCCTATTATAACTTATGGTGGGCTATAAATGTAAATCATGTGGCTCAAGAAGCTTCCTACCATCCTTCAAATGAAAGAGTAAAGAAAGTAATATGTCAGCCAACACCTGAACAGATGAAGGCTTGAAAGATTTGATGGGATCACCAGAACATTTTGTAGACCATCAATGCAAGTCCTGATGAAACAAAAAAATAAGCCGTTTTTAAACAGCCTTACCGAAAGCCACTGGAAGCGTAAAACCAAACTTCACAACTGAACATGTGCTCTGGGTGTTCTTCACTTTTTTACACTATTCCTTTGAAAATAGGTAGTGAATCAACATAAAATATTGCAAAAGGGAAAACGTGGTGAGAATATAAGAGAACAAACCTGAAAGAAACACTTCCTGCCTTTTGTAATGAAATATCTTTACAGGTTTCTCTTGTTGTGTCGATCAGTAAAAGTGCAGAGACTTTAAGGACTGGTCTCCCAGGCTTCCATCTGACTGCTGGCTGGGTTCCTTTGGAGGATACACATTTGATTTTTTCATGACTTGACTACAGCTCAGAGCCCAAGTATAGTCCTGCCTGTCCTTCCTTTCCGATGATGTGACGGTGTTTGCAGTTACCCTCTACAAAAAGGCAAACAGGTTTCTGGGATTCACCTTTTGCAAGTCATTTACACATGACTGAGTAAAACAAACTCCTCTGCAGTCTCTGTTACTGTACTTGAGAATTTGTGGGATGTTTGGGTTTTTTTCTGACTAGCATTCGTAGGAAGGAAAAAGAAAGACCTGTGACATTAGGAATGAAGCTCTGTTTGAACTATCCCACGTGGCTAATTACAGGAAAGCTGTGACTTTTATTTCTGTCTCTTTTACCCGATAATTGAGCTCTAAGGTATTGAGCTATAAATTTCAAATTAAGCGAGAAATCCACATGGATAGAAAGCAACTTAATGACCTAGCCAATATTCATTAAGCACACTGTGACAAGCATATTCCTGGTGTCAGCCTGTTAGCTTTGACTGAGTGATTCCAAATTTGAATTTGGCCCATGAAACATTTAGATGAAATCATGATCTCAGAACTCTTATTTTATGACCCCTCACCCAGTATTTTTCTTGTAGCATCAAAATCATAGTGTAATTCAAAGAGTAACAAAGGCTAGTTTTTGCAGTAATTTTAAGCAAAGGAAAAAGAAAGCAATAAAAAAAAAAAAAAGGTTTTATGGCACTTGTTTTGGATTGATGATGTGTAAAAGGATCCCATTCAGGGCCCCAAACCAGATCCTGCCTGCAGGGTACTTGTGTCTGGTACATATCTCTGGAGGAGATGAGGAATATATTTTTTTAAGATGCTATGCAAACATCTTGCTGTGCAGGCAGATGGCCACTTAACAGCAGTGCTTTGGTGGCAGTGGCGTGTCCTTGTAACAGAGCAAACTGAGAAACAGGTGGGTCTCTTCCAACTGAAGAGGGAACATGGGTCTTGCAAGGTGTATGTTAGCAGGGTGAGCATCTCGCCTGCACTTCCCAGATGGGTCACATTGGCCCTGGTGCATCAGTTGGGAGAGCACCAGACTTTGGACAGGAGGGACAGGAGTTTTGGTGCTGATTAAGTGACAGCTTCTACATTTAGAGGGTTGCCTACCTGATCCTACAGCCAGAGAGAGCCTGTGGCTGGTAGGTGCGATGTCAGTCTGGGCTGTGAAAGAAGGAAGCGGAATAA
Source organism: Chroicocephalus ridibundus (assembly GCF_963924245.1). Lineage (NCBI taxonomy): Eukaryota > Metazoa > Chordata > Aves > Charadriiformes > Laridae > Chroicocephalus > Chroicocephalus ridibundus. The sequence goes on along the minus strand of NC_086290.1, from coordinate 11,603,305 downwards.
GGATTTAAGGAGGCTGGTGAGAAGAAGAGTGGTATCAATGAAGAAGTCACTCTGAGACCTGTGGTTTTGTGACCACTCCTTGTGGGAAAGAGCACATCATTTAATGGACTAGTGTGCAAAGCCAGTGAGGCTAATCCGGCTCTTGTTGGGGTTGGAAGTCTCTTTCCTCCAGTTCCTGGTCTCAGAAGAGTTATCTATGTAGGGAAAAGCATAATTGTTTCTTCCCACGTCTCTGTTGTTAAGAACATCTTGGATTTTAGTGGGGGAAAAGAGTCTAGGCGGCTTTTATTGTGTCCCTGTTCCTGTTGAGTATTAAATTGCAATCTGCATTGGCTCACGCACTTTCTCTGTTGTGTTTTAAACAATCTCTGTTGTGAAACATATTCGATGGTAATGATTCCTGATGTCCCGGGGGAGCTGTGTGAGGACGATTCAGAAGTTTTAGCGCACTGCATTAAACCTTCAGTTGCCCTTGTAGAGGCTGAGAAATTGTTTTTGTTTTTGAAAGTCTTAATTAAGAGCAGTCAATTAAAATGTCTGTAAGGCTCTGAACTAAGGGAAACATTTCATTAGGTAACACAGTTGATTTAACTGGCACATAAACAGGTCATGGGGTTTCTATTAAGCAAACAATGTTCAGGCTCCTATTGTCAATATAAATATGCAGGATTTAAATAAAAAAACAAACCCTCACCTCTGTCCCTAATACCATTCCAACAAGGGTGTTCGGAGTCAAAATTTCATAGTATAGACTGTCTTTCAAGAGAGGACACGTGGACTCCTCCTGCCGGCATTTAGTGCCTCATGGCGTCCTTGTTAAAAGTTCAGGACATGGTTTATGTAGAAAAATCACATCAGGAAAGTTTTTTCTGCATTTTCACTGCTTTTCAATTATGGTAGAGCAGCTGGAAACCAGTCGGTAACCAGCATGGTGTAACACAGCAGCTCTCTGTGGGTTGGCACCAAGGGCTGCCAGGGCCCAGCTTGGGACTACTGCTCTACCCCAGTACACAAGTGTGGCTCCAGGCAGGCATGAAAAGAATGGGAATAGAAAGATGAAAGAGCTCAAAACCACTTTGCTATTTCAATCCGGTCACTCTTTCCCTTGTTTTTTTCTCTGCTGTGTCTCCCTCCCCTCTCTTGCCAAACAATGGCTATTGGTCTTCACTTTCACAGCCCTTCACAGCTTCTCCCCACCATATCGCTCCTTTCTACCTCAGTGCGTAATGTCAGCCCTGGTGCTGGAGAGCTGGTCGTGCCTCACTCCCCACCTACTAGTATCTTTTGATCCCAGACCTCTGTGCTTTCTCCTACTTCATAGTCACCCTGTGGAAGAACTCAGATAAAGCATCCATCCTTGGTGTTGTCCTTGCTTACATCTTCTTGTGGACTCCTTTCTCTCCAAAATAATACAAAATGAACAAATAGTTAGCAACAGTTGGTAATATGGGTGATGAGATCTGATTTTCATTGATTCTAAGAGGTAGGCCAAGTCAAGCCTGAGAGGATGAGCCATCCCTCTTTAGGGGTATTCATATCACTATGAATGTAGCTTTACCAGGGATTTTACCTATTGGGTACATCAATACATCAAGAAGACAAAAATATACTGATAAATCTTTGCATAGTCAAGCCGTAGAGGCAGCATCAGTCCTGAGTAACTAGATAAGCTAGGCACGGCCTGACCAAGCATGATAAATGCTTGTCCTCCATGGTAAGTCGCAGCAGCTACAAGTCGTGGTCACAGGGTGCGTGCAGGCTGTTGGAGCCATGTTCGGATGGCTTGCGAATACCCAAATTTCTCTGACATGGTATTTCTATTTCATTATTTTTTCTTATTTTCAGTATGGCATCAATAGATATTTAAAGCTAGATTCAGCCATGTGGGCTTGTTCAGGACATATCAGGTACCAGTAAAGTCAATTATACTTATTGCTTCAGCTGCTTTGTTATCTAATCAAAGCAAAAGGCCTCCAGTGCTCTACCTGGAACTTTATTTTTGTGGAGAAGTACAATTTTGATGAATGCTTTGATAAAACAGGAAAGGCTATTTTGGGGGAAGTTGCTTTGCTTTTGTACAGTGGATTTTTATTATTTTAAACACAGGAGTCTTTGTTTAAAAGAGAGAAGGCCTGCAAATTTTCTTGTTTACTTTGCCTTTGCTTCCCCTTCTGACAGGGGGTAAAACTTTATCCACCTAGTCCCCTGTCAGCTTAACCCCAAATTTCACTGTACGATGTCCATTCTGGTTTTGTCAACGTAAACGAAAAAAAAAAAGGAGGGAGTTAAAAATGCTGTGGCCAACTGAGCTCATCAAGAATGCCAAAGGTTTCAGCACCTGATCCGGCAGGGAAGCTAGGGGGAAACGCAGCAGTGATACACACGGTGCTGTAATCCACCCCTGCCGCGATCACAAATGGTCCGCTCAGGGTTAGGCCATTGATGCGGTAATGTATGGATACATCACCATTTGTTGGACCTGATTCCCCGGTGTTGGACCCGTCTACCTGCTTTTCCCGCTGCTTCTTCCATCCTTGTCATAGGTCACCCTTGCTACACGTGTACCAGGAGCAACTTGGGGAGTACAGCGAGTAGGGAAAGCACAGGATAAAACTGGGCAGAATTCAGTGGCTGATATTGCATAAAGGTCAGGGCACCTCAGCTAAAGGTCCCTTCTGGCATTACAGTCTCTGACAACTTTACTGTTTTGCAACTCATGCTCAGTTTTCTAATGCATGGCTCACAGCACCTTTGGGACCTTTGCTTAATTTGGCAGGGAGGCTTTCAGAGAAAAGGGTTTCCTGGTAGCAGATATCATATTGATCACCTGTATCTTGTCATTAACATACTGGCACCACCATCCCAGGCTTTGACTGAGTATGGGGTAGAATTGCTGCCTATTGAGATAATAAATCATTCTGGTTTTAGCATCAGATTAGTCAAGGGGACGCAAAAAAAAGAGGAAAACTGGCAGAGAAACCCCAATAGTGGTCAAATGGGAAGGCATCAGCAAAAATGTAGTGCAGGATGTTTCCAAACTCTGTGTGGATCTGTAAGAGGGCAGAAACATTCACATTTCAGAAGGGTTAAATGCTGCTCTCTGCGGAAGGAAGCAATGACCATGGTATATCGCTGCTATGCGGGCTCCTGTCAACACTGCGCTGAGTGTCGCTCATGAGATGTCTATTTCCAAAATGAAAAATCTTCTCTCTTGAGATAAAGAGTCATTTGTTTCCTCTAGATATGCTTGTGGCTTTGTTGGAGAGGCAGTTTTTGGAAGCGGGTATGATTACTTATTGCAGCGTTTCTGTTTTGTGGAGAGGTGGTGGTTTGGCGGGTCCGGGGTTGGGTGGTGGAGCTCAGCGTACAGCTGGCTGGGTGGACTGGGTCTCCCTGTCAGGGACTGGAGCGGTAAGGAGTGAGGGGAAGGCAGAGAGGGAACACAGCTCTAAAGAGGCTTTCTCTTATGGCCGCCCTGGACATGTTTCCTCTCTTCACTTGCTTGCTGTCTGTCTGTCTGAGATGGTGAGAGCAACACTCGGGGAGATATGGCTAAGCATTTTAAGATGAGGCAGAGAAGGAGCATGGAGTTGCAAAGACATAGCCATGCATCCTCCCAACTCTTGATGTTTCTCCAAGACTCTCACGTCCTGCTGAAGTTTGCTTGTAAAGACATTGTTAGAAGGCATTTTCATGCTTCCCCACAGGAAAAAAAAAAAAAAAGTAACTCAGAGTTCCCCTCTGCATTAGGCTCAGGACAGCATTTCCTCGACAGCCTCTGTGGAAGACCAGGGTTATAAATTCTCCATGCCTTCCTGGCTCTCCTGCCTGCCTTTCCAGCTCCCTTTCCTAGGGCCAACGTATACTTTTCAGGGGCAGGTTAAGCCAACCCAGATATTTGGGGCTTGGCATGGGGTTGTGCTCCTCAGCACAGGTGTTGATAAGCCCCAGAGCACCCCTTTCCCTATCGTATTTCTGCAGAGAAGCAGGAACCTCCCTCCTTGGCTGCAGCTCGCTCACAGACAAAGGGAAGGTCCCAGCTGGTCCCTGCTGCCAGGACCTAGCTGCTTAGGTGAGGGCTGGGTGGGTGGCCACAGCCTTCTCCTGGCCCTGTGAGCCATTTGAGAGGGGGCAGTCTGGGAGGACCTCAGCTGTGCATACCTCAACAAACAAAACTGCACTGGTCCTATTTTCCCCCTTTTTCTTCAAAGACATGCTGGAAAAGGAGTCTTTTATTTTTATTGCTCACATATTGATGTCCCAACTAATGGGACATCACAACATCAGAAAGGCTGAAGACCGTTTTACTAAGTAAATACTATACTTTTAATTCATTCAGTGAGATTGTTTCCTGGAATAATCCAGGCTGTGCAGCATCCCATGTTGCCTGGGGAAGACCAGAGGCATCTCCCATCGAAAGGATGCTAAGCCAGGAAAGGCCTGTCCTGCCCAGTCCCCAGCTCTCCTAGTGATCCCAGCACATGTCCTTTCACAGCCTGCCCTTGCGTTAGCAGGGTCAGAGCAGAGAGGGAGGCTCTGAAGGGACTCCATGAAAAGTGCTGATTGAGCCAGAGCAACGGTCGTTCCTCTGAGAAAGGACTCGGGCTCCTGCTGGGGCACTGAGGTTCAAGAGACCAGGCCAGGCCAGGTATTATCCAAGGCTCTCTGCACAGTTATCCAAGGGAGGCACCTACTGAAAATGGTCTGAATATGATGCCTGTTTCTTTTTATGAACTGCTAAGGGACCCTGTAGATGCCTTCTGTTTCTCCTCCTCCTTTGAGCTGTGGTACCTCAGTGGATTGCAGGCACCAGGGCAAGTAGGTGGAGTAGAGAGTTCAGTTTGTAGCATGAGGTTTTATATTCGCTCTGACCCGAAGCCAGCAGCCATAACATCTCCACGCCTCTGCCCCACTAGTGAAAAACAAGCAGCCAGGAGGAAGGGTATAAAAATAGCTCCTTGAGTAAAATCTATTTCCTCTGTATTTAGTCGTGTGTCTTGAAATACATGTAGTGTGGTGGGAAGGGGGGAGTTGTTCTGTAGCGTTTGGCCCGTCAAGCTGACGGGAAGGTCATCCTGAAAGAGCAACAGGAGCATGTGGATGGCTTGTGTCTTGTGTTTCCTCTGAGGCCAGACTAAATTTAGCACATTCACAGATGGACATTGGACCGTAATCCATCTGGGACTGCGGGGGAAAGAGTGGGATCTGGGTTGTTTGCCTAGGCTTTTTGCTCTATAGCCAGCTTCAATGAGCCACCATTCATTATTATGTTCCTCATGGTTCTCTGCCTTGCCCAATATGCTGTAACTTACTGCCTGACCCTTACTGCCTTTTCCCTGAAATGTTGAAAGTTTAACCATGAAGCAAAAATAAACCACTGGTTCTGGGTTCCTGCCTGACATCCCTACTAACTTAATATCAAACTGTGGATGTCCCTTGTAATAGCATCATCACAAAGGTTGAACCTATGTCTGGTACTTGCAAGAATTGCAGTAACACAAATACTAATGACTGACGATTTTGGCTTCCCCAAAATGTTGCTTCCTCACTCTTTCAGCTTCCAAGCAGTTAAAGGGACTAATCCTAAATGCAGTATTTGCACCCTGCGAGGCCTGTACACTGCTGGGCTGGTCCTTCCCTTGCTAATCTTAAACAAATATTTTATGAGTATGTTTTGAAATGAACTAGCTCTGCTAAAAATCCCATTTCCCTGACCAGTCTGAGCTGGAGATAGGCAAACTGCAATGCAAAGCACATGTGTATTAAATAATATATTTCAAGTAATTGAAATTATGTTTCTGTATATCTGCTTCAGCACACTGCACAGATTTGATGTATTGATCCTGACACAAGACACCTGATTTTCCTGTCATTTATGCAAGCGCTTTGTCAGAGCACTTATTCCCAGGTTACACACTTTGCAGAAGAGCCTGAACCAGTGTCAACTTTGCTTAGTTCAAATTAATCCCAAATTCTAGAAAGCAGAGTTAATGGTATTGTCACTATGATGGTCTAAAAATCTAGGGCAGGAGGTTATTTACATAAATGTCAGTGTATTTTTTTCCATTCATATTAACTGGTCTCACAAAAGATATTATCTCTTCTTACAAATGCTGCTTTTAGCTCCAGAATTGTGAGGTTTTTTTGTGAGGTTTTTTTCTTTAAGAAAGAGTCCATATTTGACTGTATTTTCCTTCAATATGTTTAAATAAGTTTCTCACAGTTCAGAACAGCTAAAGAACTGTTCCCTTTTTTATTATGAGGTCAAACCATTCTTGTCTTTAGATGTCCTAAGCATTTATTAAAAGGCGCTATTTTACATACTATCGTGTAAATGGAATGGGTCCAGCGGAGGGCCACGAAGGTGATGAGAGGGCTGGAGCACCTCTGCTATGAGGTCAGGCTGAGAGAGTTGGGGTTGTTCAGCCTGGAGAAGAGAAGGCTCTGGGGAGACCTTATAGCCCCTTCCAGTACCTAAAGAGGGCCTACAGGAAAGATGGGGAAGGACTCTTTATCAGGGAGCGTAGAGATAGGACGAGGGGTAATGGTTTTAAACTTGGAAAGGGTAGATTTAGATTAGATATTAGGAAGAAATTCTTTACTGTGAGGATGGTGAGGCACTGGCACAGGTTGCCCAGAGAAGCTGTGGCTGCCCCATCCCTGGAGGTGTTCAAGGCCAGGCTGGATGGGGCTTTGAGCAGCCTGGTCTGGTGGGAGGTGTCCCTGCCCAGGGCAGGGGGGTGGAACTAGATGATCTTTAAGGTCCCATCCAACCCAAACCATTCTATGAGTCTATGATTCTATGTATTCTTCAAAAATGCACTGAATAATTATTGATTTTGCAGAACTGTAACGCAGTGAAATAAGTAATTTTTTTCTTCATAGAGGTTGCAAAATACAAATTAAATTTTACGCAGTGTAAAAATAGAGATAATTGCTTGCATATTGCAGTAAATGTTGAGATGGCCTCCAGTCTCTCTAAAGGTGTGCCTTCCAACAGAAACAATAGTAATGCACTATCCAACACTTCGCGTAATAAAGCAGCCCTGACTTCTCTTAAGCAAGACAATTTGCAGCTCACGCGTGTTGGGGAGTCCTGTTTGCATGGAGTGAACCTAAGGTTCCATGTTTCTCACCAATAACATTAAACTGCCTGATGCCAAGCTACAATTTTTTATTGCCCTTTGCTTTTGCAAGCCAAAGACATTACAAGTTAGTAGTAGCACCCAATGTTCATATTTCAAGGGCATTTTTCTATTTTCTAGACTAAGGAAGAAGATTGAAATCTTTCAACTCAAGATACACTTTAAAAAAGTATTTTTAGGTCTTCATACATTTCAGTTTTACTTTTTCCAGACTGTACCCAGATCTTTATTTCCTCTGCAATTTCACGTATCGTCAGAATTTTAACAGCTGCATTTTGCCAAGCAATATATACCCAGTTTCCCTGGAAATCTATGGGAATTGCATTTAGGTATCAGAGAACAGATTCTGGCCTTAAGAACCAAATGACGTTCTTCAGAAAAGCACTGAAGAATTTATTAACTCCGCAGGACTCTTACTCAGTGAAATAAGCACATTTTTCCTTCTACTGACTGCAAAAGTCAAATTAAGTTTCCTGCAGTGTGAAGAAATCAGGGTGCTCTTGCTGCAAAGGAAGGCCGTTCTAACCCATGAAAAAGCTCAGTAAAAAGAGAGTTTTTTGCACGGATGGCAGGGGAAGGTAGTTCAGGCTTTACACCCCAGTAGTCTTCGTGGCCATTACACATCTGTTCAGACAAATCTTCTGTAGCTGTGCTATGCATACACAGTGCTGCTCCACAGGACGGCGGCTTTGTACGTAGCTTTCACCTGGGAGCTATACACCTTCTGCAATGTTCAATCTGCTACAGCCTTTCCTTATGTCGAAGATGTGACTTTCTGCATGTAAAGATGCAGAAATGCACATTCCACTCCCCATCAGCTTGGTCATTGCCATCATAAAGCTTGCTACAGGACATGCAGGCACAACGAAGACGGGCCTGATCTCAGCAGCCCTGGGGGCTGGTGATTCTCTCTGCTGAATAAAAGGTAGTCAGCCAGATGGAAGAACCCATTTTGACCTGCACAGGGAGGCTGAGCCTCTCTGAGCATCCAATAGGTGTCCTGTGACGACCCGAGCAGACAGGATCTACCATAGTGAGTGGGATCACTGAGACCAGGAGATAGTACAACAGTACAGGTGACGCAACATTCATATACCTCGAGGCTTTGCAGTAAAATCTCAACAATAATGACAGGAGAACCAGGGCAGATCAAGGAACCAATCTAGGCTAAAATGAACATTTTTTTTCCACCCTAGGTTAATTTTAACCTGGATCCGTTTGCGGATCAGATTCACTGTGAGGCTGCACAAACATTTCTGTTGGCACAGGGGAAGCGGCAGGAAGGAGCAGGCACCTGGGAGAGACAGAAAAGGCAACAAAGGGTTTTGGCAGGGCTGTTGGCTCTTGACAACTCAAAGTGCTCATGGAACTATTGTGTAATGTGGAGCTGTTACGTACCGAGAGATCAGCTGAACATAGGAATTAAAAAATACTCCATGACATCATGTACTTTTCCCTTTCACAGAAAGACAACAGGGTTTTCTGCTTGAGGTGACTGGAAATGCCAACGTGTACAAGTCCAGCTTTTGGCAATGTCTGATGCTACCCAGCAGAAGGGGGATTTCTAGAGTATTTGGTGCTGGACTAGCAATCGCTCACTGATGTTTCCAGGAGCAGCATTTCTGTACAGGACATGAGCAGAAATCTTGCCTGCCTGCCTCCATCCTAGAAATGCCGTTATTGCTCATCTGTGGACACTTAAGAATGAAAGTGGTGCGCAGAGGTGCTCCACACTGATCGAAGCAGAGGGGTTGTTTTCTAGCCACTCATTCCACCAGCCGATCAAAATAGCTTAAAACCTATTTTTTTTTAACTCTCCACACAGCAGGCTGCCTGTTACGTGTGCCCTTGTTATTTATACCCACCATAAGTTTCAGTAACAGCTTTACAGATTCTTTTATGCGTGTCTTAGATGTGGTGTTGTGAATCAGAAAGCTTTGCCATCCTAAACATTGCCTGGTAATAATTCCTCTGCGTTCTCTTTTTACCCTAGACAAAAAGGGAAGTGGAAAATACAATTAATGCAATAATTTGGCCCAAATAAATAAAGGCTTTTACAATATTGACATTGAATTTTATTTTAATTCCAGTCCAATTCTTCCAGACTGGCCAAACAGAGAATATTTTCTAACTGGCAAGCAGTGTGTGCCAGTTTTTTAATTTTTCTTTTAGCTTGCCTTGAACCATAATTGTGTTGGTGGGGGGATAGTCGATGAACAGAACTTGCAGTTTTCTGCAAAACATCTCAGGAAAGTAGTCTGAATACTCTTCCATCAAAAAAAAAACAACAAAAAAAAGCCCCAAAGAAGCAAACAAAAAAACAAAGCAAAATGAAACAAAAACAAACAAAAAAAAAAAACCAAAAAAAAAACCCCAAAATAAACAAACAAAAAAGGTAACAACTTACTCTAAGGAAGGAGAAATGCCATTTAAAGAGAAAATTAGCTGTGGTTTCTACCATCCGAATAGAACAACCTCAGGCAAGTTGAGACAGGCAGGTCAGGAATACTTCTGTTACACTGTTAGTCTGTAGTTGCTAAAACAACTCACCTTTGTCAGGCACAAGCGGGTGAGGCTCCGGTTTGTCTTGGAGAGCAGACCATGATGGGCTGAGATAGGCTCCTGATTTCCCCACTGAGACCCAACACACTGAGACAGGAGCCAAAACATGTCCAAAAGGCAGCGCTTTAATGCTTCGTGTCTTCCATCATTGGGTATTGCAGTAACTCCCAAAGATAAGTCTCTGCTCTAATGGAGATAAGTGCTTCAGGAAATGAACACAAAACCTGCTTTAAATTTTTATTTCACTCTTTTTCGCTGAAGAATTGGTTATGTCTTTTTTTTTTATTCTGACCAGTAGCTTGTTCAGGATGTGTCCACCATCCATCGTAGCTCCCCAGAAACCAATTAATACCGTACTAACATAATTTATGTGGCTCCACATACTGAGCTTCATATGCTAAACTGGTTTGTGAGGTGAGACTCTTTGCTGCAGCCACATCTGACTGTAACTCATCTGGTGGTACTGCTGGTGAGTCAGACAAGTCCTCTCTGCTCACACAAGACCTTGCCGAAGCAGTAGAGCCAGCCCAGGGGCAGGTGAACCTGCGCTGAGGTCTTGGAGGAAGGCAGCAGGGCAGGACTGTACGCCAGTTTTCTAACTGTTTTCTGACGCAACTCACCATCAGAAAATGGCTACTCTGCTCAGGAAGTAGCTGCGTATATAGTGGAGTCAGTTCTGTGCCCAGGAAACCAGAGGAACTGGAGAATGTAGGAATCTGTTCTGATATACCTGAAAGGTTGAAGGGGCACATGCATTCTGCAGGTCTGTTCTGCTCCTGGGAGTGGATGAAACTCCTAGACTATACCTACATTAATAAGTTGGGGGCAACTGTAAGTTCCCTGGAAACAAACGGAATCACATGAAAGCAAGTGTGTGTATCTTATTCTGCAGTCTGCTCTACAGCCATCCACCTTGTGCTGTTCATTAGGTGATCTTTTTCAGACACTTTTGGGTTAAGTCTCCGAACAACTTCTCTTTTTTTCATAGGCTCTTCCTTCTTTAGAGGATCCAGAGAAAGAAAAAAGATGGGTTGTAAATTAGGAAAGAAAGTTAGGCTAGCGTCAGTAGGGGACTTCTGATGTTTGGGAGAGGTGGGTTGTGCAGTACATGAAGGTGAGGTCCATCTCAGCAGAGCAGACCGATCTGGCTGTGGCCTTTAAGGCTTTACGGTAGAGTTGGTGGACCAAACAGGATGTTCTTTGGTCATGGCAACTCTTCTCAGTTGCTGTAAACCCATCCCATGCTGATGTTTACAGCAGAGGGATCAGGAATGATATATTCTAACATTTGCTGAACATATGCCTACATTGCACTTCGGCGTGGAGTTTGTGCTGGACTGTCTATATTTCATCTTAATTTGTTTGTTTTAGCTAGTTGAGAATGTTCTTTTTTAACCTACCACTGTGCTGAACTGAGGAGCCAAAAACCTCTCCTTGGAGTTGTGCTCCCTTGAGCCAGGAGGGAATATGACTCTATTTATTTATTTATTTTTAATTTATTTGATCTGTTTTAATACCCAATAAAGTTGTTGTTTTTTCCAACTGGCATGACAAGGCTCTGGCTATTTTTAAAGAACGTGGTTCATTTGATTTAATCTAATGAATGTTTAGTGCTGTTGAAAATAGCTGGAGCCAGAGCCAAGAATAATGTACTGAAATGTGCTGGTTGAGCAAGGACTGCTTCGCTCTGCCAATCTGCTTTCCCTCCAATTGTTCACATTTACCTGGTTTTGCGAGTAGCATTTGCAGGCAAGACATATTGATCGAGGTGCTTTTTAATACCAAATCTAAAGACTGATAATGTCAGAGCCATATTTTGCCCCGCTCGTTTCAAGAGACATTGAACATAACGACTCTTCTTGTTGTTCAGTATAGGATGTCTAATCTCTGTTTCAGACCACTTTAAAGGGAACGTGAACTGCTGATATCCTTTTATTGCACGCAGGAAAATTGAGGCATGAAATGATCATTTTTTTCCCCTAAAGTCACCCAGAAAGCAAGTGGGAGAGTCAGTAAAGAAAGTAGTCAGCTAGCATCTACTGGGCTTCTTAAGCTGCTGTGTAACTCTTGGCTTCTCCATGAGCTGAAACTAGACCGTAGTCAGAAAACAAATTCTGCTCCTGGGGTTTCTCACTGGCTGGTTCTCGACACGTCCGTGTTTACTGTCCTGCCTGCACCATCTGAATTGCTCTGCAGGGGTACATGACTCTCCCTATTAATGAAGCTTAAATTTCATGCATGTCCTTGTACGATGTGAATATGTCTCTGCAAGTCACATCACATAGTTAACTGATGTATTTAAAACTTTATGAATCCGTATTCTTTTTGCCATCTATGAGTTATTTCTGATAGATAGCTGTTTCCCTATTCCTTCATAAGAAAGGAGTAGCTAATACTTAAGCTTCATTGGATTAAAAAAATAAATTGGTCATAATACATCTTACTTCGTCATAGTGGTACCCGTAGGGATGGATTTTCTGCAGAGATCACTTTACACCCTAAAGCACACTGTAGGATTGACTTGCATAAGTAATGAACAGGTGCTCCTGACGGCTATTACATTATTCATCTCTCTCTGTATGTGATGGGGGGACGGAAACAGCACCTGTTACTATGGGAGAAATGTTGTCGCTGCTGTTCTGCATTACAGACCTCCAGGGCAATCTGGGCCAGGCTTATTTCACTGCATTTCTGTTGACCCAGATGAAGCCAGGGCAGTTTACATTCTCTAGTTGTTTTGTCCTGTGTTTCCCTCAGCTAGGTCCCTCGGTTTATAACCTAAGGAAATGAAATGGCTGCTGCAGGTATGAGGGAGCACTGGAGACAGTGTAAAAATGTATATGTTCCATCTTTCACCCTAAATTTGCACAAGAGGACTGGGTAAAAGTATTGGAACTTACTTCCCCTTTACAGCATAAGTCATTTCTACAGACTCTCTCAGATCTCACATGAAAGCAACTCATATGCCAGGGGACTTTCTAAAGGTGTGTTTAAGAGCAGGCAGAACTAATTTCCTTGTCGTCCTGACATTAGACTGAGATGCCTTCTCTTCCATCGTCTGTGTTGCATAGGGCAGCATGCTTGGCCTGTGGTGCAGGCACACCACTATTAGCCTTAGCTTCAGGTGCAGCACGTCAGGACCCTAAAATTTCCTCGGCCACTCTGCTGCAGATAACAGCAATTGTCTTCGTGCCAGGAAATCTTTCCTCGAAGAATTCCCTGTAACTCAGACATAGGTTAGAGAAAGGGCAGGAATGTTTTCTGTGCCAGGGGACATACAGGTTATTCAGGGACTAGAGAGTCACACATTAATGCACCCGTCCAATAATGACATGAAAAATATAATGTGAACGTAGGAAGTGAGGTTAAGGACCCTTTCTAGTTCCAAGCAAGCGCCTCCTCACCCCTCATGTAGGGCAAGTGGCCTGTGCAGATTTTCTTTCCCCCTGTGTGATCTCTGCAACACTTGTAATTCCCAAAGGCCGAACTCCCTACTTGACACTAAAGGCTCAATGCTGCTGACCTCGTAGTTCCCACTGATGCTGATGGCAGAAGCCTTCCTCATCCAGGGCTGAAGCTGAGCTAGACTGTGCCAACAGCATGTGTCCTCTTCTGCTTTAGAGGAGCTAATTGATATGATGTGATTATTAAGAGTATGTCTTTCAGTCTTATTTCGTGAAATATTTATTGCATGGATAATTCATCAGTGAGTATGCATAGATAGATGTATTTTTAAAGAGTAACTTTTTAGATATAACCTTCACAATATCGCTAGAACTGTAAAGGGGGGAAGAGGAGGGGAGGAGGAAGCCTACTTCCCCCCACAATAATGACTTCAATTCTGATTTAATTAAGCAAACAGTTTTTCAGAGCTGAGATTGCATCTTAAGTACGTTTTTAAGTTTAGCTGCAATTGCAAGAGCTACAAACTTGTCTCAAAACCCTCCGGAGAGTCTCGGACTCCACCGCCTTAGCGCTGTTTTACTGAAACTCCAGCCCCAGCACCGCTTCACTGCGTTTCTCGGGCGCCTTTCCTCGGCCCGGTGGCTCAGACGCCTCCCGAGTGAGACCAGCCGAGCCCCCCGCGCTCCCAGCCCTCGGCCATGCCGGGCTTTGCCGCTAGGTGTCCCCGCCAGCCCCGCCACCGCCCGGCGCCGGGGGACGGCGCGGGGGGGCCCCCGCACGCCCCGCAGCCCGGGCTGCAGCCGCCGAGGCGGGACCTCGTAGCGGCCAGCTCTTCCGGGAATCTCGGGAATTTAGGGGTGAAACGCTACTTTTAGGATGTTTCCTAGTTTCTTAAATGAGGATTTGATAAGATTTAATAAGATTTTCCTATGATGACTTTTAAAACCTACCAAGAGCAGGGCTGCGGCATACGAGGCACTATATAGGGACTGCTCCTGCCTCGGAGCCCATATCGCCAGTCCGGGCAGACACTACGTGAACAGAGAAATGCCAGTGAAGAGAATGTTCACCTTACCGCTTTTTTCTGTTTGCATGAAGCAGGCTGAGTTTAGGTGGGAGGCAGCCAGCCCATAGGGCAGAAGGTGGATGTGGTATGACAGAGTGGATTAGAAAAGAGAGAGACATGGTATGAAGCAGAAAGCAGAGGAGAAGTGAAGAGCTGCCTTCCCGAAAGAGCCCCGCTCGAAGTTTCCTGAATCACTCAGAGGCCCAAAGCTGGTGCCTTCTTACTGCCTTGCACTTTAGGTAGCCAAAACAGCTGCCTGGAGAGCTGCTGCCTGTTGTGCCATGGCAGAGACAAACAGTCTATAGGGAAAGGGAGAGGCAAGATGGGTGGGGGGGTCCTAGCTGGTTCCTAGTCCACCTCTTCCTTCTCTGGGTGCAGCTGCGGTTTCTTTTTCCAGTGAGACCTATTATCTCCCTCCTACAGGCACAAGAGCCCTGAGTGTACCCCCGAGACATTCTTTTGCATTTCCCAGATAGGCAAGGACCCAAGTCAAAGAAAGACACAACACACGTTCTTATGTATTGAAAAGCACCTTGGTGCTCAAGGGCATTTACAGGAAAATTTTGCACACTCCAGGCTTCTTAAGAGGTTGTCAGTCCTTCCCGTGAGGCTGTAGTCAAAGAACAGTTCCTACCCCGCAGCCAGAAGTGAAGCAGGAAGGTTTCATATTTGCCGTTGTGGTGGAGGGAGTCTCTCAGAGAAGATCTCTGGGACTCTCCTGGCACCGGGTACTGGGGTCCTTCTGCCAGGGTGGCTCTAGGGTCTGCAGGATCCCACCTGGCAGCTACATGAAGTCACCCAGCACAGGCCTCCCCCAGCCAACAGCACCCACTACATAGGTGCAAACCGAGGTGGGTTTGTGAACTCTGTGCTGAAGCTGCAGCCGTCACCTTCTGTCTAGAAACGGCCCTTGGCCCCACAGGAGCGTCGCTTACTCAAAGCCATTAGGCAGCAAACCAAAAGCCTTAGTCCAGCTCCCCAGTCTGTGGCACCGGTACAGCCATGCCCGCTCAGGCTGAAGTCCTGGCACAGGGACACAAAGCACAACACTCTGCTCTTCCCTCTCCATACACACTTATGCCCGGGAGAAGCAGCTTGTTGGGTTTGTTCAGCTTTCGATACCAGAGCGCAAAACGATGATGCTGCCACTCTGGAATCCTGCCTGACCTCTCCTACCAGCTGCCTCCAGCAAGGTTCAGGATGTTTTTGGCACCTCCAGTTTTCCATGCTTTAGGTGGGAAATCCTAACACAACAGGTTGGCACCTTCCAAAGCAAGCTGTGCATCTGGATCTCAGGCGGGTTGGTCCATGTGTCATTTACCCTACAGTGCTTCAGGCAGGTTTCCTACAGCAGAAAGCAGCCGGGCAGAGCAGTTGGGATCACAGCAGGCTGGATTTAATATTTTCAACTAGTTGTGAAAAGTTTTAGCTGTCAGATGCATATGCCAAGGAATGGTGCTGGGGAAAAAAAAAAAAAGAGTAGTGAACTTTAAACAAAACACAGCAACACAGGTTTTGCCTTTTAAAGACTTTGGAGGAACCCTCCTCCACAACATGTCACAGCTTCAGCAAACTTCCTCCCAGGCAGTTTTTGTCTCGCTACCGACTTCGCGGCCGCCGGCCCGAGCGCGGTCACACCATTTTCCTCCCCCCGAAAACTCCTTTTCCTTCCAGACAGAGGCGGGAGCCCCGTCTCCCCGCAGCCCCCCCTCCCCGCCGGGCCGCGGGCGCGCAGGGCGCTCCGCCCGGTTGCAGGAGGCGGCGCGGTGGCCGCGGTCCGCGCTCCGCCCCGCTCCGCCCCCGGAGGTGCGCGCCGGGCACGGCGGGGACAGCGGCTGCTGGGCGCCGCGGCCGCCAGCGGCTCGGCCGCTTATCACGGCTATTTTTACATATTTTTTTGGCTTTAGGGCTTTTTTTTTTTTTTTTTTAATTGTGATTTGTTGTTTTTCCCAAGCGGGCCGGTGGCTCCTTGCCATGAGCAGCCCGAAGGCAGCATGAAAGCGGGCAGGCGCGCCTATCCCGCCCGCTCCGGTGTAGGATGGCTCTTGGCGAAGTGCTGCTGCTGCTGCTCCTGCAAAGGTCGGTGGGGTCCGGGGTGCAGGGAACGGGTCCCCCCGCGGGGGCTGGGTCAGGCGCCGGCGGGCCGGGGGCTCCGCGGGCGCAGCATCCCCCCTTTCCCCCTCCGCCGCCCGCCCGTTCTGCCCCGGGACGAGCGGAGGGAAGGGGCAGGTGAAGGCGGGGAGCAGCCGGGGTCGGCGCCCCGCAGCCCCCTCCGCAGGGAGCCGCAGGGCCCTTTCCCCCGGGGGTGGGCGGGCGAACCGGCCCCGGGCATCGGGAGGGAGAGGGCTAAAGTTGACAGGATGCATTTTATCGTTGCTGGTAGGAAACACCCTGGGACTCTAAGGTCAATAGGGCGGGGAGAAATATTTGCTTAAATGAGATGTCTTCTTTTTTTTTTTTTTTTTTTTTTTCCCCTCCCTCTTTCTACTCTTTCTTGGGCTTGGATAGGAGCAAAAAGCTTTGAGAACATCTGTTTCTCACAGTTCACAAATCTCTGAATGGTGATGTGGGAAGGTCTGGGGAAGCTGGCTGAGTTGAAACGCTATGAGGGATGTGGGAAAGCTGCGGCAGCTAGAGCGCCTTGTAAAAATAAAATAAAAAGCTGGCTTTTACAAGGAACAGTGCAGCTCAGCTGCATTGACTGAAGATTTCCCAGCCCGCAGCCTTTATGCTGTGATATGGCTCCTTGAACTTGTTCTGGATAATGTGAGGTTTTTGAAGATGTGTGTGGCATTTCAGTGTTTCCTGTTCTCTGAATGGCCAAGCAAAAATGTCCCAAACAAAGCTTGCCTTTTCTTTTGTTTTGGGTCCTTTTTTTTAAAGACCAAAGCTTTTTTTTATGCATTTTTTTGGTAATTGTGGAACCCATTTGCACATCCCCAGATAAAGATGATTTGAGGATGGGTGGGTTTACTAATTTCATGAGGCACACATTCGCAATGCAGGCGCCCTGTTTCCCCGGTTATTGAACTGGAGTCACGCTTGTGTGGTGACAGCAGCAAAGCAGAACTAGTTGGTGATGGAGTTTGCCGTGATTTCATAAGACGTTGATCTTTTTCAGCCTCGGGAGGGCACACTGCTTCATGCCAAAGAAGTGACTCTTGAGGTCAATGCACAAAACCCCACTGTTTTGCAGCCTTTAAGAAGGAACACGTAACCTGGTTGTAGGGATAGGGCTGCTAACAGAAAGGTTGTGGTACTAAATTACTGTCAAAGCCAAGTCTCTCAGACAGCCTATGCTTTAATGTGTTGGCCCATGCAGCAGGTTGGAGCAGCATTCAAGCTCTCTGAGATGGTTCTGGTCTTTAAAATGTTGATTCTAACAGATTAAAATCTCCCTGCTGCCTGTCCTGCCTGCAAACTGTCTCTAGAAGGGGGTCGGGGAAACAGCTGTCTCCTCTCTCTCCTTTTGAAATGTTAACTGTGTTTGCAGTTCTAGTTTACTGGGTTAGTAACAAAAGGTGTTTTGTGAGACCGATTGCTTTACTTCTTTCTTGTCCTTGGTAATAAACTCTGGACAAAAAGTTTAAAAAGGTTGTCTGTTATGCTGTGTTTATGAAAGAAAACCAGATCTAGTCAGATGGTGGAAATACTCCCTGAATATAAGCAGGTACCAAACCTGACGTTCCATGAGGGATTTGGGTGCCCCAGACTACAGCGTCAGTGCTGCTGTTGGCAGCTTCCGCCATTAAGCTTGGAGATGCTTTAATGTGGCCACCAGACCTTTGAAGCTCTAACTTCATGTATTGTGCATTCTCAGTGATCATCTTTGCTTCTGGGGCAGGGGACACTCTTCGTGACTCACTGATCTCAGACTTGCAGTACAAATAGGTGACAGTAGTTTGGTTTTAAGATGGATATGAAGCACTTTGGAGCTGTTCTCATTGCTGCCCCATAAATGACCTTCCCTTTGCCTTTGGAAATGCAGCTCTGCTTTTTCCTGGTGTCAGATGCTTGATGCATCTTGGTCTTTTGCAACAACTGAGTAGGTTTTGTGGTGCCAATAAGAATTGTCTGGTGAGAGAAATTGAGAAGATGAGCGTGCGTTCTATGCTCAGACAGAGGTTATGTTGGTACAAGCTGTGTCAGTGCTTTTTGCGTGGTGAAGCTTGGAAGTGATATGGGTGCTTGATCTCCTAAATAGCAACAATAATGCAGAGCTGAAAAAAAACAAACCCTGGGTCCCCGGTGTATCATGCAATAGGTAAATTCTGTGTAACCGGGCATTTCTCTGAAGGATTTTGACTAATAACTTAAACTACTCTTCTGCATCACTCTTAACCCATCTTTTGCAGTGGTAAAGACCTTGATACTGCTTTTTCGCTTGTTTCTCTTGGTGAGTTTCTGATCTTGTCAGCTTTGCCCATATACAAAGCTATTGGGATCCATCCAGAGAAAGCAACTGACACTGAGCACCATTTGCAGTTTTGCTCTGACCCTGATATTTCCCTGCATGAACTAAATAAGGACTAGTTGTCTGTTCTGAAGTATGGAGAGATACAAATCCTAATATAGGAGTGCCTCAGAGCAAGAGTCTGTCCCCATAAAAAGGGGTAGTTAGGAGCATGATACTTGCACAGCCCTCAGGCCAATGGCCTTCATCAGCCAAGAGTGGGCAAGCGAGGCTTTTTGCTTTGCGGTATCTCCTAAATGCACAAATGCAAAGTGACCTGGTATAATGGGATGCTTCTTAGTGCTGCAAAACTGGCTCTGAAAGCAGACTGATAAGAGGGTTCAAATTCTGATGGTCTTCTGATAACTAGAAAGTCATTGAACTCTCGTTAGAAATCAGTCCAGGATTTGCAATTGAATATAGCTTATTTTCTTTCAACTTGAAGTCCATTTTCTCAGTTATCTGTGTGGTTCAGATTAGAGGCTTTGTTAAAAGGGTCGTGATGAAGGAAAGCGAAGAAATTGGAGGGATTCAGGCTTTGTGAAACGTCTTTTCTAAAGCAAAAAAGGTCAGCTGTGTGCCTGAAATGTGACAAGGTCAAAACTTCATTGCCTTTAAACACAGAGCAAAGTCTAGCGGGTGAGTGCCATCGCTCCGCGCTACCTTCAGCGCAGAGCTCTGAAGCTCAGCAGTGGGTGCGTGGAGCTTGGCTCAGGTGGAGACTGAACTCCAGGCTCTGATGCGCTGGGGGCTGTAAAGACTAGTCAGTGACTCAGATTTAACCTCAAAGTTAAATTCTGCGTGCTGTATTATAGCCAGGGCCTTATTTAGAGCCCATTTCTTTCCAGTTGTTGAACTCATTCAGTTCTAGCCCAGCCTGGAGCACGCTGGGGTCTCGTTGCCCTAAAGAGCACCAGAAGGGTGGAAAGCACTAACAAGGTGTAGGAAATGCTCTTTTTTGAGCACAAGGAGAGAGGTGTTCTGATCTACTGAACTTGAGAAGGTAGCTATTAGTGCATCAGGTACAGCCCAAAGAAAAGGGTCTGTGGTTAAAAGTAGCCTATTGTCGGCATAACTTTACAGTGCAACACGTTACACCCCGTTCTAGATAATATTATGTGGCTGCAGAATGGCTTCAGGTGAGAATATAAAGCACTTTTTACTTGAGGGTAGACAGAAACAGGGAAGATGGATTTAAATGGATGTGCCATATCGGCGTCAGTAAAGAACATGTCCCTCTGCCTCCTCGAACAGTTGCTCTTCTGAGCAGGCTGCTGGTCGTATCCAAACTTTCTATTTCAGAACAAAAGAAACTTAATCTGAATGTCAAACCTTTAATCTCAGCGTGTTAAAAATGAGAGACTGAGTGGGTTTGTGTCTGTGCTAAGCTCCTGGTAAGCTCTTACTTAAATTTCCTGTCCCTCTGGCTTCTCCTCTTTCCTATCTTCTACGGTTTTGCTCTTCCTTCTGCATTTTTTTGTTTTACTGTCCTCTTTTTCTTTCTTTCTTTCTTTCATTTTTCTCTTCTTGCTAGCCTTCCCTGAGTCTTTGATTTGTTACTGGCTCAGTCTGGTGAACCTCTTTGCTGTAAGATTAACAAAGTAAGCTTCTCTTGGCAGAGTGACGGTGACTAATGTGCAGTGAAGGGAGTTCAGCCAGCCACCTTGTACATCTTTGCTAGCTGGTCAGAAACAGAGCCTTAACTGGAAGTTGGGCACACCGGCATCATTACAAGGGCTGTCAACAGCATGTTAATAAAAGTTATTTCTTCATTAGGTAAAAAGTGAGATCTGATGGTGCTTTTTATAGAAGGTGCTGACACTGTGTTACTGCGATCTGCAGAGCTTTGCTAAGGAAACTGGTACCTTTGTGCTGAGTGGTAGCAAGAGAGTGATCTGCGGTAATATATTCAAGCCCATAACATTTCCTAATTTGAACATATTTTATTTAGTGTTTCAGGCTGAGCCATGGTTACACTGTGTAAAGCATAATGGAATGCATGGCCAAAGCAGTTCCGTCAAAATTGAGGCAGAGGAGAAAACAATAGTAAAATGAAGGGTGTCAACCAAAGCTCGCTTAGTTTCCTGGTCCTTCCTGAAAGAGAAATATGAGGAAACGGTTACCTTCCCCAAATACACTCCTTGGGTGAAGTCCATCTGTTGCTCATTAGTTGCATCTCAGTAAAGTCCAGAGGATCAAGTGTACTGGTCTTCTGTGGGTGGGCAGTCCCTCTCTCCTGCCAGAGTTGTGCTCGGATCTTTCTCCTGGCAGATTCACAAGCAAATGGCTGTGGTGAGGTTTGGGAGAGCTGTTATTTTCTTCCAGTTCTATTAAGAGCAAACTGGTAAGCCCGTGACATGCGCGTCTCTTCCAAGTCCTGTGTTTTCTCACCTCTGAAGGCTGAGTCAGGAGTCGGAGTAGGTCATGGCAGATACTTATTGGAAGGGACAAAAGAGTTGATGAAAACACTGCTCAGTTGAGCAAGCAGGTTTAACATGACAAGGTGAATACTGTTAGCAAAAAAATCACTCCTTTTATTAGTGTGGAAAAGTGCTTTCCCACACCTGCGCTACACCCTCCTGACAGATGGTCCTGAGTTAAGTGTGTCCCAAAAGCATGCCTGACAGTCCCCATGCCAGTCTTTTGGGGTAAAAAAAGACTCTCTGGTCTGAAAGTGTTAGTATTTGTGTGCATGGGCATGTCCTCCCTTGAACGTGGCAATGAGACGTGGGAGGATTTCAGCAGGAGAAGTCCTGAGGTTGATAAGCAGCCTCTGAGTGTAGACAGCTGAAGGAGAAGCATGGCCACTGCTCTGTTTGCAGGCTGGGGGAACGGTCAGCTCTTTTAGGATCATTTAATTTTAAGTGTTGTTAAGTCTTACCTGTTTGCAGGAGGGTTTTTTGAGGGTAGAAACCTTGTTCATGGATACAGCAGGTCATGTTTTCCGTGGGTCTGTGTTACTACAAAATATAAAATGTCCAAGAGCACAGGAGGTTTGAGATTTTCGAAGCGCTGGTTGCTGCACATGACTCTCAGCTCACCGCTCTCATCTTCCGCCAGCCACTTTCTGTAAATCTGATGTTTATCATATCAGTGCCAGTGTTCAGGATGCTTTAACAACTTTCTCTCAGTTTCCAAGATCCAAGTAATACTAGTTTAATTTTTTTTCATTTTTTGAAAGTTACACGCGCTGCTAGGCAACTCTAACTCTCTCTGCACAAGCTAGCCCCTCATTCTCCGGTTTCGTGTGTCTCTCTCGCAACTGACCTTGCAGCCTTATCTTTTGAGATGTGGATGTGACAAAAGTTTTACAGAAAATAGACTTTCAAATCTTAATTCGTATGTGTTAAATTGATAGCAAGAGCTTCTATAAAGATCAGCTTTCAGTTACTAGTCTGGGGGTGAATGCGTGGTGGGGATCCTTGTTATTCAGATTGCTGCATTGTTTTCAACTTCCACGAATTCATCCAGCTTTCAAGAAACATGGGGTTTGCTTTTGTGCAGGCAAAGCTCCTAAACTTCCTATTCGCTCTAAGAAGCATGTAAGAATTCACAAGGCTTTATTCATCTTGTCAGAAGCCTGAAGAAGGGAGATTTTATTCCAAGGGAAAGAGAACAGATAATTGTGAAAAATATAGCTTGGGTAACTCTCTGTTGACGGCAAAGAACACAGGGTAACTAAACATGCTGCTTTCCTATAAAATAAGTGCCAGATAGATGTATTGTTTAGGAATTCAATGCGTGGATGCTGAAGTAAAATCTATCCATTTTGAAGTGAAACAAAAAGGGCAGTTATTTCACATGAGCCCAGAAGGATTTTGGTTTATTTCCAAACCGTTATGTTTCAGCATACACCTTGCTAAAACTTATGTAAGTATTAGGAAAACTAATGTATTGTTTTAAAGTTAAAAAAACCCCCAAACCTCAAAATGTTTCAGTCTAAAAATAGCATCAAGATAATGTCTCAAACACACTAGAACACTGTTAGATTTCAATGTAATTCTTGTCTGTTAACAGGCTTTATGAAAACACTTTCATCTTGGGCAAAAGTTGCAATTTCTTTTCAAAAGAGAAGAAGTGGTTGGGCGGATAGTGATTACAGGAGGGATCTCCAGAGGCGGTTTTCAATTTAGTAAGGAAATCCAGTTCTCTGACAGTTTAGCCACTGCGTATCAGTTGCTATTGCAGAATGGTTCAATTGCTAATATTGCATCACGCAATTCAATGTCATGTAAAGATACTTTTTAAAACAACTGCAGAAGCACATCTGGATGTTTTCTTAAAAAAGATCTGTCGATCACAATTAGGACTTTAGCACGTGTAAAGAATTATTAGAAAATAATACCTAACAAGATATGCTCGAAAATGTCTCCCTTGGCTAATGTTCTTTGCCATTAGAAAACCACAAACCAAAAATTAACCTGTTTGCTTTTAGTTCATAATGTTTGATGTGGCTGATTATGCTGAAACACAAACCACTCCTTGGATTAAAGGTAGTTAGTGCGTCCCATCGGGTCTCCTGTGGTGTTTGACGTGACTCTCAATCTGTCAGCCTCTGTCCTGGACCAGCCCCGCAATCCTCTCCCCAGCAGGCTGAGAACATGGAAATCACACATGTCGCCTGAGCTCCTTGCAGATAATTAGGACAAAACATGAAAATTTCAGCAGTGAAGTACCAATGAGAGGAGAAATAGAATCTGAAACCTGAATTACAACAGTTAATAATAGAAGAGCCAAGGGGGTTTCTTCAATTTGATGGGGAGAGAGCTGTTACATACGCTTCAGTTTACGTACTTGTTGTTTGCTTTTCTCTGATGTAGCATGTGTAACATCACATTGCAGAAAGCCCACTATAACTCTGGCTGGTTTCTTGCTCTCTCACCTCTCAGCACTTCCCAACGCTTATGGGCACTCCTCTGCTGCACGGGAAATGTGGTTGCTCAGTACTTTTGGAAAGCAGAAAAAATACATCTCCCGTTTTGTGTGTTTTCGTAGGAGGAGTTAAGTTAGTACTTGCTATTCTGTTGCCCTTAGTGCAGCCCAATGCACTTGGTTGTGTTACAGCCATTGCTAGTCCTGCTACAGCGCAACAACTTTGAAATCTTGGATCCCTGCAAAATTATCTTCCAGGCTGTGCAAGGCTGTGAGGTTGCATAAAGGGGTGAAGCCCGGGAGCCAGACCTGCTGGGAACCCGTTAGCAAATGTGATCGTGAGGAACCAGTAGGTGGTTTCTGGTGGAGATTGTTATCTTTTGTGTTGGAAAGTTGTAAATTAACATGGAAATTTAATGTTGCTGTGTACAGGGAAGCACAAGTACAGTCTGTACGTCAGTTTTGAGCAAAGATCCCTTGTTCACTAGCACTGAATTAAACATTTAGGAAAGAGATGGACTCTTACCTCTGATAAGAAGGGACTGGATTTAGTGACCCTGGAGGTGTCTCCACTGTTATGTTTTCCAGGCATTTTTCAATGTTCAGATTTCACGTGGAGCAAGCAGCTCTGAGCGCACAAGGGGAGCTGGAAGTGGCACATCCCCAGCTACAGCTAAATCCACTGAGGACACTTTTTCATGCAGTTTAGGCTTGCTGACAATTACAGCTACAGAGTGTAGCAGCCGAGGATGTGCCCTGTTATGCCGTGTTGTTTTTTTTTTTTCTCCTCCCTTCATAATGCACAGGCAGCTTTAGTGAACAGAGGTTTCTTATATCCCCGGCACACGCAGTACAGTCTCAACCTATTTGAAAAGACGTTGCAGTTCCGTGAGCGCTCTGAAACTCTCGTGAGGTCATGTAGGAAATTGGTGACAAAGTAAGCATCAAATAATCAGCACTTACAGCTTCCAGATTTATATCTACCACTTGATTTCAGCCTTTTTATAGGCCTGTCCTACAAAGCACATCATACACGTACCCGAGATCATCTTGCTCAGCGGCACCAGTCAACTGTGGCCAAAGCAATGCCCGCTGCGCAGCGGGAAGCAGCAGGATGGCATTAGGGGGGAAGGCAGTATCTAGATGGTGGCAAGGCAGAGAGCACGAACCAGCATGTGTGTTCCTTCTCGTTGGCTGGGGTTCGCTGTGGTCCCGAATTAGATTTGCCCACGTTGAGCACCCCTGACGAACAAGGCCCCAGCTGTCGGCTGCTGCAGAAGCGTGCGCCAAGGCAGGCTATGAAAAGTGTTGCACAACCCAGTATAATTTAACCACATGCTGAATAAATACACTTTTGAGAACTCTTTTGAAGAGATGTTGCCTAATTAATCCTGCAGGGGGTATAATATGTATATTTTTGAAATCCAGTTTTAGCATCATGCAATTAGCTTTTATGGCCTAAGGATTCTGATTTAAGACATTCTTTAGTTACTAATGGTAATCTGTTTTAATTAGAAATGCAAATGTATTTTAGGTCCAAATGTATCTGAGCAGTACAATGTAAAAAGATGATTCACTGCAAATGCCATTGAAGTGCCTCAAGTCTGGTGTTCTTTGTACCTTCTGTAGTTTGAACCCTGAGGATCAACATGATATTTAAACATCGCTCTCAGCTGAAGCATGTGGAGGCTGAATAGACTTCTTTAGGAAATGGAATAAGTATTTATCAACAGGGATCCTTTCTAGGGCAGCAGAAGAAAAATCATAGCTTTAGGCAAGAAGGAGGCAAACACTTTGAATGTTACAGTAGTAAGTTCAGCTCCACAATAGCAGAGCACAGGTCCTGCCCGGGCAGAGGTGCTGAGCAGACAGCAGCATCTTAGTTGACTTTGTCTTAGTAGCAGAGAAATTACTCAGGCTTGAACATCCCGGGCTGCTCAGGGTGGGCTGTAGCTGCTCAGAGGTGTGCTGCCATAAAATTTGACCTGGCAGCGTGTCTAAGAAAAGCCTCAAGCAAGGCAAGCTCCAGAAAAACGTTTTAAAGGCTAATGCTTACTGAATAGTCACTGCAGTCACTTGTCCTGGGGATACTAAACTATCAGGCACGTGGATGTCTGTGACCAGACATCGTACATTGTGGCATGAGATTACCCGTATTCAACAAAGTCTTTCTAGAATCAAAGAGACTCTGCTGCTAGATCGGTCCAGCCCTTGCTGTTGTGTTCAAATAAGCATTTCTTTTTCTTAGCTACTTTGAAAGGTATGTCCCAAATAAAGCAATTACTCAGCAGTAGTGAAGAGAGTTTTTGTAATGATAATCTCTTATTAGACATGTTGCTTAGTAGAGCATTTTTACAGCTACTTGCGATTAGATGCAGTGACGCAGCTGGGAACTAAGTGGTACAGTTTATGTAGTGCACTTCTCCCCATCTCTGCTAAGCTGGATGTAGAACTTTTTCCATGAGGAGGCTGCTGGTATGGAATGATGGTGTAGGCACCATGAAAGCCATGGGAGGCTCCGTGTGGCCCTCCAGAAGTCAAAATCAATGAGTTTCTCGGAGCTAGCCTTATTGTAAAGGCTGGTGGCTGGGTCAAGGCACTTGCGCAGCTTCAGAGAGCTGAGACCTCGGCAGGGTGCTGCAGAGAGCGCTCCTGTTCCCATGCAGCAGATGCTCTCTGAGACTTCAAGTTCCCATCCCATCTTTCTTGCTGACGCAGATAGAGTGTAGTAGTGATTTCGTCACCTGAAATTTGATAAACTTGTTGACCGGCGCAACGGTGAAGGTTCCTCACAGAACTGCTCCCTGCCCTGGAGAGCTGTCAAACGAAAAACCAAGACGTAGATTGCGTGAGCCTGTTATATGGGGCGGCAAGTGATGTTCTCATTTTCCTACTGAGTGAATGAAAGCTTCTCGCAAGTCTAACTGATAGTCTTGAGTGTGCAGTTAAAAGTCTCTGAGCTGCTTAGCCATTTCCCTGTGCCGTGTTCAAAAAGCAAAACATCGCAAGCACCAGCAGTTCTTATTTGTGTGTTTTATTTCCAAACCGCTGTTTGCATTTACTTCATTCATTACTTCTTTTAATTCATCCCAACCAGTACCTTTGCTGTGAGCTTGTATTTTCCGCTAGTATTTCTGGAAGACAAGGGCGTGGAGGAAGCTGCTTTGGGCACCAGCTCTGGAGGCTCCGGCTGCAGTGTGTCTGTCGTCAAACACCCCAACCTCGTTGTTCTTGGTGGTTACGTGGTGTCCGCTCTCGCCCTGCACCACTTGCAACTTATTCTTATTCCGTTCTTTTCTTTTCAGGGGCTGTCAGAGCCTGAATAATTTAAGAGTGAACAAATGAGAGACGTTCATGGAGGACTCTGTTCTTACCTAGGCACAATTTGACAAGCATGTAGATTGCCTTGGGTTTCCACTGCACCTACCACAACTTTACTAAGAGAAAAGCCCCCTTTCCTAGACATCTGTGTCACTCTTGCTTAGTAAAGTTATTCAAGATCAGCGCCTTTGGAATTGGTTGGTAAATGGACAAAGACTTTCTCTTTGCCCGGAGCTCCTGACAGCCTCCAAGTACCAAAGAGAACTTCACAGCACTAGAAAGCAAGAGACAGCTGCTGAATGTTGGAAGCTACTGCATTTGGCAAAAGAAGCTGACGCTAAGATGCACACAGTTGTGTTTGTTTGTTCTGCTTGTTTTCTGTGCTTTCTGAGCCCTGTGTGTGCCTGGAAAGTTTAATGACCAGTCCCTTCTTTCTCAACATGCAGTTTTTCTTCCTATCCCAAACAGCTTTGGGTTCTGTTCTTGCTTTTTTTTCCCAATTCCAATTTATTTTGTCACCAATACTCTTGTTTCCATGAGGAATTGTTTGGGTACATAGCCACAGTTTCCTCTGAGGTAGGGAGACATAAATACAGTATTGAAATGTTGTCCTCCTCCCTTCTCTCGCCCCATTCAGCAGAGCGGTCCACCTTGTTGTAGAGGATGCTGGCTTCAAGCATAAGGCAGAGTTGACCTTAGCATTTAACTGAGAAATTACTTCAAAATTCTTACAGTAGTTCAATTTGGAAGCTGCTGAACGAAGCCGACCCTTGACACTTTGCAAAAGAATAAGGCTTGTATTGTACTAACAGCTGCTTGGAAACCATGTGTAATAAAGTTTGTTTTTGTGCCCACCACCAGGATAAAAGATTGTATTCGTCGACTCTGGTACCCTTACGCTCCCAGCAGAGCAAAACTGCTTAGATCAAAGTTTAAAAGTCTGCTTCTATGTGGGTGTCTAAGCATTTCACAGTTCCTTATGCTAAAAGTAACAGTGTACTTGCAAAGGCCAGCAAATGCTGCTCTTCTTGTTCAGCTTCAAACACGACATTTTCCCCCTCTTCATCCTGTATGTTTATAGGTTTCTATAAAGGTTCAGGGTTAAAAGTTTTTTATGGAACACGCATAAGTCTCCTATCAGAATATATCTATGGGGATTTTTGCTTTGTGTTTGGGGCTTTGTTCTTTTTGCTGCTAGCGGCACTTATTCTGGGAACTTCAGGGTTGGGGATTTTTTTTGTCACAGAACGAGGACAGTGTAAATACAAAATGTAAAGTAGAACTTAGAGAAGTGCTTCAACGAGTTGTTTGACTAAATTGAAATAAATGTTGATTTGTTCAAAAAAAAAAAAAAGCATGCCCTTTCTGGATCTTGTTAGTCTTGACTTTTTATTTCCTTTCTTTGCTAAAGCAAAATGCGTGCCTCTTGACTTCAGAAATCTGCTGTCCCAGCTGTGAGGCATTATGGGAAGGCTGCTCCGACGTGTGCTCCCAGCAGATGTGTTGGACTTGCTCTCGCGGTGCTCTGGGCTGCTCTGGGCCATGTGTGCTGGGCACAAACCCGACACAAGAGAATGGGTGAATGAAATGGAGTGCATAGAAGTACCGCGTCAAACTCTGGCCTCAAACTCTGCTGTGTGGAGCAACCGCTCTTTTCCTGAGCTCTTCCACAGCCTTTTATTCAGTAAAAACCTATTCTAAGAAACTGTTGCTTTTCTGGGGAGATAAGCAAGGTTCCCTTGAGGGACTCAAGGCAGGTCAATAATGTACCTAGCTCATAGTATTTTGGGACAGCAGCTGGTTAGGAGTATCTCACTTACCAACGAGTTGGTGGATTCACTCTGTGGATGTTTGTTCTTTTATTATTCCTGTCATGAGCTCAGTGGCTTATGTGAGTGGTCAGATGGGACGCTGAAGCAGGATAAATATGCCAGGCTAATAAATGGAGAGAAAAAGGCTCAAACCTCACGCTGGAGAAGTCGTAGATCCCCATCGCAGTTGTAAGCCGTCATATGGGAACACGTTTCTGAGTGGGACACCCAGAGAGGAGGACCGCAGATGTTCTGGCTGCTGTGCAAGTGCTTGGTGCTGTGGGGTTGAGTTGCACACTTTCCCGAGAGCCTCTTCAGAGGCAGAAGGGCATGCTCTGCCTTCATGTGCAGCAGCTCCTCGGCTAAATGCTCGTCTGTAGGAAACGAGACCCTGCCCAGTATTCATCTGAGGACTCATCTTCCTCTCTTCCCCGTGTCCTCCCTAGAGTCACCTCTGACAATAGCTCTAGGTCCACACAAAGCAGCAGATGAAATAGAGAGGACTTCTGTAGCTGGTTCTCTCACTAGGCTCTCTTGGACAGTAACAAAGTCATTTCGGCAGGCTCTCTCTGTGCCTTCCCCTTGTGCTGTTTCTCTCCCTGGAGACCCAGCTCACTCATTCAGCATGCCCTCAGGATTTCAGTAACTTTTCTTGCGAGGTCTCTTGAGACCGCGCGCCTCTCTGCTGTTTCTCCAGGCTTTTGGTTTTATCTCGGTCTTTGAAACTTTCCCAGAACTGCAGTGACTTTTCTCTGACCTCCAGGAACTGGAGCTCTTGAGCCCTGACACTCCGACTGGCACAACCAAGACCTGGAGACTACTTTGGGATGTCAGCTTTCCCAGCACATGCTGGATGAAAGCTGCATCTGAGCAACACCAGCTAAAAATAAAAGCTATTCAGCTGGAGCTAATGGCGGGTTGCCATGAGTTATTGCTCATTAAAGTGAATTGTCAGATGCTTAACTTCAGCTAATCATTTCCTGCTGCGAGATCAGCCTGGTATGAAACATACTCAAATGTGGGAAGGGGATTCGCAATAACTAAATTTAGCTGAGGGTGTAATTTCCTCGGACTCCCTCTGTAGTTAATGGAAAGAGAGAGGCTCCTACAGGGTGCGATTCCTGCTCTGCATCACCCTTGGGCAGAAGCATCCGCAGCTTCTTGACTGCCGAGAGCATGAGGTGAGCTGCTGCCTGCCACAAAAATGAGCTTCTCCGAGAGACGGTGTTTGCCCAGCCCAGCTAGGTGAGTGCCTGTTTTCCTCAGCTTAGGTTTCTACCTGGAAGTAATGATCAGGAAGTTGAATATGAAAACCAACAGATAGGTGACCATTTCCCAAAGGCAAAACCCATATGCAAAATCCCCCAGGAGCATCCCCTGCTTTGCAGTATAGCTAAAGGGAACTCTGCAGATCGTCCTCTATCTCAAAGCAGCTCTTCTTTCCCATTTCCAAGAAATATCAACTATTCAATAAAAAAACAGTGCATTCTGAATGTTGTGTGATTAATTCAGTACTCAGTCATTTTTTTTTCCCCAGCTCGTTTTGGAAGTTAGTCTTGTTTGCATGTGTGGCAGTGAAACAAAAAGTCAAATTTTGAGTTTTCGCGTTACGGTGATTGGAAAGTTTGTCAAGTATGTCTGCTTTTAGCAGTGTAGGCTACTTTCTCTATTGGACTAGAAACTTTTGCATAAAATATTTAACTCCATACCACTCTTCTTGACTCTGGACAGAAGTCATTTCATCCATGTAAGTGGAATTGTGAGAATCCTGCCAGATTGATTTGTGCCTTTTGATGTTACTTCCAGCTTGAAGCCTCAAACAATCAAATGATACTCCAAGACACACACAGAAAATCCAGTTGAACCTTCTCAATTCTGATAATTTCCAGGAGATTATCAAGTTAGGGAGAACATTGGAACCTCAGACCAAAATTTGCATTTAGATTTCAAAGGCGTAGTTTGAATGTGTCTTTACACTCTGGTGTGAAACCAGGTCCTATGTGGTCTCATCTCATTTTTCCGTCAAGCCGAAGCACGGGGCAGGTCTGTGGTTGGACACGTGTAGAGCAGCTGAGCGGGGCTGGGGGTGGATGGGGAGCTGTGGAGGACTCCAGGGCAAGTTTCGCAATTGCATTGCTAAAGTTTAACGTACTTCTAATCTAAAGGGCTTTTCAAGCCAGTTGTCCTCTATCTTTGTCTGACATGGGCACTGAAAATTTCCTTGTGTTCACTTATGTTCCTCTCTGGAGCCTTTTTCGGAGGCATGCCCGAGGAGACAGTTTATCTATTGACATTAGAAGTTGTCAGATTCATTATTTACATTGTTATGAACTAGTGTTTTCACTTGAGGAATAGCTGTAAAGTGACTTTGTGTTATCCAAATGTTGTTACCTCCCAAATTTTTGCAAATCCATGCCAGGTTTTACAGGCAGAATAGGCTCTAACACTAAAACTGGGATTGGTCCTGTCATCCGCCTAAGCCACAAAGTTTTGTAACCCTGACTCGTGCCAATAAAAATGTTTCACTGAGCGTGTTTTGGACATATAATACAAAAGCACAGAAGAGACCAAAGAAGCAGTTTTCATACCTCCTTCTGCCATCTTTCTGTCCATTGAGTAGGGCTTTAGCCCTGAAGCCCTCGAGCAGATCCGAGGTGGCTCTCACAGCAGCATTTCCTGAGGGAGAGTATAAAGCCTCAGGGGGCTGAGAGCTGTGAACCGGAGCGTACAGCCTGTATGGTGGAGGAGATGCTCTTGGAAAGGGCAGAAGAGGGTGCATTTTGACAGTTTAGACATTTCTTGTTTGTTTAGTGTGAAATACTAACATAGAGGCTTTGTTTGTTCATAGGACGGGTCTAGATGACTCCTGCTTTCCAAGATTTTCTGGGGCAGAGATTCCCGTTCTCCAGGAAATAATAGCTTGAGTGAAGACTGAGTTAGTCTTCCATCCACATCTGATTCAATTCCATCTTTGTCAGAAATGTTATTTTACGGGAATCACTAAATATGGAAAATGGGTTCTGTTGAGCACAGCAGAGCTAATTTATGTGCTCATCGGTCAGATTGTCATTATTGGCTTTCATTCATGAGTGGAATTATTTCTGCAAAAAAATATTGATTTAAATGCACATGCTAATAGGATTACAGAGTTCCTATTCTGGCTCATCTTCTTTGACTTCTGTGGAAAAATCCTCTTCTCTCAGGCTGTTTTTCTGGGGTGAGAAATGGAGTCATACCTAAATCAGAAGAAGATTCACCTCTTCCCACCTAAAGCAAGATTGTGTCCTGCCATAGTCACCTGTCTTCATAGCTATATTCTGTAGTAATTTCTGGTTATGGAAGCGTATTTCCTTCCTATCGTAATTGATCTGCGGTTAGTATGGATCAAAAAGAGAAGCCTGTTATTTTCTTCCGAGTTGCTCTGAGAAATATTTCCTTTTTCCCAGTAGAGATCTGAGTTCCTGCAGATCATTCCAGTGCTGCATGAGCCTGATCAGACAGACCTCCCCTCCCATGCGTGCTCTGGGGAACAGGGAGGTAAAAATAAAATGCCTTGTATTTATGTTCCAGCAGTAATTCCTACTGACTCAAATGGGAATGCAACTGTGCCTCTAAAACGGGTCTGTGAGATTTTCATTTTTCCTTTCACCCAAGGTTGCACAGAACTGGAGCCTTCCATTTTTCAAGTAAAAGAGCTGTGCTTTTATAGACGTCTGTTCATTTGAGCAACAACAACAAAGATTTCCTGCCTCCGGCCGTGCAAAAGCCCTGAATGTTAAAGCACTTTGGTCTGGCTGAGTATCTGTCACAGTCCTATTGCCAGAAGTTTCTTGGAGGTTTGCTTAGGGGTGTTTTGGAAACCGTCATTTCTTCTGTCTGAATGAATGGTTTGGCCAGGAAATCAATCTAGCCACACTAGTCTGCTGACCTCCCTACACCCATTTCGCTTCATCAAATACCTTTTTTAGATGCCTGTGTCCCAGGACATCGGTGGCAGGACAGCCGCTCTCTGTAGCTCTCTGCCGGGCCGCGGCGTTCCTGCAGACCCGCTGCAGTGCGAGGGCAGGCCCCGCTTTGCTGGTCCTTGCGGGCTGCGGGGATTACCACGCAATGTGCCGCTGCGTCTTCTCCAAAGGGCTCTCTGGCTTTTCTTAAGCAAACTGTGTTTCCGAACAGCTCTGCCAATACAGTTCGCAAAACACATATGTGCTAGTGCTTTGCAAGAAGAGCACAGTAACGTGTCCTCCTCTTCCGCTTCATCCACCTGGTGTCTGGATCTCAGGCTAGTATCAAGTGTCATGATTAATGTGTTTGTAGCTGTATGTGCCACGGAAGCAGTGGAGCTCACACAAGCACAGCTTAGGAGGTTGTCTCCAAAGTCTTTTCTGGCAGATTTTTTATGTTGCATGTTTCTGTCTCTCATTTCGTGAGCTCTGCTCTTCTTGAGCTCCAGTCCTGCCTCTGCAACCATGTTGAGGTGACCTGCTTTATGTGCAAAGGAAACCATTCTCAGCAGGGCTGGCAAACAGCAAGTGTGACTTGCTCACGAATGTGTCTATATTTGCAATTCCTTTAATAAAGAAAAGGAAAAAAGGTTATGTATGTTGCATGTGGACTCTCGGTGTGGGTTTTGGATAGTGCATGTTTGGCAACAGTGGGAAGTGGAACGATGCGACGGGAGTGCTTTGTCCATGTGTAGGGTGCTGGGTAGAGCAAAAACCCCACCTCGAGGGGCTCTCGTGGTGGCTGGGGAGCAGGGAGATTTATACCAGCCTTTCTCTTCCACCTCCCTGCCTATCCTCCAGCCAGCGACCATGTAAAGACGAGATAAGGCCATGTTTCCAGTTTTGGGCTGCATGGGCCAAGTGAAGCCCGGGCTCTGTCCCAGCTGTGTTACAGTGGTCAGCCAGGGCACTTCAGTGGACAAGGAGAAAGAAGGAGACTTCGTATCTGCCCGGGCTGTGTACAGCATGGCAAGACTGAGATTTAGTAACCCCTTGGTAAATAACCTTTTTCGTCACCAAGGGCATGACCTTGAGCGGGGAAATCCAGAGCCTCCTTCAAGCAGAATCATTGCACGGTGCAACACCCCTCCGTCTGGAAACCTTTGGGTTGGCTTTCATCATGGCTTGTGGCTCTGGAGGCCTGGTGTTTGGTCTGCAGAGGTTTCCTTGTTTCCTAGGTTAGACTTTGGACAAAATGCCTGCAAGTGGGCAGGGTGGGCTGTGGGCTAGCTCGGGACTTGGCCTGTTTCTCCCCGCCTGCTGCCTTCCCTGGGATGACAGGGGACAATGACTGACCGTCGCTTTCCCAGGATGGCCACAAGTGAGGAGTGTTGTGGTGTGAGAGGTGCTGTGTGTCTGTCCGTGCCCTGCCATGGCTGTGCTGCCTGGGGAGGTGGGGGGAGGCAGCAAGGCCGGGGCCTGGCCCTGCTCGTAAAACCAGGGGTGTTTCCTGGTGGAAAGGGACGTCCCTGCCCCTTCCATCACGGACTTCAGAGCTCCTGGGTTTGGCCCTGCCTCAGGCCCGCTGGGCTGAGGTGAGATTGTGTGTCTCAGTAACAAATCCTTGGGGCGGATGGGGTTGTCCCAGGCTCCATTTAGCCTCCTATCAGCTCCCTTCCCTTACTAAAAGTTAAATTGGCAAGGTGCTGTTGACTGGAGGTAGGGGTTTGATTGTGTTACTTCCAAGCTGTAGTAAAAACCTCTCTGTACGTTAATCAACTGAGCTGTGGGAAGATCGGCTTGTCCTCATTTCTCCTCATCCTCCCCACAAGCCCAGTCCCCAGCAAAGGCAGTGAGTCCATGGTACGGCTGCTTGCCCCAAATCATCCCTGGCAGTGGCAGCCTCCACAGAGCGATTGCTTCCAGCATTTCCCCATCCGTGACTGCAGCCCAGCTCTCTTTCCGCCAGTAATTCCCAAAGTTAATCCTCCTGCAGTGGCAGTGGGAAGACGGGCACTGGAGGGCACCTCGCTTGACACAGGGGATTTCGGTGCTGCAGGGGGGACGGAGGGGCCAGGGCGCTTGCAAAATCAAAATCACCATCGCAAAACCCTGAATGTTGCTGACGCAAGGTGCGCTGATAAACTCCCAGAGCATCACGTGGAGCCTGCGAGAGGAGACTGTCTAAAGCCTGCTGAGTGGAAGATAAGCTGGCCACTGACAAATATTATCTTGCGCTAGTTGATTTAACACCACTTCGTGTGCATGAAGTAACATCAATGGGAGCTGGCTAAACCCAGGCCTTTTTGAGATAAGGCTGCTACTTTGCCCTTATGGAGGAATGTCAGAAAAACCCCAGCAGCTCCACCTGGGATCTGTCCTCCTCCCAGCCCCTCTCACACTCACTCCTGTCATCAGAAGACAGATGATTTGGATGTTCTTCCTGTCTGGGAAATGAACTTTGACTTCCTCTAGCTTGTTGCAATTATTTCCGTATGTTCTAAAAACCTAACTTTTAACCTCAGGTATGTAAAATGAATTATTGGTTCAACTTCTGACTCAGGCTGTCTATGGTTGTAAAATACTATTAAAATATTATAACTCTCCCGGTCTGCATTTTACAAGCTGGCAGAGAAGGCAGGCTGCAATCTCTGCTCAGTGCGTAGCCGAGCTCTGCTGCCCAGCGGGGTAGGAGCTCTGCGTGCAAGTAGCAGGAACCAGGTTCTAAAACAATATAGGTAACGATTCTCTGGGAGAGTAGCTCTCCCTCAGCATGTGTACTAACCAGTATCTCTAATGATATTTATTGCTGAACTGAGAATATCTGGATGCACCAGGCTATTTTCACATGTTGTAACTTACATTTTTGTTTCCTGCTGGGGCGGATAAAAGATTCATAGATAACCATCTAAAAATGTTTAATAACATCAGCTAACTGCTTTCTGATGTACGGTCTGAGATGTATCTTACAGGAGCGTGACAGTTTCTGAATTCTGTAAAAAAAAATTTCCTCTGAAACTGTGTGGGATTAAACATCTTGGTCCTTGGTTGCCCCTGGGGAAGGAGTTGCCTTGCCATGGCTTCAGAAAGGTGAAAGCAGGGCACTTGTTCCTAAAGGGCAATTGAGAAATCTTCGAGCAACTTGTTTGCTTTGGTGACGTATTGACATTGGCACATCTTTGGTCTGTTGCTTTTGTGGGGAGTAAGGGAGGTTGCACCCATTTCTAAAGTGGTAGTTGGAACATGCGTATCCATAATTGTGGTTGGATACAGTCCAGCAGAATCTCCTGCTTGGATGTAATGGAAATCTTTTTTAATTTTAAGCTTGCCTTGTATCTCCTTCTTGGGAATTTCCTTTGGTTTGAACAATTTGTCATCCTTTTGTAATTGTTCATTCCAATTTCTTAGTTCTAGGGAAGGTGTGAAGTCTTCTGAAAAATTGCTTTCAGGGGCAAAGGAGGTAATTTTAAGGTGCCTCAAATAACCTTCAAAAGTTAATAAGTAGTCGAACTAACAGTAATGTCATCGGGGTCTGGAAATGGCTGAGCAACATTTATGGAATTGGAACCTGACAAAGTGTTGGTTACTGTCAAGTTTCCTGTAGTAATCTGCTTTTTGTGCTTATTTTCTTCCTGGCAATTCACAATGAAATCTGTGGGAAGAAGCTGAGAAATTCAGCACTTAGCATGAAATTCAGGCTTTCATCGAAAACTAGATAGCTTTGCTGTCTGTGATCTTTCATAAGGACAGATAGTGTGGTAGGAAATGAGAGAGGTGTGCAAGATTGTGAAAAATGCCCATTGCAGGGCATATTCCTCTCTCTGGTGGTGCAATAAAGTTTACACAATGTCCATAGGTCACAAAACCTTTCATCGAGGCAGCTTGTAATTTCATGCTTAGGACTGTCAAGCGCTTGATAGGTGCTAGCAAATAGAGGAGGTGCTGGTATGATCTCTCACCTCATTGTTTTCTTCCAGATGCATATTCGGTCTCTTCCAATGACAATGGGGGCAAGTCTGATTCAGTGGCCAACTTGCAACCTCAGCCATCCCTCAACTCCATCCAGAGCTCTCCTGGCCCCAAGCGCTCGACCAACACGCTGAAGAAATGGTTGACTAGTCCTGTGCGCCGGCTGAACAGTGGGAAGACCGAGAGCAACATCAAGAAACAAAAGAAGGTGCGAGATGGCAGGAAGAGCTTTGACCTTGGCTCGCCGAAGACCGGAGATGAAACCACTCCTCAAGGAGACAGCGCCGATGAGGTGTGTGTTAGTGTTTGTTGTGTTTGAAAGACCACAGCTCTGATAG
Organism: Chroicocephalus ridibundus; assembly: GCF_963924245.1. Taxonomy (NCBI): domain Eukaryota; kingdom Metazoa; phylum Chordata; class Aves; order Charadriiformes; family Laridae; genus Chroicocephalus; species Chroicocephalus ridibundus. The sequence continues at coordinate 11,566,419 of NC_086290.1, read as the reverse complement.
TCTCTTCTGTGGTGCGTGGTTCACGCTTGAGTAAAAACTTAGGGTCTAGAGGGAGCAGCGAATCATGTGTAAAACTGAATTGATTAAAGTTGTGTTTCAGCAGCATTGTCATCCAAAGAGCAATAGAATATATAGGGAACGGCATTTCAGAGCCTGCATGTTATTGTCCTTTGACTAGAGATTTTTAATAGCCTATTAGAAAGCTGCCAAGGATAGAAATGAAGTTATTCTTGAGCAGCTGTTATCACTTTTTGCTGACATTCATATCACCTTTATCCTACCATGGCAGTGTAATTCCTTGTTGAACTAAATCACTCAGAGAAACAGGCATGTTTCTGTTGAATCTGCTACGTATTTGCAGCCGCTGTTTCTCTGCAGGCACGTTCTTTGACAGAATGGCTGTTTCCTAAGAAGGTGAATACGGAATTACAAACCAAAATGGAGAAGATACTAACTGAACGCAAATAGAAGAACACATTTTAAAAACTGTGCATTGAGCTGTTCTCATTTAAATTAAAAAAATTCTTTTCCATCAGCACACAAATGTAACTGCCTTAGCTGCTTGGGTGACCTATAAACTGTATTTCTGTAGCTCTTAGAATGCATCAGGATTAACCAGCAAAACCTCACGTCTTTATTGCTTCTCTTCCCTGATGCTTAGCATTACCTGCAGTTCTCTCCACCCAATGCAACACTGAGCCAGTATTAGTATTAACAGACTCAAAGCCTGGTGGTAGAGCTCAGATATGTGAAAAGATAAAAGAAACCTGTCCCTTCTTCTAATTATGTTTAACTTTTCTTCAGAAGAGCAAGAAGGGTTGGGGAGAAGATGAGCCAGATGAAGAGTCTCACACACCTCTTCCTCCTCCTATGAAGATTTTTGACAATGATCCTACCCAAGATGAGATGGTGAGGCCTCCCCTGCTGTATCAGTTTGCTGTTTGTGTTTCTCACATAGCCATCTCACAGTGGTTTCATAGTGGTCTTCTAGTATCCAGGGCCTAGACTTGTGGTTATAAGACACCCGTGTGCAAACCATAATCTAATACCTTTCACCAACTGAATTTACAAATAATGCTGGATAAGCAATTTAGCCCTGTCGTTACATTTCATGACAGGTCGTGTGCTTGTGTTGTGTGTGGTCAGAAATTCCACTCAGGCTGATAACGCGTATTCTCCACGTCTGTTTTAAAAGTGCCATTGGCGTCTGGCAGTAGCAGCAGAAATGGTATTTGGTGGCAGCCTGGGCCCGAGGAGTAGGCCAGTAATGCTGGAGTCTACTTGAATCCAGAAATAACACCTTCACCAAGAGTTAGAGAGCTTGGGCTCTCCACTCGGGCATTGTGTGTGGTTGGGGTCCGGGAACATTGTCAGTCTGTGCCTCACCATCCATCCTCCATTATGAAGTGCTTTAAAACTCACAGATGGAAAAGCCCACCTAGTGCTATCGTTTGGCATTTTTGGCCTATGTGGCTGATCATCACTGAATGGTCCATCGCCTTCAGTTAGTTCAGAATTCCACAAGGTACCTGAAGTCCCTCTCAGGACGGTGGAAAAGGCTTTGATCTGCCCGTCTTTGTCCACCATGCTGGTGATGGTAGTTCTCTGCTGTTAGCTAGGATCTCTTGGATGTTGAATCAGAATTTGCTGTGGCAGATGGTGCAGTGGCTTGCAGAGTCCTTCAGTTGCTCTCTTGGACTTGTGGTGAGAATCTGGGCATACGGCTATGACAGTGGTTTGCATTCACAGTCACTGCAGGTCCTGTCTGCACGTGTCCTCCCCCACCCTTTCCTGGTGCTGTCATCTCCCTTGTAGAAATCCATCCTCCTGTTTAGCTGTTTCCTGCTTTCCTGCTGGCATCTGTTTTTAGCACTGCCACTTCTGTATCTCTATCCTCTGATTGTAATTACTGCATGCAAAGAAGCAAGGATAGGGGAGATTAATAAATTGTCAGAAAGAAAAACAACCCAGAATGTTCTTGGGGAAGTTTCAGGCAGGAGTTTGGAAACAGAGAGCGAGAAGGGCGCAAATATTTTTGGGACTCAAGGAGCAGAATGATGGAGGAAGGGATTCGGGGGCTTGCTGCTAATCTGTCAGGAAATGTTATGACATTCTGGTGGCAGCAAGACCAGAAGGACACAGCTGGAGTCGTGGACTCTTGCCCTTTGAGTGCTGCGTGTGCTGCTGGCTGCCTGGCGAGGGGCAGAGGCGAAAGGTCGGCGAAGCAGAGCCGTGGTGGATCCATGCCCAGCACTATAGCAGTTGCTCCTGGCTTGTTCTTCGTGGTGTTTAGCTAAATGTTTTGGGGTTAGTTTGCTTTTTGGTTTTTTTGGGGAGGTGTTTTGGTTTTTTTTTTTAAAGAAAAACAAAACTGCTTTAGCTCAGGTCACTATTTTTGATTTTTAACATGCCATGTGATTTCAGTGTTTCGTAAATACATTTCTGACAGCGCTGATGTTGTGGAACTAAACTGTTTTCCGCTCCAGATGTCTAAGCTTTATAGAGCGTTTTGGCATGCTGTTTCTTCACCCGCTCCTAAAAGAGAAGATTAAATAGAGCAAGATGCATCTGAAACCCTTTTTCTCTCCCTTTTTCTTCCCCTACTCACTTTGCATCACAGGGGAAAAAAACTTAAGCTCACAAACGTGGCTCCTGAATTCTCTGGCACAGGAGCACTGCCTTAGCAATGTTTGAGCCATGCTGGAGCCAAAAGCTCTTTAACGGTGTTAATTTGGGCACAGCTCCCTGCTCATGTCCTACTACTGCTTACAGGCATGGGCTCAGGCTGGACCAGCGGCAGCGTGGGGAAGCGGCAGTGGGGGGTGGGAGATGCCTGCACAGCGTGGGAGGTGGCACCTTTCCTTGAACCCATCTACAAAGCAGCCATAATCGTGCCTTGCTGCTCCTGGAGGCTCTTATAAAGACAAATTGCAAGATATCTTCATATTAGAAATCCAGAATTTACTTTCGAGAACACAGAAATGCCATTTTCCGATTCCCCCCATACAAACCAGAGTCTCTCCTCAATCACAGAAAAGTTTTATTTTACCCTGAAAGACTTGTAGGCAGCAAATGTTTCCGTGCTCCCTTCAAAATCCTGCAGTTATTTACTTTTCAGAGATATTGAGCAATTTCAGTTAAAAGAAGTGAGAGCAACAGCTGTTTAGTGCCTCCAAAAATTGGACTCCTCCTGCTAGAATGGTTATGTTTGACGGTTATCGTCTCTGTATTTGTCCAGTATCTCTTCAAAGTCCCTATTTTCAGTCTTTTTTGTTCCTAGACACGTCTGTCCGCATTGCAGGTGAAACAGGCTGTCTGAACTTTTACATTTGTATGAGATTCCTGCATTACCAGCGTAATTCCTCAATTACCAGCCTGATTACCTGTAGTTTCTGTTGTTGTTCTAATTAGAACTGTTGATTAGATGTATTATTTGTGAAAGATGAGATGACAAGTGGCAGGCTGTTGACGCTTCTGCTCTGTCACAAGGCTTCTGGTTGGGATTGATCTCCTTTGCCTTTTTTTTTCTCCCCCTGGGGCTGTGTCACTCAACATGAGGAACCTCCCCAAAGGGCCACTTAAAGAGGTGGCCAGCTGCCTAATTCCTGCCATCACATTTCCATGGCTCGCTCTCCAGCACTATTTAATCTCAGACGCGTGTTCGTTGGCACCTGCACGGTGACTTCCCTGAAGTAGCTGCTCTCCAGAAGACCTTTATTAAGCAGCTGAGAGATGAATAAGCTTTTTAATAATTTTAATGCAGAATTTATTAAAATGTACCCATGCTTTAGTCCCTGTCAGCCTGCCAAAAGCAGGTTATCAAAGGGCTTATAGTTTCAGCCAGTGCTTGTATTTTATTCAGTAGAAATGTGCATACAGGTGAGCTAATAAATACCAATTCCCATAGCTATCGCATGAGTTTGAGTTTTCAAAGTGAGGTTTCCTAGGACAAAGGCCAAGGGGTGAAGAGGCCCGTATAGAGCAAAATCCTTAAACTAAAACTGAATATTTCACGCAGAGGCCAGTCTTCACAGCACCATGGGGGATGCTTGGGTAGCACATAGAAGAGATCTCAGTGTTTCTGGAGATTTGTAACAGCCAGCAGCTATTAGCTGTGGCTACCTGAATGTGGAGACGTCAAAAGACATTTCGTGGTGTCAGGCACCTAAAATTGAATACCTGCGACCAACAGACAGGCATAGAGAAGCAAGACTGAATACATTCTAACCGATGTCAATAGGGAAAGGTGGGCATCTCCAAAGAGTGTTTCTGCCCTCCTGTGCCAGGTGCCTAGGAGAGATGAGATATGTAGGGGTATTTTTTCTTCACTGATTGCAGAGAAGAGACAGAAAAGATACACATTTAAGTGGCTAAAGTTGCATGATCGGGAGGTGTCATCTGGCTCCATTTGGAATTGCAACTGATCTGTGGGGAAGGGAGGGGGAATGATTAGTTCCCCCTTGCCTCCCTCTCCTGTGGCCTGTAACTCCATGTGTACTTTGTACTTAACTGCATTTATTAAATATGTATGTATGGGGGAGGGGGTAATTTCTTACATCTGCAGTAAGAAGATCAATTTTCTGGAATCTGTAAGACCATAGATGTCCTTTGAAGGAGGAACCTACAGACATTAAGAGTAACCCAGCCTGGTTGCAAATGAACTTCAGTGCTTTGACGCTATTCCCTGGTTCCCAGCCTTGCAACTGCTGCAGGGAGAAGTGCAGCCAGGAGTGGATGGCAATTTTGTGCTTGTCTGATACGGCGACAGTCACTCACCTGAGCATGCATGTGGTCCTCTAACCCTCCTGCTCCCCTTCCACTTTTTTTCTTCTGTCTCAGAAGCTGCTTCACTGACCGCTGGTTTCCTACTCCCTTCTCATCCTGCTAACTTGCTTTTCCTTTGCAACCTGGTGTCTTGCAGTCCTCTTCTTTGCTAGCTGCTCGACAGAGCTCCTCCGATGTCCCAACTGCTGCGGATCTTGTCAGTGCAATAGAAAAGTTGGTCAAAAGTAAGCTGGTAAGTTTAGTGTTGTGAAAACTGTGTACACAACAGGCCTAATGTGACTCTAGGGAAGGGCTTTAAAGTCTTCCTCTTGTTTCTGGTTTCCTTGCTTTTCACCTTCATCTGCTCTGCTTTTATTAACGCTGTGTGCTCTACTTTTCAGTAGAGCGTCTGATATTTTTGCTCCCTGTGTGAGACAAAGCCTACATCTCACCTTGCCGTGTAGGCTCTGCTCTGCATAGTCAAATGGCCCTTTTGGAGGGGGCTTTGCAGAGCATGAGCTACTCTGCTGTACTCTTTCTGGGGTCTTGTTGGCATTCAAATATTTTACACAGTGGGATGTTTTGTTTGTTTTGTTTTAAAGCTTGTTCTGAGGCACAGGAGTTTTACTACGTAACATGTGAGTTTTTTTGGTATTCTGGCTTCCCTGAAAAGACCCTCTAAAGAGTAGAACTGCTTGAAGTGTCACAGCTGTGCTTTAATTTTACAAAGGTTCACGTGTCACTCTTAATCTGCCTTGTCAACTCTTTCTGACAGAGCCTGGAATAAGCAATAAAAATGCTCTGGGTTTAATTTGTTCTAAAATTTCGATATCCTGCACTCTGCCTGTCTGGTCCCACGTCTGCTGGACAAGGAGTAAATCCTGTTTCGAATCTTGGCTTCTCTTAAGTTTTCCATGGAACAGTTCAGAATGTTAATATAAAAGATAAACCTTTCTCTACATGTCCCAGGACCTCTAAAATTAGGTAAATGCTTTCTCTGAGCAAGTTTAACTTAATTAACAAGTTAGGAGTAAAGCAGGGTTATGATGAGCCTACCAAGGTTCATTTCCTTATGTATATTTGAAGGATGAAGAGAGTAAATAAAATAAAAAACCCCACAGTGATCATTAAATTACTGTAACTCTGTGCAAGCAGCTTTATCTAGCCAATCTTTTCAGAGGGGTTTGGTATTTTCTCCGCTTGAGATGTTGGTACGTGAAGATAGTCTGCGTTCATAGAGTGCTTGATAAGGAGAAAGTGATGAAGGAGCTCTTTGTGACATGGGAAACCGAGAAGGACATTCCCAGAAAGTTTACTCAAAATAGTTTTATTCCATCGAGGGACTAACAAATTAAGAAGTATTTCATTAATCCAGTTAGATGTATTTTCAGAGGATATTTTATTTTCTCTTCCCCGCATGCGGGCTGTTAGGTCAATTGCAGTTACTTTCTAGGGATTTGGGGGAAACTTAATTATTGTGGAATGTTACCATGTATCCATCTGTTTCTGTTTCATTTTGTGTTTTACTTTACTACCAAGAATCCCCATTCAGGCTTTGGCAGAGAAACACTGACCACGTGTAGCCTAACACTGGTTCTGATTGAGACACCAGGATATTTTCAGGTTGTTTTCAAATAATTTGGAAGAGTTTTCTCATCCTGGGGCTACTGGAACATCTTTTTCCACCTTCTAGCAAAAGGATGTCTTCTGTTTTAGTGCTTTTTTTTTTGGGGGGGGGGGGTGTGTCTTATATCAACTTAAAACAAGTTTGATCGTGTTTCACTAAGTCCTGCAGGAAAATATTGCTGAATACTCTGCTTGGTTTTAGACTGCAGTGTTGATTGCAAAACTGACTTGAAGCAGGAGATAACGCTGATGCTGAAGTTCAAGGATAACATTTATTCTATCATTCTTTGGGGCTTTTTTAGACCCTTGAAGGAGGATCTTACCGAGGAAGCTTAAAAGATGCCACTGGCTGCCTAAATGAAGGAATGACGCCTTCGACTCCTCCACGAAACCTTGAAGAGGAACAAAAAGCCAAAGCAATGAGAGGCAGGATGTAAGTTGTCTTGCTGGTTTTTCTTTCTGAAATACGCACCCAAGGAGGACATATAGCTGCACTGAAAGAACACTTTGTAGTAGTGAATGAGCACAGAACTGGGAGTAAAACTCTGTTCTGCTTGCTTCTTTTTTTTCTTAACCTGTAAAAAGACTTTATAAGAGCAGTTGCACACCCAGGAAGTTCATCATCATTCTTTAAAATGTACAGCTTTTACCCCACATAGCAAATATCTGTTGCTGTAAAAGCCTCTGTACAGCTAGACAAGTATTACTGAACTGTTTGCCTCGGTAATTCCTGCATCGCCAGAGGTGAAATCAGCTCTCGAAGAGGCATGTGTGGTTGACCTTGTTAGTTACCTTCAAGGAAAAGAACAGAGAATCCCACTGGGATTTTTTGAATGTGAGAATATTTTTTTTGCCTTAGTTATTAGCAAAGGAAGGGGCAGAATTCAGATGCATTTGTGGTGGAAACAGGCCACTGAAGAGAAAATTTCATTTGGGAAACCCTCATCTTCACAGTAATGGGAGAGGAAAGAAAAGGTGACAGCTCCTGAAAGCTGTTTTTTAAAATTATCTGTACAGTCCCTTAAATGGAACAACAATAACACTTGTGCCTTTAAAGCTTCTCATGATTAAAGTGTTTCTTAAATGCATGGTTCAGCTGAAGGACACAGAGAACTGGAGAAACAGAATTAAAACTAGATGAAAACAGCTGAGAGCTGTTTTCTTTATACTGCCTCTTACACTAACAACAGTAACCGCAATGATCTAATCAAATGGTAGACTGAGGGGAAAAATAACAGGTCTCATTGGAGTGTGCTAAGGTGAGAGGTGGAAGAAGAGCAGCCCATTTGTGAAAGATGCCAAGGAGGGAAGGAAACCGAGTCAGGGGAGGACAAGGGGTACTTACAAGTAGAAGAGGAAGTAGGAGCAAAGTGTCACAGGTCTGTGAAAGCCATCATTTGCTCCTGCAGTTTGTTGTAGGAAGCCAGAGAAGCGATACAGTGAGGGACTGGATCAACTCCCAGCAGCAGGCAGGGACGTGACACTCCCGGATGCATTTCTGAATGGGAGAAGTTTTCTCCTAGACAGACATCAGCCTTCCTGCAGGGAACATCTCTGACCACGCCTCTCTCCTAAAAGCTCCTTGCTATTGCAAGTTCTTGGGTTTCTCTGGTAGCAATTTGCTAATTAGATAACTGGCAACTAACTGCAGGTTGCAGTTTTAGTGCGGAGACCTTTGCCATTGTAGGCATAGGTACAGTAACGCTTTCTAGCGTGTGACGCTTCTGGCAGGGGGACTGGCAGCGTGTTCCACGTAATTAGTGGCTGCCTCCGTCCAGATTTCCTAAACACCAGGATGTTTAGGAGCGCCTGCTGGTGGCTTTCAGCACAAGACATCTGTCTCCTCTCCAGCTCCGTTGTGTCTGTGTTCTGTATCTCTACAGCTCTCTCTGTTTAATTCCATCACCATATGAGGCAGCTGAGCTCCCAACTTGAGCTGTGACCCTCCCGTTCCCCACAAAACCACAGCTGAATCCTTGCACAGGCATGGGCAGTAATCTCCTGTGTCTCTGGCAGCACGTGCATGCCAGCAGTTGGCCCTGGTGTTAGGAAGCCTCTATTCTACCAGGCCTGATTGCTGCATTTCTATAGTCTCATTGGGTAGCGTTGTTCAGTATAGATTTAATACAGACTTAAGAAGATGTCCGCATATTCAGATGTATTCAGAAGTGAGGAGGCTCTATCCTTGTTCCAGTTCATGCCATTTTAAATACAGCTGTGTAGTCAATACCTGCTGGTGACCAGGGCAGGCACTTTGCAGGCAACTGCCTGCCCTTGCTACATGTTACCAGGTGAGGAGAGGAGTGAACTTGAATTTTTGACAGCATGCATCTTAGAAACCTTAAATTCAGGAGTACCTGTAAGTTCCTGTGTCAGGTAGGCTGACAGGCCAAGGCTGATTTTTCTGCTTCCTAGGAAGAGGGGAGCTGGGGGAACGCTGGTGCGGAGTTGTGGAGGTGCAGTGGAGGTGCAGATCCTGGTTCCTAATAGAGGTGTAAATTTGCAGGGTTAGTCTGTTCACCTGATAGACACCCGGTCGCCGCACTGGTGTTTAATTCACACCCACCTGCCTGCATGTGCTGCAGCATTACATACTACAAGTACCCGCTGCTTCATTTCTAGAGCAGGATTTGGCCAGATGGACCCTTGCAGTAACTCAAACCGAAGGAGAGGCAGTGGGCAGGAGGGAGAGGTTCTCCCCATTCCCTCAGCAGCTCTCTGTGTTCCTGGGCAGCAATGCAGACGGAGGTGGTGCGAGCTGAAAAGTAACCTCCCAGCACGCCTCCCCGGGTGGAGGAGATGTGGCAAGCCTTTCGCAAGGGCACGGTAGGTCAGCCAGCAAGAGGGGACTGTACAACATACGCTTGTTCAGGCCACATGCTGCTGCTTTGTAAAAGAGCTGCCTTTTGCCCCGTGCATGTTTACTACCCAGGCACACAACTTGGCAGGGCGCTTCGGAGAGCACAAGCATCTGGCATCGCCGCTGCCAGCACAGCCTTCTGCCAAGGGGGCTGGATTCCACTCTCAAATGAACAAGAAGCTGTTTGACCTCTTCCTGCCACGTGTCTTAAGTATCTTCTCTGCTCTGCCTGAGCAAGGGACACGTTGGGAGTGCAGCAGGAGCAGGATTTATTTTCTCAGTAACCTCTCATAACTGAGTCTTCCCTTGCAATGCCGCTCTACTTCTTTTTTTCCTCTAGATATTTTCAGCCAGGCTTTTATCTTAGCGCTGTTTGCCCTCAGCCCTATCATTTCAAGTGGGTCAGTCTGCCGATTGATGTGAACGGAGTGATATTAGGCATGAAAGCACTGCTCTATCTTGTTAGCCTTGTTACTGCCGGAGCGAACTGTAGCGCAGATGGAGTTTATTTGTCATGTGCCAAATCTATGTATTGGCGTAATTGAGAGGCAAACTGTCTGCAGCAAGCTGTAACTTTTTGAAATTGTCCTCGAAAGAACATTATGTGATTAGTCAGTTTGACTTACAAAGGAGGGGCTTTTTTTAGCTTGCTGTTGTTTGCGTGCATCAGGCCTTGATTAGATGACTGTCCTACCCAGGATTATTAGCTCTGAAATCAGTGTAAACCAGTTGACACCCACACATAGATTACTTAGTCTGAAAGATTAAGCTCTTGGTTATGACAGGAGTGGGGATTTGTTTTCCAAGTGTTTGAAACTTCCAAATTAAAACTTAATTGCTGAATCTTGGGCAAAGCCAGAGGGACTGGGGCAAGAAATCCTCTCCTGCTTGCTGCAAAGTGGGTCAGGACACGTCTCCATAGCTGTATGGGGGATGGAGGAGAGGAGAGGAGAGCAGGGAGGGGTGGTTCAAAGTACAGGCAGCTGGTTGTGCTGCTGCTCTTGCACCATCCTGGGATGTCGGGGGAAGAGGAATAGGAGGAAAGAGTAGTTGAGGCAATTGAAACTACCCTGACCTGAAATGTGTCATTTTTATCATTTACATTCCACTGAGCTATAAGTGAGCGCAGAGTGAGTCGCTTTACGTGACCTGGATAATGGTGGGGTTTTACGGAGAAGTAATATACGGTAAGAGGAGCAAGCCGTAACATCAACGGATATGGTCAAATACGCGTGTGTTCTGTTTTAATTTAGGTTTGTCTTAAACGAGCTGGTACAGACTGAAAAAGACTACGTCAAAGACTTGGGAACTGTTGTGGAGGTGAGGTGAAGCAAACCCTGCTATGCAAAATGTTTTCCCTGTAAAAGCACCATGCTGACAAGTAACAACAAAAAAATACATCATGAGAAACAAACTGCCTTATTTTGCACTCTGCTTCCATGGTCCCCTTCTCATGTTGACAGAAACAAGAAGAAATGCCTTTGGAAACTATTTTTATTTCCATCTAACAACTGTTGTATTTTAGGTTTCAAATCCAGTGTACAAAGGTTTTTCTTGGCTACCCTGCTTGTGACAAACTCTTTCTGCTGTAATGCAGCCTTGAGGGCAGTGATGGAGGATAACTTATGCTCCTTCCACTTATTTTCATGCTTTTCTTGTTGTCATATTGAGTAATGGTAACACATACTTTACTTGAGTTTGCACCTGGACTAAAGTCCTGTGTCTGAGCACCTTTCCAGAAGCTGGGTTTGGATCTGTGCTGAGGTGTGTGTGTGGCCTGTGGATTATTGTTTTGCAAAAAAACACTTGAGATAAAATAGTGTTTTGGATTTTTTCTGTTAAAAAACAGTCGTTGTTTTTTAAACTTCAACTTGAAAAGACCTGGCGGATCCCTCGGGGATCACCTGCAGAGCCATCTCACATGCAGGGTGCAGGTTTTTTCCCAGCAAGGACTCAGAACTGGAGGCACGTGTTTGAACTGGGCTTTCGGCAATGCTTTTGGCATTCGCTAGTCCAAGGAGAATTATCAGCCATTCTAACAGTGATTTTCAACAGCTTCCAAACTTGATGAACTTTGTGTTATCTTCTGTTTACATCATGCACCACTGGCAAACCTGACAGGGTTGCAGTGCTCCACAGCTTTATAAAGAAACTCAGGAGGTGTGAGAAATCCCATTCATGTGACTCTTTAAACTTACTGCTTGGCTTTGTGCTCCCACAAAATAGTCACGGTGATGAATGGAAGAACTCTGTGCAATCTGCCTTCTTCCTCTTACCAGAGAAGCAAAGAGCTTGATAAACTACTTTGGTTTAACTTTTATCTTCTAATTGCACTTGTCACTTCAATGACATCTAATAACGGTTTGTGTAACTATGGTAGATACTCCAGATAAATCCTTTAAAGCTTTCTTTTAAGCAAACTGTGTAATTTAAAGTATCTAGATGGGTTTCTGGTTTTAAATTGTAAAAAAGGTATTTTAAGTGTTTTCAGTGTAAAAAATCCTGACACTAAACTTTGCTTCTTTGAAAAAAAAAGAGTGTAATTATTCTTTCCTTTTAAATGAACCCTTTGCTAATTGCCGATCATTAATCTTAAAGGGCTTCATGAAGAGGATAGAAGAAAAAGGTGTTTCTGAAGATATGAAAGGGAAAGACAAGATAGTATTTGGCAATATTCACCAGATCTATGACTGGCACAAAGAGTAAGTTTTTGCTTTGGTTCCTTTTTAAGCACCTTTCTAACGGCGTGTCCGTAAAGGGTTGGGATATATGGTGTCTGTATGCCTAAGCTGCTTTTAATTGAACATCAGCAGGTCATTCAGGGCTGAACTTCCAAAGGACATTGCCTCACTTTAAATGGTCTCTGTTGGTTTGTAAGTGCTGCTTAGTAACTTCACAAATCATTGCTACCCTGAATCCCAAGCACGTGTTCTAATTCATGTGCTTTTAGCCACAGTTTCACGATATGCACGGTGCTGATACAGGGCTTTGTCTACCTAATCAAAAATGGCACAACTGCATGACACAAAGCAGCGGTCCTACGGAAACTCCTTTTTCCCAGTGAAAAAATTTTGATGGGCTATAGCTTTGCACTGCCTGGCTTCACGGGAGCGTGTTTGTCGTGCCGTCTCTCACAGCTCCAGCTTTATGCTGGGTCAAACACCGTGCCAGGAGTGCTGGTCAGTGTGACAGAAATGTTGGTGCACGCAAGAGAGTCTGCTCTGTGTCAGTGCTGCGCTGCCAACGGCTCTGCCGTTCCTCGCTGGGGAGTCACAACAAGAGGCTCCATGGGAGATAACGTTGTGGTCCCTCCACAGTTCCTGAGCTACTGCTCATAAGCAGTCCCAACATGGCTCCCAGAGAGGTGCTGCGTGTGGGGTACTTGGAGGAAAGCTATTGAGGCTACCATAATTGTGTCTCTTGGGTCACAGCTGTAGGCTCAATCCGTCCCAATGGTGAGCAATAGCAATGCTGGAAAGTCATGGTTTCCTTCCTATGTCTTGTGGTTCTCAGCAGCACGAACGTCTTCACACACAGCTGACAGGATCACGAAGGCTGACCGAACCAGCAGGATTTGGCTAGTAGGGTGATAAAATGCAAATACTTTCAAGATACTTCTCATGTAAAAGCTGTGACAGGCTTTGGCCTGGTTGATGCTTTTAACTCTGATTTAGGAGCTCTGTTCTGTGAAAATCTTACTCTGTCCTCATACAAGTAGCTTTTGAAAAGCTGCTGGAAACATGAGGCGTATTTCAAACCCTGGGCCATTTCCCCTGTAACTTTATGAACAGCAATGTCTTGCTTATGGACAATATGGTCATCATTTCAACTCTGTCACTCAAAAATACTCTACAGCTCTGGCTAATTAGAACTTGAGCGTGCACATGCAGTCTTGAGCAATGGCCACCAGGCTGGATCTTCCTTCAGCTCTGGGCGTTTCCCTCACCCAGGAAACAAGCTGTCCTTCCCATCATGTGTCCTACAGGTGCTTATCTCATGGCTTGGGCCTGTCCTTATGTTCTGACAGATGCCCTTGTGAGCACAAAACAAAAAATGTCAGAAAAAGCTTCACCATATATTAAGCTGATACCAAAAATGGAATGTTTTTACCACTGCCATCATTTAAGTGTGACGATAGGAGTTTTCTGTAACACATAGGGAGGGATTCCCTATTTTTAGTTCTGTGTATCTGGGTCAAGAAGTCTATTTAAATGCAGATCAATTTAACATTTATAGAGGATCGAGTTACGGAAGCAGCTGTATCTGCTGGTAGCGATAGGGATGTTTAGTTGGGACAGCAGTCCAGTGTGCATCTTTTTTTGAGGTTCTGTGATTTCTTGGGACCAGACCATTGCAGGCATGTCCTCTCACCAAATCCGGCTACTGTAGCAAATCCACGGAGGCATTTGAGACAGAAATCCTGCAGTGAAAAAGAGTAAGATCATGGAAAGGGAGGTTGTCAGGATTTGCCTACCAGTATTTCTGAAGCTTAGTTTAGCTGCTTTTACCTCACTTTTAGGCATCCCAGTATATTCTTGGTAAGGGCATTCAAGCTAGAATGACCTCTTGAAAGCTGCAGGTCAAGATAGAGACGGTGTTTATGAATTACTATTACTATTGTGAATGATGGTATATTACTAACCATATATATGCTGAAAAACAGTGAAAAACAGAACATACCAAAACTCCACCAGCAAAAACATGTTGATTTCTTTATTCAAGTGGAAACTTCTGCATCTCTTTCACGTTGACCAGTACTCCAAATCTGCACATGCAACTGAGAACTCCTGGTAAAGCTTCAGTTGAGTTTTCACAAGTGTTTTGTTATATGGAGAAGTTCTACTGTGGGAGTTCTCAGTGAAGGAAAGCAACTCTTGCAATTAGATTGTAATTTTCGCTTTTAAAAAATTGAAACCACTATTAATAGTAAAGAAGAGCAGATAGTTTGCAAGACACGACCTCCATATTTCACAGCTCTCATCTAATGTTTCGGAAATGCCACCATTAAGGATTGAAGCCAAGCTTAACTTTTCGTTTATTATCGAATACTATAGCTAAAATTGCACCGATATTTCTGCAGAATGACTAGTTTGATGCTGGGATGACCTAAAGAAATATTCTGAAATGTTGATACACTTTCTTTCAGCTTTTTCCTGGCTGAACTGGAGAAATGTCTTCAAGAACCTGATCGTTTAGCACAGCTCTTTATTAAGCATGTAAGTTTTATTTTGTTACCTTTCTCTCATATAATTGTCACTTAGGGTGTGACGACTCCTTTCCGAAAACATCTGTTTGTGTCAGCTTGATACTTTTAGATGTCTAAACTTAATTTAAATGTGAAGTAGCCTTATAGTTATGCATCTTCAGCGAGCAGCTGGATTGAACTAAAGCATTAATCATTGCCTTCTTCAGACTTCTTATTTTGGGGGCAGAATTGGTGTGGCCAAGGACATCTGCCAAAATATAATTATGGCAGGTACTTGCCAACTACTACAATTGACATGTTCGTGTGATATTAGCTAGAGCAGAACACTATGGCAAATTTAAGACCCACCAGTTTGGGGACAACATTTCTAACTGGTTACCCCCATGGAAACCTCCTCTTGCCTAAGGTGCAGGAGTGGAGCACAGAACCAGTTACCGATTTACTTTCCTACTTCAGCAAACTAAGTCTTTGATTAAACCAAAAATAAGGAAGACCAAGCAGAACATCTTAGCAGCTTTCTTCCAGCTTTTAATAGCAGGATGGAGTGGTGGCCAATATCTCACCAGGCTGCTGTGCATCTTGCTTTCACAGGAGCGGCGGTTACACATGTATGTGGTGTATTGCCAAAACAAGCCACGATCTGAATATATAGTAGCTGAGTATGAGGCATACTTTGAGGTAAGCGTGGCTCATTGTACATTACTGCTACATACGGCTGTGAGTCCTACTCAAGTAGACCTGTGGGGTCTGTGACCTTCGGGGTTTGTCTAAAACAAATTTGAGAAGATTTTGGTACTATATGTGTTGCTAAAGTCTCCACTACAGGGAAAAAAAGTTATTTCAGTTACTTCAAATTCTCATGTTGTTAATTTCTAATAAATATTTAATCCAGTACTAACTGTCTGTGGCCCTCAGAGTGCCCCCACTGCATTGATTTCTGTCCAAAATAAAATAAGACTTTTTAATCTGTAGTCTACAAACAGGGGAGGGGGCAAAAGTCGTTGGAGCTGGGTGGTGCCTCTCATAAATTCCCGATAACTTTGTCTGTTTCAAGAAATCTTTGGGACTAGACACATTTAGATATTAATGCGAAAGAAGCTCGTTTAACAAGGGAAAGATGTTTCATTTCACCCAAGGGCATGAGGCATGTTCTGCAGGACTTGTTTGTGAGCTAATCCCTGCTGCAGTGGAAAGAGCAATCTCCAGACCTTGCAGTCCTGCTCGGTCAGCTCAAAGGGGGAAGGGATCCTGTGCTTTCCAATGCCTTCCAGCTCGGTCATGACTTTTACCCAGTCCTTGCCTAAATAGGATATGCCAGATTTTTAAATCCTCTAAAATTCCCTCTTGCAAACAAAAGATTAAGAACAGACCAACTTTCTGTGGAAATAAGCCTCTGCTGAGGCATTTTATCATGTTCTCTGTCTTACTCTGTGATTGTTTGCAATTGTTTTTAATCCTCGATTTTTAGGAGGTTCAACAAGAAATAAGCCAACGGCTAACCATCAGTGACTTTCTGATCAAACCCATTCAAAGAATAACTAAATATCAGCTTCTTCTCAAGGTAAGTGGAAAGATGCAGTTAGGACTAAACTATGGTCCGCATCTTGCATTAGATGCTGTTATTTTAAATCAGCCTTAGTTTTAACTGAGGAATAACTTCACCAAATTAAGAGGAAGGAGGAGTCTGCTTCTTCATGGGCATACAATGACAGAGTCCCATGGAAAATTTCCAGAGAGCAGGAGGACCACACCTGTAGGAGTAGTTTGCACTCAATGATAATCGAAAGGGTTGGGTTTTTTTAACTTACTCTTGGAATTTTTTTATAAAAGAATAAACTTCAAATAGGAATTTTCTTCCTTTGAAGTAACAGAACAAACTTCCGTTCAATTTTTTAAAATTGCAATAGAGATGCAGAGAGGTGTTAATAAAGCCTGTCTTTGGTGCTGAATGGTATGTTTCTAACACAAACTGTAGCCTCCGTTTCTGAATATCTCTCTTCAAATTCGCTTGAGAAACATATTTCCAGAATATTCTGATGTCTGCAAATTTGGGGGGCCCACCATAATTTTTTTCCTGAGGAGTCTGACCAGTCTGGCTTTTGCTGACTTTATCCACAATGCCAATTACTCAGCATTTCTGAAAATTCATCCCTAGGGGTCTCAAGCTAATACCTAAAATTAGGCATGTCTGAACCATACCCTGTAATCTCCAGTGGTACCGGGACTCTGAGCTGGTTTCCTCTCTGTTTTGAACTAGCCTCAAGGAGGCTGCCATCGGCCCACAGTTTGATAATTGCACACTTGCAAAGAGACAGCGGCATGTTCCCTGAACTGCCAAAAAGGAAAAGAAGAAATCTTCAAGTGTGTGTGGTCTTGTGGCTTAAGACAGGGACCAAGTAAGCCTTCCCAAGAGCTAATCCCAGCTTTGTCTTTTTTCTGTGATGTTTTCAGCAACCATCCACACCCCTTTCCCATATCTATAATGTTCAGCAACCTCTGAAGGTGAATTTACTAATATTAGCAAGTTCCTTCTCAGAAAATCACATGCTGAATATGTTTTTTTTCTTTTTCAAACTGGCATCTTTTGTTTTCTCTTTCTGAAGTGCCTTAATGCAAACCTTTCTGCTCTCTCCAGGACTTCCTGAGGTACAGTGAAAAAGCTGGTCTGGAGTGCTCTGATATAGAGGTACGTTTTCATGTCCTGGACAATAGTGCTACGTTATCTAATGGCACTTTATATGGAGGAATGAATACCCCAGAATGCCTTTGACAATAGCTGAAGATCCCGCTGGTATTCTAAACGTGGCGTTTCTCTTAAGTCAGAAGTAAAAGCTGAAGGCACAGTCCTGCATTGTAGGTGCACCATCCTCTTAGACATTACCATACGTTTTCAGTGCATGAGGGCCTCGCCATGAATAACTGCTAGCAGTGGTCGTGCTATTGAAGTCCATTATTTGACACTTTGCTTTGAGGAGCCCTCTGATTCCCTTGTAATAATACAACATCCTTTTTCCTTAACAGAAAGCAGTTGAATTAATGTGCCTTGTACCAAAACGTTGCAATGATATGATGAACCTGGGTCGCCTCCAAGGCTTTGAGGTATGCATTTGCATTCTGCTTGTAATAACAACTAGACAAGGAAAAGTATTTTCTCTTTATATGACTGTCTCTACAATCTGCCCTACTCCAGGCTGTTTATCCAGGGCTTGTTCTTCTCCAGTGCTGAGCTGCATGCTTTGGTGAGGTTTCGAAGGTGGGGTTGGTAACCTCTCACTCTAATCTTGTGACAGTCTGTCTATTGTTTCTTCAAAATGCAAGGTCTATAACAGTTTCTGCAAGCTTGAATTACGCTTGTATCTATTGCCAGAGCAAAATAAGTGGTGAACCACACTGCTCTGTCTGTTAATAAGGTCACCTGGCATTAATATGTTAGCAGCTCTGAGTTTGGCAACATCCAGGAGGGGACTTGTGAGTTATAACCCCACAGGTTACAGCTTGTGGTTTGTAACTAAGCCAATGTAGGCTTTGGCAGTCCTGGTGAGATGTCTTATCTCCAAAATCAAGTCAAGTTTGTCTTACCATCTTAAGCATCGTAGAGTTCCTGCAAACGGGTAGGTCCTGGGTTTTTTGCACCTTCAGAGGTGTCGTGTCACTGCCTACTGGCTTACGGGGTGATGGAGAGCTCATGACTAGAGGGACTCCAAGGCACTACAATAACAAACTACATAATGGGAACAGTGTTGGAAATTAAGTACAAAACAGTCTACTTAAGACCTCTTGCTTTTGGTTTTATATGCACAATCAGTGGCAATGAGAACAAAGAAAACCTATGTTATTTTCCTTAAACTGAGCTCTTGATTTATGAGATTGCTGCTTTGATAAATTAGAGGGGGTATGTCTCATATGAATTCAGTGCTGCTTGGAAAACTTAGACTGCATGAAACATAGCAGATTGTCTCATGGGGTCATGTTGTAATGTTGGTGCCTTGTCTGCTTCTCAGGGCAAGCTGACAGCTCAAGGCAAGCTGCTGCAGCAGGACACCTTCTACGTGACAGAGCAGGATTCTGGAGTTCAGTCTCGACCGAAGGAGCGTAGGGTGTTTCTCTTTGAGCAAATAGTTATCTTTAGCGAACTCCTTAGAAAAGGATCTTTAACGCCAGGCTACATGTTCAAGAAGAGCATAAAGGTAAGAAATAGAGAGGGAGAGACATACTCAGTTTGATGGTCACGTAAGGAAATGTTACCAATTTTCTATACTGTGAGACTGGTCCATCCTGTCGTAGGTGGCCAATAAGTTGCAGAAAACATTTGTATTTACCTTTCAGTGGATCAGAAGCCATTTAAGACCATCTCTAAATAAACCACTGGTGTCTAAATTTACTGGGTAATTTTTACAAGGAGCAGAGCCAGGGCAGGTCCTCTGTCATTCATAGCTCTGAGTTAGCAAATACTGCTGCAAAGCCTGCAGTAGGCAGAGCAAGTCTACAATAGTTGCTTTTAAGCACGATCATAAAAGGTGGGGGAAGTTGTAGTATACGACCAGTCATCTTAGGCCAAACTGTAAGTCAGTATTAAGCCACTATATGACATTACTGGAAATACTCTCCTTTATGGGGGGGAAGGCTCGTAGTACAAATGTGAACGTTGCAAGAAGACAGAACTATTTTGAAAACAAACGAAAACACACACAGTTCTAAAAATGCAGCTGTGAGGAATTATAAAACCAGCTAAACTATAATGAAAGTTTTAAGAAAATAATTTTGAATTTAAATCCTCTTTACAGATTATGGGGTTGGAACTAAAAGTAAAAACTGAAAGTAACCAGGGACAATATTTATTTTTTTGTTTAAGGGGTTTTATGTTTGTTTAACAAATGCAAAGTTAACCTCTGAAATGGTAAGTGAAGGTAAATGAATGCTACACCTCTCCTGCTAGAACAGCCTTTGCTGTGCCTGCAGAAAGAGCAAAGTCACTGGCTTTGTCACGTTTTGATTTCTTGATCATTCAAAGCTGAGAAACCAGTCTGGGATTGATTTCCTTTTCAGAGAGACAGGTTAAAAAGAGATGCAGGAGAATGCATTGTGTTTGCTCTAAATTTTAAATAGTACATTACTATGAAATAGAAGAGAACCATATCAGGTGAAATGATGCATATTAACCATATATAACTAAACTAATCTATGATAAATAGATTCTTTACTGAAATGAAGGTGTCTTCTTGGCTGACAGAAACTGCAGCATTTACTGAAAAGCCCATATCCATTTGCAGTCAGTGTATTTCATAGTTTCCGACCAAATAATAAGCTATAAGGAAAAACCTAAAGCATACAAATAAACAATCATCCTGATTTAAATGATCAGCTTTGATTTTTTTCTTATTGCTGATTTAAATCATTATTAAAGTTGGAGATGGAAATAACATGAATCATTTTTACTTCAGTTTATTGTATGTATAACAATGAGGCTTTTATCTGCAGGAAACAATTCCTGAATTGTATATTGTAGATAAAGAGAGAAAAATAAATCTCTCCTAATGTCAATAAAATTAGCTTGCCTCAAGGGTATGAGTTGCTTTTCTAGTTAAACAGCCTATGAAAGTAACGCTGTTCCCACTGCCTGAGTTTAAAATATTTGTGTGATAATTTTCCAGTCCCTCTTTTCTTCCATTTGGCAAACAGCTTGTTCTTCTGTTGAGTGCCTGCAGCGAGTGTGGGATCCCCTGTGGCTCCATGTGCATCTCCCCCACCGCAGCGTGGAGTCTGTGTGCCGGCAGCTCTCACACCCTGCCTCCCAGCCCCCGCTGCAGCTTCTGGCTGCTTTTGCATTTCTCTCGTGCTTTCCCACAGAGATGAGCTTGCGGCCTGCAATGGAGCAGGACTGTTCCCTAGGGCAGGACCATTCCCCACCTCTCTGTGTCCTCACCTTGCAGTGGAGCTCAACCTGAGCTGGGTCATTCCCTGGAGAGAGGCACTTTGTCCAAAGGTGTCACACAAACAGGCTGCCTCATCACATGTCTTTCATAACTCTGCCCTAAAAGCGGGCATCTAGAAATTGCATCTGGTCTGAGCTCATGAGCCAGAGTTTGAGGAGGCTTTACACTGTCAGCTAGGACCAAGTTTCTTTGACCTTGGTTCAAGTGCTGGCAAGATCCTGCTGAGCAGGTTGAACCCATCTTCAGAGCAGTTATCAGGACTGACTAGCCATCTTTGGCTAGCTTTGATACCATCTGCGGTCATGGTTGTCCAGTTCTCTGAGAGAAGTTCTCTGGGAGACACAGGGAGTTTCCCCGCTGGTCACATCCTCCCACACAGCAGAAGGACCTAGCCAGCACTGGAGATCCTATTTCTTTGCTCTGTGTCACAGCCACTGCTGAGCACTGACATCTCTCTGTTAGAGTAAGAAGAGTGTATGACTTCAAATGCAGCTGTTCTGGTTTGTCAAGGAGATGAGGCTCCCAAATATTGTTCTCCAAGGTCTGTCACACTTGCACTATGATAGAAGCTTCATCCTGATGACCTTCATTAGCAAAGAACCCTTCTTTATGCAGTGAGGTAGTTACCATTCAGAGATAGCACATCCCTTCTTGAATACTTCTCAGCTGGATACCTTTCAGACTCTCAAAATACGTAAGTGGGTAGCCTTGGCAAATGCATCTCCCTGAGACACCAATAGCAGGTTAGGGACTCTGACCTACAAGTCTTTTTCATGGAGTCATACGAGGATTGACTTGCTTGCTTTGACTATCAACCAGAGGAGCAAGAGCTCAGAACAAGAGGAAGAGCACTGTCCAGGCTCACTGTCTGTCCCTTTCCTTGTCCCCATGTCAGAGGAGTTCCTGCCTGTCCCTCCAACTTCACAGGGACCCCCAGAAGAGAAGGAAGAGGCTCCTACCATCTTGAAGTTTAAATGCTGGACGGTATTCAGATGTGGAGTGGATCTCTCCATACCTTGACAGATATTCAGAGCAATTTGAGATAGACTTCTAGAGGGACATCATTACCTTAGTCTTCAGGTCTGTCTACTTTCGACTTGAAGATGCTCTCTCTTTTTCAGAAAGGCTATGCCAACCAGTTCTAGCTGACTATCATAGATATAAGTAGCTCAGGAAAAGTTAAAGGTATGGGTACACCTAAACAGAAGCCTCACAAGGGCTCACAGCAGCCAAAATTGACAACCATGAGATTTCCAGAAAAAATATCTGTGACTACAGTCAGGTGAAGTGATTGCACACCGCTGACAGTGTAATCTGCTAGAAATAAGATTTGTTGGAGCATCAGGGGAGAATTGCTCTTTTTTTTGGTATATCCTTGTGCACAGTTCATTCCATTTTTAAAATACTCTAATTGACTGAGACTTTCTTTCCCATGGAGGATAAGAAATGTAAACACTTATTTAAACTGGAGGAATGATAGACTTTATTAACATCTTAATAGGAACATCTTAACTCTATTTACAGGTTATGGTAAATTTTTAGCACATCAGTCAGGTCTCTGTTACCTTAAAATAGAAGTTGTAATTCAAGACAAGGCAGGCGGATGTCTGGTACATCTGTCAGAGCTTTATTAAGCATCATATTTAAGCCGAAGATTTATCTCCCTAAATCTAGATGAGGCAAATTCTTGTGATTATGATCTGACAGACTCAATTATTTTCAGGAACTTTTCACAACAATTTTATTCTGATTCTTGAGTAATGTTAACTCATGCTCCATGTAACACATGCTTACCTTGGCTTGTTTCAGATGAACTACCTTATCATTGAAGAAAATGTGGACAACGATCCCTGCAAGTTTGCTCTAATGAGCCGGGAAACATCAGAGAGAGTCATTTTACAGGCAGCTAATCCAGAAATTCAACAAGCTTGGGTACAGGACATCAACCAGGTCCTGGACACACAAAGAGATTTCCTAAATGGTATGTACGTGGTCTTTGCTCTGTTTCCCAAACTGTGACACTAAATGGGATTTAGAATCTTTGTGTCTTTGCTCCATCTACAAGAAAAACATTCAGCAACTTCTTTTCATAAGGAACATCCCAAGGAGAAAACAAGTCTGCCTGTCATTAAGCACTGGGTCAACTGATATCCACAGAGTACACGGGAAAGAGTCCTCATAATTTACAGCTGGTCTTTGAAAAGAGACCACCTCAGTGACACTGTACAGAGGTCTCTGCCCTGCATGCCAGCTCTGCCTGGTGGGAAGGTGAAGAATAGGAGAAGGGCTGGGCAAGCCTGATCTGAACTGCTATGTGGCCTTGGAGCCCACCCTGAGAAGCTGCTGGAGCCCTGTCTTGCATTAAAGACTGCCAGTCATTCCGGCCTGGCTCCATTAGCAGCATCTCCTGGATTGTTTTGGCAGCCTCCCGGCTCCTTGCTTAACTAGGTGGTGGGTCCCTGAGGAGTTGCCCTGCATATATCAGTCAGGTTTATGTTCAGGTCTCAAGTCCCTCTTGTCAATGACGTGTCTCTGGTGGTACTTTTGTGCAAGATCCTTTAAAATTGCTGGGGTCTCCAGCGCGGTATCACCTGGTGCTTTCCATTCTACTGGGAGATTTTAAATCTAATCCCTTCCCAAAACCACGTTGAAGCCAGGTTGCCGTTGTATCCACACAGTATCTGTCACTTAGCCAGAACAAGACATATCCCCAGGAACCTCCTGTTCAACGTCACCATGCGCTACAAGCTGAGGACGTGAGGTGGGACAAAGGCTGCCTCACCATCCACCCCCTTACAGGTCCAAACTCTGTGGGGCAGCTGCTGCCTTCAACAAAAAAGTAAAGAGAGGGCAAGGAAATATCTGGGCTTGTTTCTCTTAGGAACCGTGGGAGCTGTGCATGAACAGGGGCCTTTCCAAACTGTTGGCTTCGCTTTAGGAACAGATTCGGGATGGTTAGAAATAATATTTCAAATTAAAGCTGTGTTTCTAAAAAATGAACCAAAAGTCACACGTAATCAGCAAAAGTGTGGATTTTGAAAATAGAGAGGAATCAAATTCAGTTAACAATTTTAGCTTGTTCTTGCTTGTGATTGGGTGAGGGCAAGAGGGGGAACCAGGACTGGAGGAAAAATTTTAAAATAGTATCTTTTTGTTTCTTTGTTTGTAAGCAAGAAAGTGGGAATAATTACTTTGGAAGCTTCCACAATTGTTTTGTTCTATTAATTTCAGCTTTTTTATTTTTAATCAAGCTTATATTAGAAAAGAAGTCTATATTTAAAAACTTAATTCATGTTCAATAAGGAATCTTATTTGCTTGAATCAAAATGCTTTGGCTTGGCACAACCTGTTCGCTTGTTTGAGTTCGGGTTTTGGTGTTCTGTTTTGTGGATTTTTTGTTGCAAAATCTGAAGAGGCTCTTTCAGTTCACATCAAAACAAAAGTTTCCTTTTCTTCAACACCAAGATTAATTTTAATTTAGTTTAGTTTTACTTTTGAAAAGTTAACTGGGAAAGGGTTACAAGCAAAAGCTATTTGTGGCAATTCAAAAACTATGGCTGAGCTGAGAAGGGAAATTGTGTTCAACCCATGATTCCAAAACTTGATACTGGATTTTCATGACTTGGAATTGAAAGGGCTTCATACAACCACTGTAAAAATGATTCCTTAAAGAGATTGGTGGGATGAGCAGTCTGAGTTCTCCAGTTTGACCAGTTGGTACCAAAGCTTGCCGGTTTTGTGTCAGTGCAGTTGGCTTTGAATGAGGGCTTATTGGAATAAAAATAACTTCAGTAATGGTTAGCTACAGAAATTGTTTTAAACCTTGTGAGAACTCTGCAGACACTACAGCAGGGGTTTTCTGTCCCTTCCACATCTTTCTTTCTTGTTTGATTTTTGATATATTCCCTCCTGTCCTGCCAGGACTTACTGCCCCATGAGCCCCTTTTTCTACTGAAGCATCTTCAGATCCCCTATTTATCCTGTCTTCTGTGAGGCCAGCAAGGAATTTGGTGGGTTAGGAACATAATCGTCCATATCTCTAAAGCTAGAAGTAAAAATAGATTTATATTAAAACAGAGGCTTAAGGATTTACTTTAAACCTATAAATAAGATCCAAGAAAATGATATTGTATCCAGTAGAGCCTGTCCAGTCCAGAACAATTTAAGTGGCTTTTAGGATGTAATCTTATTGAGACTGACTAATCTTTAAATACGTTCTTTAGCTTTGCATTTCATTAAAGCGGATGTTTTCTGTCTTTAAAATCATATTAAATCCACACTGAGCCAATGCTGCGTAAACTTAATAACAAAATATTCCCTGTGAGTTCTTGCCCAAGCTGCTCTGATTTTCTCTCTTCAGCCGGGAAGCCCTGAAGTGTACAGGGCTACGTACAAAGCGTAGTATTTGCATCCACAGTTCATAAATGTAAAACTAGGTGCAGTTACATTGAAATATTCAAGCTTTTTATATTTTTCCTTGGAAAAGCAAAAGCTGCTAAGCTTGAGAAGCAGACTGTGCACCAAATGATTTGCTATAGTGACTGTTCTTTCGTTTGGCTTTAAGAAGCGAGCTGTAAAGAAAATACGTCACTGATGGATATATTTCATAAGAAGAATGCCA
Source organism: Chroicocephalus ridibundus (assembly GCF_963924245.1). NCBI lineage: Eukaryota > Metazoa > Chordata > Aves > Charadriiformes > Laridae > Chroicocephalus > Chroicocephalus ridibundus. Next base: position 11,541,409 of record NC_086290.1, on the reverse strand, counting down.
TTGATCTGTACCTTTTTTTTTTTTTTAATCATGTTTTGTGGGGGTTTTTGAGAGAGAAAGAGAGAGGACACAAATACATGGACACTGATTTTTGGCAGAAGCCCATACAAATACTAACAGGTGTTTAACAGGAGGCTGGAAGCCAGGCATCGCTGTGATAGTTAACGGTGGAATTAGTAGTCACAAGTGGACACTCAACTAAATACCCTTTAAAAGCATGGAGTGGGATAGATTGTTTCAAGATAGATAAGTATTCATTCAGGTCTTACTGCTAAAGACCTTGCAGCTTAATCTAGTGTCTATACTAGAAAAATGTGACTGTCAAAAATCACTGTCAAAGTTCTCCCCAACCTTCCTTCTCCTCAATGGCCGATCTGCAGCAGGACTAAACCATTTTCAGCTGCAGTTGAGGTAAGCGAGTGAAACTGGTAGTTACTGTGGCATAAATACGAATCACTTCTGTCACAAGGGTCACTGCGTAGGTTTTGGAGCCAAGTAATCTTCCAGATCGCTACAGGTCTATGTTTGTGTCCTTTTGAAGAAAATGGTGATCTGGCGTCCTCCTTGCTTTTTTTATTAGTGTCTTATTCTTCAGTATTAAGTGATTTCTTGTTGGAGTAGTCCTGCCTTTCTCAGGAAGGGGAATGCTGGAGAGTATGCTGTGCGGTGCTGCTTGTCTTTCCTTTTCCTCTTGCTGGGAAAGATATTCCTTCTGTTGTGGTTCTCTGGTTGGGCTGATGCTGTGACTTTATGTCCTCCGTCTGCCTCTTGCTAGACTAGTCTCTCTGCATTCCAGTAGGTTTAGTCTGGTGCATGTACACAGTATTAACTGACTATAAATCAACCATTAAAGCCACATGACATGCAAAAACCAAACCCATAGGTCTGGGGATGGTAGTCTGAGCCTAGCAAATCTGTTCCTTTCCCACTCACTGTGAGTCCTAGCCCTGATCCCTTCTCCAAACATAACAAAGTCTTTATTTCTTTACCATCTGGCATTTTTAACCTTCCTTTTCCCAGTGTAAGCTCTCTCTGTGACTATGAAATGTGCACTCTCGCAAGCAGACTTTTTTTAAGGCTTATGAAGCTGTTTAATGTTGCTTGTGGGTATTTTCTGGAGAGGTCTGGACTGCTGGGATTAATGTCTTCATGCCATCTATACCTCCTCACTCGCTGGTCATTTCCAGCAGTTTCCTTGAACCAAAGTAGTTAATGTAGAAAGCACACAGAGAGCCAAGTTGCAGTGCATCATGTCTGAAGAGTATTTAGAAGTCGCACTCTCTTGGGAATACACAAATGAGACTTACGGGTCTTGACCTATGTTTTCTGATGATAGCAAAATTCACTGTGAGCGAGCTGTGCATCGCTTATTCAGGCTTTCATTTATTATGACTACGGGAGGTGATTAATTTGTCTGATTTCAAAGAAAATGAATGCAATTATGTATGCTTTGAATGGCAAATATTTTAGCCCGCTGTGGTGGTTAGAGAAGCTGTTCTTCGCAGTAGCGTGGAGTGCTGTGTTTGGTTCATGCGCAGTACAACATAAAATGCTTGTGTCCTGTTTAGCCGTGAACACACTGTGTGCTTCCATGGGTGGCATCTCCTGCTCCTGTTTGGTTTGCAACTTAGGTGTCTGTTCCGATTGAATCACCCCGCACACCCTCTGCAGCCCTGTGCAATGTCATTGAAAGCATATAGCTAATTCTTGTCCTCTTTTGCAGCGCTACAGTCTCCCATAGAGTACCAACGCAAAGAAAGTAGCTCAGCCGTGCTGAGGCCCCAGACCGGTAGGGTCCCTCAGCCCAACAGCAGACCCTATTCTTCTGTTCCAGTAGGGTCTGAGAAGCCTTTGAAGGCTACAAGCCGTAACCCATCTCTCCCACCCTTGAAGATATCTACCTCCAACGGCAGCACAGGGTATGAACACTCACAGCCCGGAGACAAGTATGAACAAAGCAAGGTACTGAGCTCATCTGACAAAACATGATCTCATAGCCCATTTCTTATACCAGAGATGATCTGCGAAGTTAGCTTTAATTATCAGCTAAGCAGGTCAACATACTGAAGCAATGGCGTAAAACGTGATTTGGGATTAAACAGAGACTGCGAAAGCTCTGGCATCCAGGCGGGTGGCGCTTCAGCTGGGAAATGGAGACAGAGCCTGACCCTGGAGCGCTGGTCTGTGTTTTTCGGGGCACTGTGTTTGCAGACCTGGTGAACTGAATATCCACTCGCTGCACTGCCAGCAGCAATAGTCAGGCTTCTCTAATATGCATTAACCACCCGTTCCTGAAGAGGTCCGCTCTGATGGTATAGAAAAGTTTAGACCTTTTCCCACATAACAGCTCGCAGGGTGCCAGTTGCAGGTTGTAATTTGGGTGCCTGTGCACTGCACACAAACCACCAAAGAGTCAGTAACCATCAGCGGTGTTTGGACCCTGCTGCTGGCGGCGGTTGACCAAAGCCACTTTCCAATATGACCTATATTTAAGATCACGAGATGTGTGAGTATTCATTCATCTTCTAACGCTGAGCCTTTGTTGGTCTTTGCCCCCACGTGGCTCAGCGCAGATCGTTCATCTGTGACACCATACAAATGAGAACATGGCTGGGGCACCGTTGCTAGCAGCTGTGAAATCTAATAGGAAATAGGAGGCTGGTTTGTATCAGATAACTGCCGCCTTTCAGATCCTTTAAATCCTTTTCTAACAATGTGAACTTGACGTGTTTCGTGTCTTTTTCCCCTGGTACGGTTAGGCTGGAAATGAAGTGGTGGGATTGCTGCTGGAAAAGGCAGGTTCCTCAGCGCCACCTGCTCACCAGTTTCTGTCGTGTCTGTTTTCACAGGCTGATTTGGGAGGGTGCAATGGGACCTCTTCCATGGTGGTGATTAAAGATTACTATGCACTGAAGGAGGATGAGATCTGTGTGAATCAAGGAGAGGTGGTTCAGATCCTTGCTATCAACCAGCAGAACATGTTCCTGGTGTACCAGCCTGCAAACGACCACTCTCCGGCCGCTGAAGGATGGATCCCCGGCAATATCTTGGCTCCCCTCACTAAATCCACTACAGATAATAGCGACGGAAGCATCAAGTAAGTGCCATGTTGGCTTCGCTGGGAGCACTATGTGGATTTTTTGAGGAAAAAATAAATAAAAAATAAATAAACAAACCCAAATGGTAGGGAATTCCTGCTGATTTTTATCTACAGTGCCATTGGAACAAGATGAGTTGTCAATCCACAGCGTCGGGCAGCCATGGTGGATAGCTCGGGTTTTGCTTATTTTCATTTTGTGGGGTTTTGTTTATATTTTGGAGAGAAATAAAACCATAGATGGTTAAAGATATGTTTTACTTTACACCATTTTACACCAACATGGACCTGCTTGGACTGGACTTATATTTATGTTGTATTAAGTTACTAATCTATATATTGGTTATAACAGCATCTAGCAAAAAAAAACCCCACAAAAAAATCCAGGCCCCGTGTTGGACTGAGGTTCGCTTCTCAAGGAGGAGAGATTTTGTTGTCTGTGGCAATTTCCTTGTACAGCTTGTATCTTTTTTTTTATTATTTTGTTTTGTTTTGTTTTGGGGTTTTTTTTTCTGTTTGCAGTAACTTTTGTAATATATTTTTTTGGTTTGCAAGACCCCCATCCAAGTACATTCCTGTATAAAGTATTTTGCACTATTTAAAAAAAAAAAAGAAAAGAAACAAACTCATATTGATGAAGTCAGGTTGTGCAATATAATGGATAGTCGCAATGTTCATCATTGTACCTGTAATGTAACTAATTTTAAATGTACTATTTTAAATATGTAAAATAAATTTTCACCATGAGCATGTTTTAAAGAGGTAAAAGAACTAGTTTGACCCTTTTTTGGTTTGGTTTGGTTTGGTTTGGTTTTTTTGTTTATAACATTTTGTTGCTTATTTAACAAATGTGTGGATATATATTTTTCTTTTCTGATTTTTAGAAATTTGTCAGTCTGAAATGACTAATGCAAGAAAGTGGTTTTTTGGTATTAAATACAGAAGGTACAACCCTCTTTTCAGTAATACCTGTTGATTTCTTTTAACATCTAAAATGACTAGGTGGTAATGCATGATGTATGCTACAAATTGTGTTATCTTACATGCGTACCTCGAGGCGCAGAATGGAACACGAGGAAAGATTTTGTGACAGATTCACTAAAAATAATAATTTGATCTCTGCCGCGGTTTCAGTTAAGAGAAATGATGGCTTTACCTGTCAGTCAGTACCGACTGCTACTATGAATTGCATGTTAAGCCAAAGGAATTGCTTAGCATGTCTCTTGCACATCCACCACAGCCGTTCCCGGGTTCCTCTCCGACCACGATACGCAACCACTTGCCCTTACATGCATCCACGGCACCGGGCTCCTGGTGAAGACTCTGATTTCACGGCAGCTGTACAGTCAAACTCTGCATCAAATGATGTAGTGGGATGAATTGTGGCCAGGAAGGTGTAACAAAACTGAAAGACGCGTGCATTGCACTTCTCTCTTTGTCACTGCAGTGAGATTTACTCTCTTAAATCATGTTTTCAGACTCAAACAGCTAAACCGACCCCGAAACAAAAAGATGTTTGAATAATAGAAGTCCTGTGGGTAAAAAATGACCTGGAGCTGGTGTTATCTTCAGCCCTGTCTAGTCTAGATCATATTGACTAATTAGTATAATTAATAAAACTGTTTCTTCCGTTGACAAGTACAAAAATATGTGGTCAATCCAGTAGTGTTGGCACCGTGTATTATTCACCGACAGGTCAGGGAGTCCATCAGCCGCGTCCTTGACTCTTACCATATCTTAAAGAAAAACGTAACAGTCCTGAAATGCTGGATAACTTCCCCCGCTCTGCACGTCTAATTTGGACCTCCTCCAGAAACACCCAAATATCAGACGGCACTTATGGCCTGGCCAAGACGTGCGAGGTGCTCTGGTGCTCCTTGTGCTCAAAGATGAGTCCCGTGCCAGCTGTTTGCCGTGGAGACACTAATCCTGGTTGCAAAAACAGTCGATATGACCCAGTTCACTCTTGTGTCAGTGGCAGCCAGCTGTTGGGAGACCGTTAGTTTGCCTTTTTTTTTTTTGAATTTGAGCTATTGTACAGCTCCCATCAGGTGCTGAAGTAGAACTAAAAAACGCTTAGGAATCAGACGTAGTGTTCATGGGGGAGCGTCGGCTGTGTGGGGCGTCCTTTGAGTCCTACCTCGCTAACATGCTGCGTTTTATTGGCATCGCAGGTGATCGTTGGATTACAGGCAACTTGCTTTGTAAAATGTGTCAAGGTACTGTAGACATGACATGTGCCAAACGTTGGGCTTAAACATGCAAATCAAATTTGCATGACTTAAAGGTGGGCAGATGCTTTGAACCTGGATCCCAGCTCATCACACTGCTGTTTTGAGAGCTTTCTGCTTTGGACAACATGCCCCTTCCCAGATTCCCCCCCCAACCTGTCCACTATTTAAACCAAATGAAATCCATATTAAGAACTGTTTTGGTTTTTTCTTAATTTTTTATGTCTGCTTTGATATGCGATTTCTGTTGTCAACATGGCATTGCTCTTACAAAGGGTGACGTGATCTGTTATTGGTTTTTTCCAAGAGTAAGGTCATAGGAGCAGTAATGAGGGCTGGAAAGTGTACTGGAAATGGCGGCTGCTGTGATGCCAGCCAAAACCCGCGGACTGACTGATGCCCTCTCTAACTGGATTGGCAAAATCAAATGGAAAATTCTTGGTCTTGAGAGGCACAGAATTCTAGAAAATGACTTATCTCTTGGAAAGTTAACGATGTGGCTCCTATTTGTTGAGCTGTTCATATTCTGAGCAACATGTAGGGAGCAACACCTTGAATTTCTTAATTATTTTCTTTTTATTTGCTCTACTGAGTAATCTATTAAGGCCGTTCTCCTGTATTTACATTTGTTTCACTGCTTTTAACCAACAAGACTGAGGACCGAATTGACCTTTTAACTGTAACAAAAATAAAATAAATTTCTATTTGTGGCAATGCAAGACAAAGTCCCTGAAACTAGGTGACCAAGGACTAGTTGCCTGCTTCCATCATGGGCATTTTTTTTCCTGCTCCATGCATTTAAACAGCAAGTGTGGCGCAACATCTGCTTCGCAGAACTGTTTGGTTTGGGTTTTAACTTCAACTCTCATTGCTCAGATGGAGACAGGCATATCGCCAGTGGCTTTCACCTTGTAGGGAATTGCAGTAATCGCAAATGTGGATGCTGGTTCCCCTTTCCAAATCCTTCCTTCCTGCTATGATTTGCTGTTTGATTGCTGCGTTTTTTGGTACAACAGGAAGTCATGTTCATGGCATACCCTGCGCATGAGAAAGCGGGCGGAAAAGGAGAGCAGTGGCAAAAATGAAGCCAATGGGCCACGTAAATCCAAGGATATTCTGGGGAACAAAGTCTCTGTTAAAGTGAGTAAGGCCATCTGAAAGCTGTGTGCTGCTCTCCTGCTTCCCATCCTTTTCACCCCCTATGGCATCCTCTCCTGAGAGAGGGAGGGGGCGGCGACTTTGGGTTTGGTTTTTGGTTTGGTTCAGTTTTCTTTTTTTCCACTTTAGTTATCTTTTTTTTTCTTTTTTTTTGTAGTATCCATTTTAGCAGGATTTTTGCATGCAAGATAACATGCAGCCTTTGTTTTTCGTTTTCTTTTTCCTGGCATCCCACATGCAAGTAAGTAATCTTCATTAAAAAAAACAACTCTGTAGATGGTTAAGTAATTGTTCTTAAAATTGGGACAACAGTGATTTCCTGACCTCTGACCTAACCCAACCTGCAGCTCCATCAGAGCAGGTGCAGCGGTGAGAAAGCCACGGGGTGAACCAATGGCCTTACTGAAGCTAGGGAGTTTTCTTTAGGCCAATGTTTCACATCTGAAGATCAGGGGTTCTCAACCTTGAGACGCTTAAGGTTTTTTGGTCTGAGGAGATGGTCTCAATGACCTTTTTCTTTCCTTATTATCAGACAGGGCGGAGATGCTGAGTCTGTCTGGCCAGGAGAGGGTCTCGTGTGTGTCTGTGTGTGTGTGTGTCTGTGCGTCTGTGTCTGTCTCTCTCTCTCTGAGATCTCCCACTATGGAAAAGGTTGAGAACAGTGGGGTTAAGCTCCACCTTCTGCTCTGGGTGCCTGACTGCTCTGCTCCAATTCGGAGGATCCACCCCTATAAACCGACCGTGAGGCCTGCTCAGGACTAACCTGGGGCTTTCCCTCCCGACAGAGGCAAGCAAACACTTGTTGTGATTTTGACACAACCAAAGCCCAGCCTTGATTCAGGAAAGCACTTGAGCATGTCCTTCGGATCCACCCCTCTCCAGGAGAGCCCACGATTGAGTGTTTTCCTTTGCAGAGGCTTTCTGTCTTGTAAGCCTAGTGAAACGGCCATGGCATGTGCAAAGGGAGGAACCCTGGCACTGCACCCACTGCGCGGCCGCCCTGCACCCAGCCGGGGAAGGACGGGGCCCGGGGGAAGCAGTTGCTCCAGCATGGTGGCCTCAGTTCTTCCTCCTGTTGCTTCCTCGCTGTTTTTATTACCTGAACGACTTGCGGAATCACTGCCTCTTTGGCAAAAGCATGTCTTTGCCTTTGCTTCCCCTGTTTTGTTGTTGGTTTGGTTTTTGTTTGGTTTTTTAGAGCGTTTTCTGTACTGTTACCCATTTCCATGCTGTTCACAACTCCTGTGCTGCTCTGCCCTGTCTAACCAATCTCTCTTCTAATCTCTTGTTCTCTTTCTTCCTCTTCATGCTGCCAAACAAGGAGACAAACAGCTCAGAGGAATCAGAGTGTGATGACCTTGACCCCAATACTAGCATGGAGGTAGAGACAATCATCCTTGTGATTTTTTTAATTTTTTTTTCCAATAACATGTGCCCGTTTTGAAATGCCTTTGGTGAAACAGGAGCTGGTGGGTCTGTATCGCTCACGGACATAAGTTTCAATTAAGCGTGCGTCACACAGAGCGCCAATTCTGGTTTTGCCAAGCGGTGAACCAGAGTTTGGGCTGCCTTTGTGATGGGAGCAGCGGAGGAAGCTGAGGAACAAGCTCCTGCTGAGCCGCAGGCTGACGCAGCCACCCTCAGTCGCTGTTTCCCACCCGGGACCTCATTCAGTGAACCGATAACGCATGCGTGTCAGCTGCCCATAAACGTAGCAGCTTTCTGTATTAAAAACACCTTGTGCCCTGGCAACACGTGCTGAGCTGCTCGTCAGGCTTGTGCTATAAATCGCTGGAGCAAATGCTGTTGCGCCACAACTAGTGCTTTAAATTATCCAGGAGATCAGAAAAGACAATATTTCTTTTTTTTTTTTACCTAGCAGAGTGGGAAATTGCATTTCTATAAAGGTACTGAAGGAGAATGGTAAAACTGGTTGCGTGAAGGTACCCGTATCACAGGCAAGGCTGATGCAGATAGGTGGACCCAAATTGTGATACCTTACACTACGCTTTTTCCAGCGTGAAGCCACCAATCCTAGGCGAGTGACTGGGATGTGCCTTGTTGAGAAAGCCCGAAGGAGCTTAAAATCCCGAGTTATATACGGAGTTCTGCTCAATTAATATCTTGCAGGATCCATTTTTTTTCTGTGTATAGCAACCACACCAACCATTTGTATACATTGTACCAAGGCTGAAAGTTTCCTGCTGAAACAGGCAAGGACGAGGTTCAGAGAGACCTAAGCTGTTTTGCAGAGGTGACAAGGCGGGTCACTGGAGGACGTCTGTGTGTCCTCGATCTCCGGGATGCTGTTAGCCAGGCTGCACTATAAACACCCCTTGAAAGAAAGACGATCTTCCTCCTGGAGGGAAAAAAAAAGAGGCAGAAGTGTATTGAAATGCACCACCTCATATATTAACCTGAAGGCTCTCTTTTATTTTAATTGTGTTGGCACAAATAAATCCATCTTTGAGAAGGGGATGTGTACTAAAGGAAAGCTTTTGACCCAGCCGACATCCTGGAGATTGAGTGGCGCTTACCACTGAAGCTGCGTTATTCTCAGGAGCGCGTTTGCATTTTCCAAGAGCATTTTGCCAATCACAGGTGACAACGAGATGTATTTGTTACAAGGCAAATTAGAAAGTTGTTGCACATAAGTCTGTGCAAGCTTTAGATCACTGGGAATTGCCCTGGGGAGTAAAACGTCGCTGAGATACAGGTGTAATGTACGGAGCTGGGTGAGAATCGCCGTCCTTTTTGCGCAGGATTTCTGGGTTTTGACTTTGCTCAATAGGAGGAAAACCCGATGTTTTAAAATTGTCAGTGGAAGGTATCTGATTCCGTACCCTGTCGGCATTTCTAGTCATCTCTGGCATGCTCCAGTGGGCCTTTTTGTTTGATTTGGGTCTTTTACCATGGTACAGTCTACTGTTCTTGCCTGCTCCTCAGTTCAGGAGGTAAGAACCTTTCTATTTAAACCAAAAGACACGAATTTGAAGTCTTAGCTATGGTGTGGATGTCCTATTAGAGGAATAACAATGTGCCCGGTATGAGACTTGATTTACACTCAGAAACCCTGTCCTGCGTCTCCCAAGTCACTTACTGGCGGGAGGTGACAGTGCCACTGCACCACCCTGCAGTCCCCAGGAGTCACAGTGTTCCTCATGGCTTGGGAAGCTCAAGTCTGCTTCTGAGCAAAACTCTTTGGGGCTGAGCAAATGTTTGCAATGGCAAAGGGGCAGAAAATAAGAGTACAGTTGTGCATGTGATTTACTAAGGTCACCCTGCCCTGCAAGGAGCAGCACGGCCCTTCATTTCTGCTGGTTTTAGTACATCTGCAGCCCGGAGTGAGTGAGTCTTGTTGGTCTGGCTAAGAAGTACTGGGGGGAGGGACTGCTGATCCCCAGTATAAACTAAACAAAATCATCCAGAGGGAGCAGAGCAAGGGCAGGCTCATCAAATGCTCACGAAGCTCTAGAAGCAGCCATGAGGAAGACTAGTCTGTAAAGGAGGTCTGGGGTATTCACTACTGGAAGCCACAGTTGTTCTCTCTTTCCCTTCATTATGAGTGTTTTAGTGCTCCTTTTCAAACGTGTTATGAGAAATTAACTGTATTAAGGCCTTGAGAGCTAACGTCTTTTCTCATTAAAACGGAGGCAAGGCAAGGTACTTCCACCGCCAGAGCCTAGCTGAGGGCTTTCTCAGGTCTTCAGGCATTGTGCCCTAGGCTTAAATAATTGCTAAACAGCTGCGCTACCCCTCTGCCCCAACCTGTCTGTGCGGTGAAAATCAGCATCTCACCTGGTTTTCCTTTCCCTACTCCACACGGCACATCCCACCAGGGCCACTGGTGAGCTCCCAAGTGAGCTGGGGGCAGGACAAGTAGCCACCCAAGGAGGAGGAAAACCTTGCCCTCACCCATAACTCAGCTCATGATGGATTTTATAGGCCCTGGGAGTGCTGGTAGGAGAGCTGTGACCTGGCCATCAACATTTAGAGGTGATGATGCCTCACCTGTGTTGTTAAGGCGGAGTCGTCTGTGGCTATAATTACAGCCAGGTAATAACAGGGAAGTCACCTGGCTTCTCTTATAGGACTGTCACTCCTGACATCCCTCTTCCTCCCATCGTGCATGAGAACATGCACCCGGTGCTGGAATAGAGAGAGCAGTCTCGAAATGCAAAGCGGCAGTATTAATTACTTGGAAATGTCGGGACAATTTACCTCCAGCCTACTCACCGCACAAGTCATCGGTAAGCTGGTTGTTGCATCCATGAAATCCCGTGTGGTCTTTCAGATCTAGCTTTGCTTGCTGTTTATCAATTATCACATATCTGTTCAGGAGAATCCAGATTTCCGAAGCACTTTGCCTTTGTTTCAAGGGGAAACATAGGAAACATAGACAGGAAGAGTTGTGGAAAACATATATAGTGAGAGCAGGAAACTGAAATTCTGGGTGACTGTTTAAAAGAGCTAAAATGCCATTACTGTGGTTTTGCCCACACAGGGACGTGCTGGCCCTGGAGAACTTTCCATTCATTGTAACTTTGACTAGAAATAATACCTTCTGCTGGATGTTTCTTTTCTCTTTGTTTATTAATATGTAATGAAAGTGCATAAGGATGGAAATGAAATTTGATATTTTTTTTCCCCCTGGTTTTCTGCTTTGTGCTGTTGTTTCACAAAACAGAAGGTGCAAAGTCACCTGTTCGTTTGGCACGTGAGGGTAGAAGCAGGCACTTAGAGAGCATGTGTAGCCACGTGAGGGATAGGAGTAACCTATATTTAAGGAAGATCGATGACTCCCTTTCCACATGTCTGTAGCTAATTGCACAGGGACGGGCAACTCCACTTCTGGGAAGAAGGTGTATGCCCGTGTGAATCAGTAAATATCATCCACACCCAAGTCTGGGGTCCTGGACAATGACACAACTAATTGTCCTACAAGTCTCTGTCGTAACATCTTGTGGGGTTTCGATATTGCTGAAGGGGTCGTAAGTCAACTGCGCAGATCCCATCGGGCTACCGCTCTTGTCTGAGTGAATGCCCTTCCAGCAGTCAGAAGACCTCACTGATCTAAACCTCACTAAATTCAGCAGCAGCTCTTCAGGCTTTGGGGTGGACCTCACATGTAGGGATCTGAGATGGCTCCAGACATCTTGTTTGGCACAGCGTGACTCCAACTGCAGTGTGTTACAAGTACTCCTGACCAACACACAGTTGTCACCGCGTGTCTAGCGTTTGTTCCACTTTCTTAGCCGTGCGAAGGAGAGATGAAGTCCAGGCCCACCCCAAGTCAGCGGAAGTGCCATCATTAGATTAGTGAGCTGGGCTGTTGCCGAGGTACTTAAATTGGGCTTCATAATCTGTTTTGTTCAGTTATGACATTTTAGCGTGTTAAGAACTACTCAGAGACACTTAGAGCAAGATAAGCACTAGGAAATATCCTGCAGGGAAGAATATTGTGTTAGCACCCCCACAGTCCAAGTGGTTGAGTAAGTAATGGTTTGGTGGATACAGCACTGGCTCTAAGTCAACACTCAGCTCAGGCCAAGAATTCCCAAGTGCTTTAAGCAAATTCCTTCACCCCCTGCCTTGAATTGTCCTTCTCCAGAGCAGATCTAACACACTCTTTTGGCGAGATCTCGTACAATACTGGTAAGAAAGCCTTTCCTGGCCTGTTACCACAGTATGAACGAGTACAATCCTGAGAACCTCCCATGTTTGCCTGGGGTGGCCTCCATGGGTGACACCGCTGTCCTGCTGCCCGCAGTGGGCAGGGGTTGCTGAGACCAGCCATGAAGGTGGCTCATCAGGTGTGACGTTGCCTGAGCTGGCAGCGCAGGAGCAGTGGTTTAGCTTTGGGAAGGAGAAGAAGTGACCTACTTCGTCTGCAGGAAGCAGGTAGAGTCCTGCAACACAGCGCCTGGAGACATCCCGCAGCTACAGCCATTGAAGCACCCCATTAGGGCCTCGCAGCAAGAGCGTGACAAGTGGAAGAGGACTTCTGCTTTGCACGGATTCATGCACGACAGTCAGCATCCCTTGTGGCTTCTCCATCCGTCTCAAAGGCAGCTGAGGCCATCCATGCGGGGCGCCAGAAGGTATCATCCCCCATCCCCACCAAAAGGCTGATGCCGGGGAACATTTCATCAGATACCGTTCTCCCGTTTTAAATTATATTTTCCCTTTGGTAGCATCCATCTAGGATCCTTATTTGCTTCTTTTATGACGAAATTTTTCATGTTAATATGTTTCTTTTTCTGGAGAGGGAAGGCTGGTGACACTGAGAGCTTGTCCCCCCAAAAGTCTCAAAGTAAAAGTTGACTTAGAGATGGATTGATAGATCTTTCCCTACAAATCAGTTGGCTTAATTCCTCTGTAAGTCATTTCATTTTTTTTCTGAGAATCGGTATTTTTCTTTTTTTTTTTTTTTGAGTGAGGGAGCAAGGAGCATGCTGCCGACTCTGCTACCAGCATGTGCAAATGCGTCAATATTTTATTTTAACTGGGTGAACAACAAGTGCCATGAAGTGTTTACAAAGTGCTGAGCTGCTTGTCTTGGAGTAAACATGCCCTCTACTGTCTAAATAAAGCACGGATTTTATTACAGAGGGCTGGGTTTGCAGCCTAGGGGAAGAAGAATATTCTCCCTACTGTTTTTGATGCACTCCCTTAAAACGGGACTGAAAATGTGGCATTGGAAATCGCTGGGCATCCACTGGGCCCTTCTGTGCACCGTGTGTGTCTGGGCTGGGCTCACGCCTCCTGCAGGGAAGCGAGTTGGGCACAGCGATGGAGAAGCAAACCCTGGCCCAGGCGAGAGCGAGGAGCCCTGGCAGGCAGCGGGGCTGCGCGTGCAGAGCGTCTCAGGGCTGGCCGTTGGCAGTGCAGAACGGTTTCCCGCTCCCCAGCAGACACAGCGAGTGTGTACAAATGAAAGATAAGGTCTCGCTAAGAATTAGGGCAGTTGGAGTCACTTTGCAAGTGGACGTCGCTGCTGCTGCAGCAGATGCCTTTCTATCTTTGTAACACAAGAGTGACAAACCAGGAGAAACGTGGCCCAGTACTGCAAAATAATGAGCTGTTGGATGCAGCATCTGTGCTGCTTTTCTAAAGCCTGACTGTTACACTAAGTTAAATCACTCAGATCTCAATCACTTAGATCCCTGCAGGTCCCCAAAGGCATTCCAGTACCTGCCTCATGTGCCTTTCTTGGCATGATCCCTGAAATAATGGAGGCTGGAGAAGAGAGAAACAAGGTCTATTTCTGGCTTTTTTATTGAATAACCCTGACCTGTCCTCTCATTCCTTTATCTCATCCCCCTCCCTCCGGTTCTGTGTCAGCGCCAGACCCCACATCACTCGAGCAGAGGCCGTTTCATGGGCTGCCTTTGTCACCTTGTGCGGGGTTCCCATTTTTAGCTGTCATCGTATCAGCAACAGACACTCTCCTGGCCACGGGGGGAGTGTTACAAGTTTTCGCCCACCCTGGACCACACTACAGGTATTTCATCCAATAGGAAAAAGAAAAAAAAAAATCTATCTCAATTCAACTATATTTATGTTCCTAGAAGAAAGAGCCCCCTGTGTGTCTCACCTGGGGAGTGAGAGCATTGCCGGCTGAGTTTCGGTTTCGTCCCTTAGGGTTTGCGTGGATCGACGCTGAAGATGGTGTGAGGTTTTGGCATTGGGCAGCTCCCCCCTCCATGAGTTTGTTGGCTCGCAGGCCAGGCTGGCGGCCACCCTGGTGCAGGAGGTGTTTGCGGGGATTTCTTCAGGGAGCCCTTGTCAGCGCGAGGCCCTGGGTCGCCTTCCCTGGCTCATGGCCGCCGCGGCGAGGGATGCTTGGCTGAGGGCTGGGCTGAGAGACCCTCCTTCAAACCGCAACGACTGAGCGGGGTTTCAGGGCTGATCCTCACGTTGCTTTTCAGTAAAACCCCGCAAAAGCCGTGTAACCAGCAGGGCTTTTTTCCACCTGGTAATCCCAAAGCAGTGCAGAGCGTTCCCTGAGGGAGTGATGCACTGAAGCTGGGGCTCCTGCATCACCCCTGCAAACTCCACCGCTGCCCTTCGGCTTGTGTGGGAGATCCCTAGGGTGAGCAGGAGCTTTAAAAAGGGGGAAAACAAGCTGGAAAGGGTGGTCTTTCACCTCCTCCTCCTCATCAACCGTGGGGGAGCTGCACCCACCTGCCCATAATCCCCATTTCAGCGCCCAGCACCTCACCCTGCTCACCAGCAGCCCGCCCCAGGCCCCTCGCTGGCAGGGATTTCTGCCCTTTGGAGCAAGGCAGCCTGGCTTTCATCTCTCTGTAAAAGCCCCGAGAAGGAGGAAGAGAAGCGGGAACAGTTACTTGCATGGATCTTGACGCTTTTCCAGCTTTTTGCACACACCATCATTTTTAAAAGGCTCTGGGAGGTGCTTGGCAAGTCCATCCGTAAGGGAATCCAGCCCCGGCCCCAGCAGGAGACTGTGCGGACAAGCGGAACATGAGCTCCTGTCCTCCTAGGGCAGTGGGACCATGCTCTGGAGCCCTCCTCTCCCCCCACGGGGATTAAAAACCTGTGTGGCAAATGAAGAAATCATCTCCAAAGGTCTTGCACTTAATCTAGAAGGACTCTGTGGAGTCTGTCATCTCCTGCCGTCCACCCATAGCCCTGAAACCCGGCTGGCCTGCCGAGGGAGACAGCGAACCCCGGGGCCTGGGAGCGGACGCGTGAGCCAGCAGAGCTGGCTTCTGGCCACGGATCTGACTGTGAACCTTTGCTTTCCTATTTCTGCCCTTCTCATCCCATCATTAGACCCCCCTTCTTCAAAGCAGACCAAATCCTGTTCCCTAATTAAGTGATGTATTAAATCACTTTGTTAGCACTTAAGTATTCTCTTGCAAACAGGCTTTTATTTTTGTCTAAGCTTACAGCAGGCAAAAGCTGCGATGTGGCTGTGGGGATGGTGTTAGGTAACATTTTATTAATTAACAGATGAAGTTTTAGCAGAGGAAATGTAAATTTTACCTGTAGACTCTTCCAATATTACCTAGCAGCAGTAATTTTCTTTCTGATATTCCCATGGTGAGGCAAGGGAGAAAAAACATCGGTAAGGCAATCATTATAAGTGATTGTGCCGTGCAAGTCATTAGAAATGTAGTATTATTTATTTATAGATCCATTACATTCATCATCGTAGCTGCATCTTCTAATGAATCCTTTAGAGTTATAAAATTAATATAAAGTGTTAAGAGCATCTCTATCTTCTGATCTCTAATCCTGCAAGGATGGAAATCAGTGAATAATAGGGGAATTTAGTGCATGCTGCAGGGAAGGAAGGGGAGAGCTTCAGAGGATAGATGTGTATTCCACTTACACCAAAAGCTTCAAAAATGAAGATGTATGTGCAAATGAGCTGATGCCTGGGGTTACTCAGCTGATAAGTAGATGGTCTCTCTGAGGGAAAAGTGGCAAGCAACGATTATCCACAGAACAGCTTGTTCTTCCCTTGCTGTGTTGTGTGAGCGATACAACTCAATCACGAAGGTCCATCTCTCATTTTCCACATGCACAGGTGGGAGAGAAGATGTTCTTCTTCATCCGGTGCCCTCTTGTGCCCTGATTTCTTCTTGCCCGTGGGTCCAGGGGGCCCCTATGTGGGTCCTGGACCCTGTGGAGCAGTCATTGCTGCCTCTGAGCACCTCACCTTCTCGGAGGCTCCTGGGGTGGCTGGCCAGAGGTCCACATCCTGGTGTCAGTGCCCAGCTGCACACTTCAGATGGGGCTTTCTGCTTCCCAAGTGAAACCAGGGCCAGGAGGTGCAGCCAGAGGAGGAAGACCTGACACAGGACCCAAAGAGCCCTGCTGGCTCCCTCACCCACTCAGGCTCTTGGCTGCCGAGCCAAGCCAGATGATGAGGGGACTGGAACACCTCTCTTATGAAGAAAGGCTGAAGGATTTGGGTCACTTCAGTCTGGAAGAAAGATGGCTGAGGGGGGATCTTATCAATGCTTATAAATACTTAAAGGGTGGGTGTCAGGAGGATGGGGCCAGGCTCTTTTCAGTGGTGCCCGGGGACAGGACAAGAGGTAATGGGCACAAACTTGAGCATAGGAAGTTCCATCTCAACGTGAGGAGGAACTTCTTTACTTTGGGGGTGGCAGAGCACTGGAACAGGCT
The DNA here is from genome assembly GCF_963924245.1 of Chroicocephalus ridibundus. NCBI lineage: Eukaryota > Metazoa > Chordata > Aves > Charadriiformes > Laridae > Chroicocephalus > Chroicocephalus ridibundus. The sequence goes on along the minus strand of NC_086290.1, from coordinate 11,524,759 downwards.
GCCCAGAGAGGTGGTGGAGTCTCCTTCTATGGAGACATTCAAAACCCACCTGGATGCACACGTTCCTGTGCAACCTGCGCTGGGTGACCCTGCTCTGGCAGGGGGGTTGGACTAGATGATCTCCAGAGGTCTCTTACAACCCTACCATTCTGTGATCCCATTGCAGGGGTGGCACAATCTCCTGCCCCCTCCTCACCACAGAGGTGCCTCCCAACATGGCTTTAAAAAAAAAAAGCAGCCCTAAATATACTAATAGTCCTCGAAGTGTCCTCTCCAGGATGTAGGCAGAGATTGGCTCCTTTCAGCATGCTGGGAGTGAAACGTTTGAAATTTCAGCAGTCTTGGGAGCATCTGAGAGTCCAAACCATCACACTTTTGCCCACCAGGTACAGACTTTTAGGACTGACTATGTGGTAGGAGCTGAAACCTGCTTTGCCCACAAGCAGCAGCCCCTACTCGTTTCTGGAGCACAGAGTGTAAAGCACTGGCATTGACCGGTTGTTTCAGCTGTACCGTGGATGTTGTGTTCTCTGTACATGTGTTCCAAAGGATCAAATTTTGCCTGTTGCTAGGACAAAGGCTAGTCTCAGTCTCAGATAGTGAGGGATTTGTTGATGTAAGATGTGTTTCTATGGGGAAAAAATGAACCTTTGTGAGTTGCGAGTCCACATTATGCCTGGTCCATTTGGGCTTTCTGGTGGTGACAGGAGAAAGCAGATCCCGAGGTCTCAGTGCGGGTACCAGAGGTTTGCCTGGGCCTATGAAGAAGGGTTATAAAACCAAACTGAACTTGAATATGCTCCAGTGCCTCCTTGAATGGCACCCTGAGCCGTTCACCTTGGAAAACTATTTATAAAGCCAAAATATAAATATAAATCTTGAAGATGTAGCTATGTTATTTTGAAGGGTTATTGCTTCTACTTCATGGCCTGGTTTCTGAGCCACTGCAGAAACTCCAATCAGCTTTGGCAGACCACGAATTAGGTCACTTCTCCATTGGCATCTTCCAAAATAGCTCCGAAATAGATAGTAACAAAGATATTTAAGGCGAGATAAACCACACTGGTGTTTATGGTGCTTGATATCAAACTATTAGCTTGAACTTGGATAACAAGGCCTTATGAGAATATTGAAACGGTTAATGAGGCTAAAACCTCTATACTATCGTACACCAGTGTGTAGTTAGGGTTGATGCCACATGTGAGAAGTTATTGGCATCTTTGCTATTCCCAACTTTGCTTCCAGGGTTACGTGAGGGAATTGGCATATATAGGCCAGGGAGAGACAGTAGTTTTTCAAGTCTTTGCTAACTTGATCAATAAACTAGTTAGATAAAATAACTCTCAGTTATCCAAACCTAGTTTCAAGTTGGAAAGTTTCCAGCAGTCCAATGAAATGAGTGAAATTTTACTCATTGTGATAGACCAAGAGTTGTTGCAGGACTGATACTTGTCGATAGGTGAAAAGAACGCAGTTTTTTATGTTTTAGCGCTTTACCTTTTTTCCCTGAAGCTAAGCAGAAGTTAAAAGACATCCCCCCCAAAGCTGGTTAGTGGCCAGAGTGCTGGTGAGATGCCCCAGGTGTGCGGTGACTGCAGGTGCTGTGTGATGTGGGTCTGGAGCCGTGCACAGGGGGACACAAACCACCTCCGGGAAGAAGAGTTAATGGCTTGAGCATTGTCACACCAAGCAAAGAGTCCACCCTCCTCAGCCTCAGTGTTGCGCCTGGTACCTGTGATGCTTTATTGGAGTTCAAGAAGCCATAGCTTTCGTTTACTTTCCCAGCTGTGCACAGGCTTGATCAGTTGTCACTAGAGCTTGCTGCATCTGCCAGTTGTTTGGTTGCTTGTAGCCACTGGTCGGTGCTTCTGCAGTTCTGGTCAGGTTCACCACAGTACCTTGTGAAACCAGATGTCTCTCTGTCACTGCCCATAAAAATAAATGCTTTTATTTCTTTGTATCTTTCAGATAATCAACCCCAATTTCATTCAAGAAGGTGAGTTAAGGACAGCTGTGCAGTGAGTGGCACAGAGGGGGAGGCCAGCAGCTGTGACTTACCCCGGTGCAACAGCTCTGCACCCACCAGCGTTACAGCAAAGGCAGATCTCCACTACTCAGTCCCCAGGGAAAGCGGTCTTCCTGCTGGCTGCTCGGCTCAGACAGCCTGAGGACCGCAGGCGAGGCTGAACCCCCCGAACCTGCCTTCATGAAGTCTCACCCTCCTGCCAGAGCGCAGGCCTGGGGGGTGGACAGTCCCCACTACCTCCTTTGCTGAGCTGTCAACAGCTGGCTTTTAGTAATGGGGGAATTTTGGTAACATAATCCCAGGACCCTCAGCTGTTTGGGACCCAGATCCCATAGTTGGTCCTATAATGTATTCTCTAGACTTCTGTGGGGAAACATCCTCACCTGTAGATTAAAAGAAGGTGTCATGTGTCTGTCCCCATGTTTTCTTCCAGTGGCTCCAGAGTTTCTTGTGCCGTTAGTGGACATCACCTGCCTGCTCGGTGACACAGTGATGCTGCAGTGCAAAGTCTGTGGACGGCCCAAACCAACTATAACCTGGAAAGGACCGGATCAAAACATTCTTGACAATGACAACAGCACAGCCACTTACACCGTGTCATCCTGGTAAGGTCCTGCCTTTGGATCCCAGCATAGGTGGTCATGATGGTCATGTTGCCCTCAAATACGGAACCAGCCAGGCTACAAGGCTCCTCAGAAATGCAGTTAATCGAGGCTGGCATGGTGTATTGGCACATCACTGCACCCCACGTCAGCTAGAAAGGGTCAGATTTTGGGGCTCAGGTAGCTCTACAGTTTCCCAAGTTGATGTAGGGTATATCCACAGAGCGTGTCACTGGCAGACATGAGTTTGCTCTGATTGACCTCCTGAGCCAGCTGCAAGCCAGAAGCAACTCATGTTTCCGACATATTAGTTTGGCTAATATTGCCTCTGCGTTGCTGGGGCTTCTCTGCTTGAGTTTGATGCCGTGCTCATCTTTGGTAGGAACAGGAGCCGAGCAGAGCAAACCCTCCCCAGCTTGCAACACCCATATCTCATTGGGTGTTTTCTTATTTCATGGGCAGAGGTGGTAACTCCTGCAGTTTTCCTGAGCCTTTCCTCAGCTGTTCCTAAAAAACCTACACGTGCTCCTGGGAAGGCTACATCTGGCTGTGCTTGGACAGAAAGATGCTTGTTGTGATGTTTCCAGCCTGGCTAGGTTGGGGGAAAAACCATCTTTACAACAAGCACTGGGAAAGTCCAAAAAGATCTGGAGTTGAATTCAGGTCAGGTAACTGCCTGCTGCTGGATGCTCATCTGCAGCTTATATAAGCGATTTGGGCCAAACTGCAGTGGAAATCTCCGGGAGGCAATCTTTCATGCGAGCTTTTCAGCGCTTCTGCTGCAGGCTGAGATGAATCCAGGGAGTACAAAGTCACTGAAAGCGAAAAATGAACACTAGGAGAGAAGGGATGTTATATGTTCCATAATAAAAATTACATCTGATCAAGAGCTTCCTTCAGAGACCATTGGCTTGTGCAGCTGCCCCAGAGCACCCAAAAATGTCTTTTTGGCCATTACTCAGTAGATCGCTAGTCCCTTATCTTCAGGCTTCTGGCTAGGGCTGGGATGGGGGGATATTTCCGTACAGGGTTCTGTTTTCCATCACAGTCTTTCGCCTGTGCATTGGCTGTCTGTGCACTATCAGCACTTGTATTGTCTTGTTACTCGTATTTGTTTTTCAGTGAAGACACTGCCTGCCAAGGAGAGGCCCAGCAGATCAGTGGCTGTCTTACAAATCTTGCTGGCATAGTGTCCAGTTTGCGGGGGAAGGGTATATTTCTGTCTTGTTTTAAATCAGCATAGTCAGACCAGCAAAAGCCGCAGCGTCGAGGCAGTTATACCAGCAACCATGTCCTTCTGCAGTTTCCGATAGATTATGCATTCAAGAACTAGTCTACTTTTGCCATCAAGGGAATTTATTGTTGGCTCCTAGCTGGGTCTCCCAGCTAAAGCAGTTACACAAGCAAAATGCTTTAATTCAGGCCAACTCCCTTAAATTGCATATTGAAGACTGCAATGTGCAAACCAAAGTGCCTATGTACAGACCTGCTATAAAGTCACTAGACTCCAGAGAGCTGTTTGGCTGCTCAGATTGGCCCAAAGATTGAGAGTCTTCATGAACTCAGCACCAGCGTTCTTTAGCTGTTGTGAGATGTCCAGCCTTCTGACCAGGGACCTGGCAGCCTCATTCGATCAATGGCACACGCTCCAGGGGTCTGAAGCTTCCGAGAAATGTCAGGCATCCTGCGCTGTGTGACTGCCTTGTGCATCTGTGGGAAACCCAAGCTGTCCAGCACGTGTTGGACTTAACTGCAGAGGCACAGCAGCTCAGCATCTTCTGAGACAGAAATTACGTGCCCAGGGAAATCTTTCCAGATATATGGGGTCTAAGCATCCGGCTCTGGACAGGCAGAGTAAATGTTCAGCTTTTGGACTTTGCTTGCTACTTGAGTGATCCTCTCCTCCTCTGAGAAGGACAAGTAGATTTGCCTGGCAGCCAGTTTGGACCATTGTGCTGGAAGGTTTCATTAACAGCCTAATCCTGACACATGGAGGGGTTGTACTTGGATACCAGCTTGCTGGGGGGATGTTCCGTCAAATGAGTTAACAGTTTTGTGTGCATGTGTGTTTGTAATGAGGCAGGACAGGAACAAGGATAAAAAGCATTAGCGAGTGAAGCAGTGTTTTATAATCGGTGCTTCCTGCATCCACAGTGACTCTGGGGAGCTCACCTTGAAGATCTGCAACCTGATGCCTCAGGACAGCGGCATTTACACCTGCGTGGCAACCAATGAACACGGAACCGCATCAACCTCTGCAACCGTCAAAGTTCAAGGTAGCACATCTGACCTTAACACTGCGCGGGGTCCCTTGGTGGGGGCTGGGGGCACACAGGAATTGCCGGCGCAAAGGCAGCCAGACATGGAGCTGTGCCAGGTGAATTGAGACGTTACAATCATACAACTGTTCCTCAGCCAAGTCTCCCACTGATGGCTGAAGGCATCACAGACTCTTTGCGCTTGATTAAGTCGTCTGATCATAAGCATCACATCTGGGAAATGAAAATGCTTTGGCACCGGTTAAGCTCCTGCATCCTGCTCACAGCACTGCTTCCCAGGGGCTCGGTAAGGTCAGCTGGGGGAAGCTGAGCTCCCTCGGGCTGCCAGGCCCCAGGGGGCATAATGTCCCGGCCGCCCACAGGGAGCTCTGGGCTTTAGTTTATGCCTGGAGCCGGGGGACCTGGGATCCAGTGGCACCGATTTTCAGCCTTCCTGTCTCTGTGGGGTACGGAGGAGGCAAGTAAGGTTTGGCCTGGTTGAACTGTTCTGCAGGGACTCAACTCAGAGACATGTCTCCGAGTCTGAATTCTCAGCACTGTAATTAGTGACCCATCTAATTGTAATGAATATGAAACGATGAGTTGACGCTCATGACCTCCAGCTCCAGAAAGGGATCCGTTAGCATGAGAGATGAGGGGTGCCTGCTGCGTTGAAGGGGATGGCACAGAGACAAATGTCTAACTGGTGACTTACAGACGCAGGAGTGTCACAAGCATTTAGAAGTCAATTTGTTTGGTCTCACAAACTTCCCTAGAGATATAATTTCCCAAATTTATCCAAGCAAGTTAGTGGCTGCACTAACTACTAACTACTCCTGTGCTGAAGGGAGCACTGAGCAAAACAGTGAAGAATTACTGGTCATTTGTTAATCTGTCAAACGTACTAAGCACCATACACCCAGAAGCACTCTGAGTGGCTTTCTTGTGTCATTTTCGGACACTTTAAGGTGACTCCCCACCTCACTCACTACTTGGGGAAGTCCACAAGAATATTTTTTTTCCTGAGTTCCACAGGCTTTGCATCAGGTCTTGAACTGAAGCAAAAATTAGCAGCAGAAGGTGGGAGGTAAAGAGCCTCTGCCTTTACAGCAGCTGAGCTCAGACAGATCCTCTGCACCCAAGGGGCAATTCTCCTGGCCGGTGTCACAGGGAGCTCCCTGGGGCATTGCAGTCCAGTTGACCACCAGACAGATCCTCTGCAGGGCAATTCTCCTGGCCGGTCTTACAGGGAGCTCCCTGGGGCATTGCAGTCCAGTTGACCACCAGCCGTGAGCAAGAAGATATTACCCTTGCCCTGTAGTACTGTGAGACCATGTACCTGATGCACCTGATCTTCAGAATAAAGCATTAGCGCTCGTTGACGTGATGCCAGACTTGGTGCTTGTTTTCTCTTCCCAAGGCGTCCCAGCTGCCCCAAATCGCCCCATTGCTCAGGAGAGAAGCTGCACCTCTGTGATCCTGCGCTGGCTACCCCCATCCAGTACAGGCAATTGCACCATTTCAGGCTACACTGTGGAGTACAGAGAAGAAGGTAAGTGGTTTGAGCTGCGCTCGCTGGCTGGGAGAATGAGAACAAACTGTCTCCTTTATGGCACACCAGGTCCCAAAAGCATCCTTGCCAACACTGGAGTGCCACTAGCTGTTGCTCACAGATCCCAGAGTCTAAGGCCACAAGAAGCCTTTCTATCATCCAGTCCAAGTTCTCATATATTACAGACCTTTCTGTTCCCTCCAGTCACTTATGGCAAGTAAAGTAAAGCTAAAACAACACTAAGGCATCCTTTCATCATTTGCATTCTGCCACTATGGTATCCATCCTTTCTGGTGGATGTTTCCTGGGAATGCACAAACAAAGCAGCCTCATTATTTTTTTGATCTGGGTAGAGTTGCAGGTGCCTGCATACTTTTCAAGCTCAGCTCTGAAATCCATTTGTTCTTAAATCCAACCATCCTTTTCCCCTGAAGAATTAAATAGGCATTAAATGCACTGTTTTCCCAATAAGCACAGGCATGTGCTCTTGAAAAGGGCATTTGAAATTATTCACATCCCTTTTTGCATTCTTCCTGCAAAGGTGTGAGGGTCCCTGGGTAGTAAACCTTGCCTTAGGTATGTGGTCTCTGTTTTTTTCCCCTTCATCCTTCAAAAAATCCTACCTCATGTTAGTAAACGTGCAAACTTAACCACTCCATCATGTTAATACCTTCCCTTAGCAAATACTCTGCCTTGACCCTCACAGTGCCCTCAGTGTGACTGGCATTTCTGTGAAAGAATAAAAGCTCTTCTATTAACAACAGACACCAAAACAAGCAGCAAAAAAAAGCAGCAGTGTTTTCAGTTTTCAGCATTCCTCCCACTCCAAAGGAATCACTGCCTCTTCCCTGTAAAACCAACCTTGACCTTGCAAGACCTGGCAATCAGAATTTGCCCACAGCGCACACAAAATATATGGGCCACGGTAAATAATGAACTTACTAAAATAAGATAAAAATTTATATATTCTTGAAAGAAACCATAGGCTGTGACAGGGATCAGTGTCCTAGGAGACCTTTTCTGTTCTGTGACACTGTGCAGATGAATAAAGTATTGCTCCTTTGGATGCCGAATGTTAGGCAATGGTTTGGTTTCTGTTAGGAGCAGAAACACATGAGTCTCACACATTTCTTTGCTGCAATCCTGCTCAGCTGCAAAAAGCCCATACTAAGCCTCAGAAAGCTGGTTCTCCTCCTGCACCTCCGGGTGCAGCCACCACATCTGCTGAAAGACTTCATCTGCAAAAGCATTTTGATTGCTCTGACACCCTGTCTCAACTTCACCTAGGACTCCCTTGTCCTTTTTTTTTTTTTTCAGTATTTCTGCTACCAATTCTCTCACAGCAGAGCTGTCATCAAATCAGCTTTCCATTCCTGTCTTATCACGCTGCCCTGAGACATCACTTGTAGTACCCAGCCACAGCTACACTGCTGGAGAGATCAACTTGTCCCTGGGCTGTGATTTTTCCATGTTTATCAGTCAAGTCAGGGACATTTCCTTCTTCCCTCATGTAGCCAGACTGGAAAGTGTCTGCAACACAAAATAGCTTCCTATGGTCCAGTTCTGGTTTAACAGAACTACATCAGTATGATGTAATGTTGCCTTTTGAAAACCCAGTGGGTTTTAACCTCCCAGAGTACTGCATGAGTTGGGTAGAGAAAGCTTCTGCTCTGAGTTCACGTATTGAGACTGTTTCCTTCAGCTCTCCTTTTCTTTCTCCGTAAAATGCAGGCTCGCAAGTCTGGCAGCAGTCGGTAGCCTCAACTTTGGACACGTACCTCGTCATTGAGGATCTGGCCCCAGGCTGCCAGTATCAGTTTCGAGTGAGTGCCAGCAATCCCTGGGGGATCAGCTTGCCCAGTGACCCATCCGAATTTGTAAGGCTTCCGGAGTACGGTGAGTAGGACACAGCGAGGAGGGGCTGGTGTCTGCAGGTGTCCACCTGTATGGTGTGCTTTGATGGGTCCTGATAAAAACGTTGATCCTGGACCTGGTAGGAATACAAGAAATAGCCTGGGAGATGCTCAGAGCCAGCTCCTGCCACTAGAAAGACTTTTCATGTCTGCTCCTCCAGCAGGGCTCACAGCCTCCCTCCATCACAGAAGCTACTGCAGTTTCCTAGCATGTCCCTCTTTCTATCCCAAGACCATTTCTTCTCTTCATCTCTGGGCAACAGGCTCCACATCCTGCCCAGTGTGTCCCCTGCCTTTCCACAATGCTGGTACCACCAAGGGCTTCTGCTGGCCATCCCAGCTGGGGTCTGCAGGTCACCTTGGAAAATGTACCCCCCAAAGCAATGCAGCCTGCGTAGGAAGGCTGTGATGGAGGCGAGCCCCCAGTGCATGGTGCTGCAGGAATTTGGGGTACAGCTCACCCCCGGTAGTGCTGTAAGCAGAGCCCATGTTCCCCATGTTTTTGTAGCTTCAGTACGTAACTAGGACTGTGACTGGCTTGGATAACCTGTGCTGGATGAAACAAGAGCTCACACGGCATAGCTCTACCTCCCAGTTACACACAGACATGCCTTAGACTGTCCGTGTGGCCCTTATCAGCCCTAAATTGTGAGGACAGATTTGAATCCACCTTATCCATACCTTCCTCTGGGGAGCTCTGGCTTGTAGTGGTGCAACGCATTGGAGCTGTGCCTCAGCAGTATGAAACTGGACTCCTGGCTGTAATGTTTGCTTGTTTGAGAAATATAGTCTCATATAATTTTAAAATATGCAGTTTATAGTCTACATGAAACTGTCATTACCTTTACGCTTTCTTGAATGTGCTTTGTTCTCCCAAAGACTCTGCTGCCGATGGTGCCACTATTTCATGGAAGGAAAACTTTGACCTCGCTTATGCAGAGCTGCATGAGATTGGGAGGTAATATTAACCATGCTTATCGCTGCACTAAAACACCAGAACAATGGCTTGGAGCTTTTTTCCTTGGAAGAAAGTTTAGGTTGCTTTTTGTAGTTAACTTGAAAACTGCTGCTCCTTTAAAGACCATTGCACATTAAGTACTGACTAAAATACAGACTGAGTAAAATATGAACTAAATCCTGTCTTTCAAGATCAGTTGCGATCTGAAGATTGCAACTTGGCAAACTCATGAACAATTAGGCAGCCAAAACTCTGACAGCCACTGCTAGCTCTCGCTGGTATCTCCTCTGACATCTGATTTGCTGTGAGCTTTTGAAGTCACGGCAATTTGCTGGTTCTGGATATGCTTAACCCCAAAGGCTGAGTTTGCCGGCGCACTTAGGCATGTGACTGACTTCAGTCACACACTGAAGCGCTTTGCTGATTGGGACGGTCAATTGAACAGGAGCCTAAGCAGGAGCTGCGTACGGTGTCAGCCCTCAGTGCTCTGAGCAGACAACAGATAAGGGGCACGCAAACAATTCAGGTTAATGCAGTTAGTTCTTCATCTCAGAGATCAGAGGCAAGTAATTCTGGGGCTGAAAGGATAGGCATCTCTCTGGTTCTATAGAAAGAAACGTGATGTATTGATAAGAGGTCAAGTTCAGAACATGATTTCACTGAGTAGTTTTACTTTTGGGAAGGGTACTAGGCACTAGTCTGTATGAATTTCCTAAATACTTTCGCACCAGCTTTTTTCTTAATTTATTACTGTGTGCCTGAAACAGTGAGACAAAATGATAGGTTAGGGATTAGTTAACAAAGCTTTTCTTTTAGTTGTCTGAGAAAGTTTGGGCTCTCTATTAAAACAACTGGAGAAGGGAGACCCACAGCTAAAAAAAGAGATAGAACCTGTAAAAGTGGCAGCAAATTGAACCCAGGGGATATTGTTAGAGGACATCAGTTTGGCTGTTCAAAGCAAAGCGTCACCGTTTGCTCTCAGTATTTGCTAATCCCCAAAGAATCTCTACACCCAGGGTAAGAGGTGGAGGCTTTTTGTTGGAAAAGGTTATGAACAACTAGTAAGTCTGATTCCTTGTGAAATATTAATGTGCCGAATCAAATAACACTTTGAAAATCAGTCTGTTATTGCATTGAAAACCAAGCATGATTAATTCATGAGGCTCCTTCATTATTCTGTGGTTTGGGGTTTTTTTCAGGGGACGATTCTCCGTAGTAAAGAAATGCGTTCACAAAGCCACCCGGAAAGACGTTGCTGTAAAATTCATTAGTAAAAAAATGAAAAAGAAAGAGCAGGCGGCACACGAAGCAGCTTTGTTACAGCACCTACAGCATCCTCAGTACATCACTATCCATGATACCTACGAGTCTCCTACTTCCTACATCCTAGTTTTGGAACTGTAAGTACGTGGAGCTTGAATTCAAGTGTCTGGGTAGGAATCACAGCCCTGTTAAAGCCAAGGACAAAATTCACCCTGACTTCAGCGGAGCAAAAATTTTGTCATCTGTTTTTTATTGATTGTGATGTCAAATGCAATACCCATTTTCTGCAGAGCTTCCACTGCCTTTTCTTTACGATAGATAAGATTCAGAGGGACAAATAAAACTGCTTTCTCCTCCGGTGAAGCTTGCGTAACTGCATCACCAGTTAGTTTGTCGCACTGAATAGCATCAGATGAATTTGGGCAGTTTTGTCCAGTTTTTAAATTCAAGTAAATGTGTTTTAGCTAGATTGAAGCCTACATTGTTCTAATGCTTCTTGGTGAAAAGAGCTGTGTAGCAACTATGCTTGCCCCTATAAGGAGAAATAGCAACTGAGATCCAAAATGCTTCTTTGTTACAGTATATCCAACAAAGTATATTTGGGCTATTTGCTTGTTTATTTAGATGGATAAATAAAACTAGGTGGAAAACTTTTATTGGGTTAGTTTTCCCACAGAACATATTACCAGCTGAAAATGTCAGTGATTTTTTTTCTGCATTATGCAACTAGCTCTATAAATAAATAGATGAATCCAAATAATTAAGAGGATCTGTTTTCAAAGGAATTGCCTCCGTCTATTGAATCCATCCTTAAGCAAATGAGTTTACTTTGAGACTGTTGCTAAATATTTCAAGGACCGGAGATAACAATTGAGGATTAATCATTCTACCACTTCCGTGGCCTGCAGTATCTTGAGATACCATTAAATACTCATCAGGTCTTGCATTTTAGTTTCCTCCATTTTTAGGTCACAAAGTTTCCATTGCAATTTTGTTTTCAAATATTAACTGTTCCTAGAGATATCATGTGATCTTTCATGTGCAGGGTTTGATTTGTTTGTAGGATGGATGACGGTCGTCTCTTAGATTATCTAATGAACCACGATGAACTTATGGAGGAAAAAGTCGCTTTCTATATAAGAGACACAATGGAAGCCTTGCAGTATCTTCACAATTGCAGAGTGGCTCACTTAGACATAAAGGTAAGAAGAAAAGAGAGTGATACTATGATTCAGTGCCCTGGTACAGAGTTCCCAGCTGCACAGACAGGGAGGAGGTGCAGTCTGTACCCCAAAGAGATGATCACTAAAGGGACAAGCACTATCTTTCAGACTTATTGAGCAGAGAAAGGACTTGCTGGCCTGCAGCGCAAAGTCTTTTTGCTTTCTTCAGACAAGAGATGCACCTATTTTCTTGATTCACTGGTTTGTTCTCAAGAGCTTTCTGGATTTAATGATGGAGGAGGAGGATGTCTGAGGCACGAGCGAGATGTCACTAGCATCTGACTGAAGAGGAATTATAAGATAAATCCACAGGTCACGGTTTAGGCTCACACCTGTACTGACTTAGCGACCAAGCTTCCTGAGCAGAGCTGGCTTGTGCCCAGGCAGCTCAGGGCAGGCCAGAAGGAGCACGTGTCTCCTTCTCTCCCTGGAGAGCCCAAAGCAAGGGGAAAAGGAGTGTGGAGGGGAGCAGGAGGTGGGGAGGGCTTGCAGAGGCAAAGGAAAGCAGCACGCTGTGTTGTGCTGCAGAGCCTGAGAGGGGAACTGAGAGAGAGGAAGAACAAGCTGCATTGTGGACAAGAAATTCAGGCATTCCCTGATGTCACACTCAGTTAGATTAGCACAGCTTGAACCTCCTTTTGTTAGTGCACATGGCAGGAGGCACCGTACTGTCCTGGATTCAGCATTGTGCTGCTGTCTTCACCAACATCCCAGTTATCTTGGATGACAAAGAATTAGCGATTGAAGTTATGATCAAGTGTTTTGAGTTTTGTGATCTGCAGCATTGATTCTGGTTGCCAGGGACATCAGATAATCTATGATTTTTTTCAGACTTAAATGCCAATTAAAAATGAAGAATGAGAGATGAGTTTAACTTTCTTGTGTAGTGGACAGTCTGGCTCCAAGGAGGTCTCTTCTCAACTCTCCAACCCCCAGGCATGTCAGATGAAGTGACACTTTCATTCTTCTGCTGCCTACTACCACTACAAAAAAAAAGAAAGATTCCTTTTGTACAGTACCTCATGTGAGCATTAGTCCCAAAAGGCTAAATCAACCTGGCTTCTTTCAGTAAGATTGTTTGTATTTTCTGCTGTATTTATAGGACCTGTCAAAAAGTAGGTATCTCTTGGAGGTAAGAAACTGCACTGAATTCTCTATTTGATCATAAGATACTTCCCAGAAACAAGGTGGGAAGCCAATTTTCTGTGACCTATTTACAGTTCTCCTGAATGAGGGATGCTAAATAAAGCACCTTCTGTTGCTAAGTGGGAAACAGGAGATGCACTGGTAGTGACAGGAGACCTCGCCATGAACTGTCTTCTCCCAGGATCCTGCTCAAGAACATGTTGATTTTGTCAATGCAGACTGCACGAGAGAAGAGCAAGCAGAGAGAATGGAACAGCAGAGTAGTGAACTTTGCTTTATATATATAGCCATGAGGCAGCAGTAAAATATGCATGAGGATGAGGGGCTATAGGACAGAAAAGTAAGTCTAGAGAGGGTGAAAGAAGTAAATTAAGAAATCATCTCAGAGCAAATAAAGGAAGCAAAATCCGTGTTACGTCCCCAGAGCGGAGTGTATAGGCAATGCTCAGTATCTCCCACTGAGAAAGATCTTAAATACCCAAAAGAGTTGGTAAAACAGAGGGGAAAACAACTGGGATGAAATATAATTGCACACTGGCTTGGAAGTCGTGACTGGTGCTGGTGTTCATATGGGAACACTGGAAGCTCCATCCACGTCAACTGTCAGCGACAGTAATGGCACTCACCAGAGGTCCTCCCGGGGTACGTGGTAGCGGAAGCAAAGTTGAACATTTATTTCATGAAGAACATTTCTGCTACAAGTTATGCACATTTATGTAGCCAGTTGTCATGTGAGCAAATGGAATCTAAATAAACTTGTATCAGGCACACACAAATCTTATCAAAATTTAAAAATCTGTCAGTGCTCTTAATCTGTACAGATTAGTTTGGGAAAATAAACTGTGTTTATTTGGGACAAAGTGCAAAATCCCAGTGCGTTGCCCTAGTGCAAAAGAGGATGTTGTCATTTCATCTTCAGCATTGATCTGACTTTACAGCCGTGTAAACAGCAGCTGAGCTGGTTCCTTGTCATTCATTCTCCTGATCTGTACCTCACATATCTGATTAAATGCGAGTTTTGATTGGCTATTAAACCTAAATGAAATCTACACATTTTATTTGCAAAAATATAATATAATTAAGTTTTTGTTATTATCTTTTCAACAGCCAGAAAATCTGCTCATTGATTTAAGAATCCCGGTACCTCGTGTCAAGATCATTGATTTGGAAGATGCGGTTCAGATCACAGGTCATTACCACATCCACCACCTGCTTGGAAACCCGGAGTTCACTGCTCCTGAAGTTATCCAAGGCCTTCCTGTCTCCCTGAGCACAGATATCTGGAGCATTGGGGTCCTCACCTACGTCATGTTAAGTGGTGTCTCTCCATTCCTGGATGAAAGCAAAGAGGAGACTTGTATCAATGTGTGCAGAGTAGATTTCAGCTTCCCACCCGAGTACTTCTCCGATGTGAGTCATGCCGCCAGGGATTTCATCAACGTAATTCTCCAGGAAGACTTCAGGAGACGGCCAACGGCAGCCACTTGTTTACAGCATCCGTGGCTGCAACCACACAACAGCAGCTATTCCAAGATCCCACTGGATACCTCCCGCTTGGCTTCCTTCATTGAGCGCCGCAGGCACCAGTACGACGTGCACCCGGTCCCCAGCGTCAAGAGTTT